>NC_064243.1:13263823-13578088 GCF_003254725.2 Canis lupus dingo
CTTGGAAAAGATTCCTTTGTGATGTATTTTATGTAGCTTATAATCTGTCTTTCCCATTATAAAGATGGCCTTGTGGAAGCCCAAGAGATGCTTCCAGAATGCAAAACTGAGCAAGTCATTTTCCTCAGAAGAAAGTCCTCATTCCCTGAAATGGCTATAGGGCTCTTGGAGCCCCCCACTCATCACTCCATCCTCATCACTTGTCCTCATAACAGTCTTCTCACAGTTACCTAACACCCAGGTGTCATTACTGCTCTGAAGTCTGTCTTCTCTGTTTATGAAGACAAGTACTGTGGCTTTTTTGATATTAGATAGATAGATAGATGATAGATAGATAGATAGATAGATAGATAGATAGATAGATAGATATGGCTTAACATGGGGCCTAGAACTTAGTAGGTGCTCAAGAAATATTTCTTCAAGAAATGAGCCAGGGTATCAATGAATAATGAAATGACAAGAATCTTCTAAAGCCATTCACTCTTGGACAGCAAATCTGGTGTTGGCTGGAGGTATACATGACTATTTGGGTCATGACTGACATGGTTTGACTATACATGGGTCTGGTTGAGGGTGGCTCAGTTTCTCATTGAGCTCTGCTTTCTCTGCCGCCACAAAGAAGAAACAAGTGCCACCAATGGAAAGAAATAAAAGGAGAAGCTTATCTCAGAAGATGACAAATAAGGAGTAAACCCCTGCAGAATGATCCTACAGCAAGAAGAAGGATGGTGCCCTCAGGAAGAGAATCAAAGGAACATGGGACACTAAAGCAAAGATTGAGAGCTGGTCGAGCATCAGTGTTATTGTTACCAGAAGAACTGGAGCCTCCTACCAGCAGCTCTTTCTCTGTTGCCATAGGTAACTAATGGCTACTCAATAGGATAACCTCAGACCATGACTTAATATCCAGTAATTTTAAGGTAGGAAAGCCATATACTAATCATCCAAACCAGGACACTTTAGAGCATGAAATAGGAAACTATTGATTGTTACACAAGGGTAGTAGAGGTAAGCCAGGTGTGAGCCAGTCCTACCAGGATTATAGTCACGCCATTAATCCAGGACTTCAAGGACAGCACAAGGAAGAGCAAGAATCCTCAATGCAGAAATCTGAGTGGGGATTCCCCCACCCAAGATGGTCTCCACTAAATCTTCATGCCTGCCATTCCATTATGCTCCTGAAAATTTCTGAGAAAAAAAATGACAGATTTAGAAGTAAAGGGGAAAAAGCTATACTTACCAGTAAATACACAAATTTCTTTCTGTACCACTATCCAGGTGGTGATTTTTTTCACTTGGTCTTTTAATTTTGAACTATTTCACATGGAGGAGGCCACTCGGATCAGAGAAACCCAAGAAAAGTTTGATGTTCTATGCTCCACTGATGCACCATGACTCTGATTGTTTTGATGCTATTTACTGGCCGTGGGGTAATACCTGGCTTCCCGGGGCATTAAGGTGTGGATATGAACTTGGTTAGGAAAGCAGCAGTTTTGTCTGAGTCACTGTCACACTGTATATACCAAACACTCATCCGGAGGCTCAGTTTCTTAAAATAAGAAGGGGAAAAAGACCACTGACAAACTCAGAAAGCTTTAAAGCACGAAAGGGAATAAAACTGACAGAAATAAAACAAAATACTCTTAGAAAACATCTAAGAAAAAAGTAGGCTTTTTGTTTTGTTTTGTTTTTGAAATTTAGGTAAAGGAAATCTTCCTCCCCACTTCCTTTTTTTTTTTTTTTAAGATTTTATTTATTTATTCATGAGAGACACAGAGACAGAGGCAGGCAAAGACACAGGCAGGGGGAGAAGCAGGTTCCATGCATGGAGCCTGATGTGGGACTCGATCTCAGGACCGTGGGATCACGCCCTGAGCCAAAGGCAGATGCTTAACCGCTGAGCCACCCAAGCGTTCCCCCACTTCCTTTTTTTTTTTTAATTAATTTTTAATTTTTTTTTATTTTTTTTATTTACGATAGTCACAGAGAGAGAGAGAGAGACACACACAAGCAGAGGGAGAAGCAGGCTCCATGCACCGGGAGCCCGACGTGGGATTCGATCCCGGGTTTCCAGGATCGCGCCCTGGGCCAAAGGCAGGCGCCAAACCGCTGTGCCACCCACGGATCCCCCGCCACTTCCTTTTTTTAAAAAATTATTCGTCTTTAAGTTTTTGGGGAGTGGTTTTAAGTTTATAGAAAAATTGAGCAAAAAGACTTCCCATGTACCTCCTTTGCTGCCCCTCCCAATTTCCCCACTATTAACATATGGCATTGGTGTCATACATTTGTTAAAACTGATGAGCCAATACTACTATTATTATTATTAGTTAAATTGGTAATTACTTAAATACATTGTTATTAACTAAAATCCATAGTTTACATTGGGGTTCACTCTTTGTGCTGTGCATCCTATGAGATTAGAAAAACATATAGGGACATGTCTCCTCCAGTATGGTATCATATTGAATAGTTTCATGGCTCTAAGTGATGGACACTTGGGTTGTTTTCCTGTCTTGGCTATTGTGAATAATGCTGCAATGAACATCGGAGTGCAGCTATCTCTTGCATATACTGATTTCATTTTCACTAGATATGTACCCAGAAATGGGATTGCTGAATCATACAGTAGTCCTATTTTTAACTTTCTGAGGAATCTCTCTATTGTGGCCAGTAATGGTTAAACCAATTTACCCTCCCACCAACAGTGCATGAGGGTTCCTTTTTATTTATATCCTTGCCAACACTTGTTCTCTCTTTCCTTTTGTCCTTTTGGACATCACCATCCTAACAATGTGAGGTGATACCTCATTGTGGTTTTGATTTGCATTTCCCTGATGATTAGTGATGTCAAGCATCTCCTCATATACCTGTTGGCCACGTGGATGTCGTCTTTGCAGAAATGTCTATTCAGGTCCTTTGACCAATTTTTTTTTTTTTTTTTTACTGAGATATAACTGACACATAACATTAGCTCTTTGAAGAGTGAAAATAGCTGTGTTCTCCTCATCCCAGCCCGGGTGCCCTAAAAAGCTCTTGGCTCCATCCACCAAGAGGCTCCATTTCCTGATTCCAGCAATCAATCCAGCTCTGCTTCTCAGGGGCTGATTTAGTCACTGAATCCTCCTTTCCTAGCCCAGCACCTACATGGTGCTTCTGAAGGCCCCTCTGTGAGAAGCATGCCCTGCTGTGACTCTAATGATGACCATCAGCTCAATTCCCATCCCTCCAAGAGGACTTTGGGGTTCTAGGACAGCAGCCTGGGAGTGGGCACTCATTCTGAGTCTTTTTAACAGATGGAGGCCAGCCCCAGTGAGTGCCATGTGGCTCTGCGATGGTCATGCCCAAAGTGCTCAGTCTACATGGTACCTCTCTGCTCTTGCGCAGCACATGTCAGGTTCATGTCAAAGGACCCAGCATTCACTGGACCGGTACTATTAATGGTCTCTTCACGATGTTTAAAGTGAGAAGTAGATGCCAAGATACTCTTATTTTCCCCCACCCATCACTGTTGCTTCAAGTCTCTTCACTGTACTACACTTAACCCACTGTGCCCAGGGACTACCGGGTAATTCTGTGAAGCAGGCTGAGGTGGCTTCTTGGCTTTCTGCCATGTGACAAGTGGGCTTATAAAGGATCAGTAGGGTAGCAGGTACAGCAAGACAGCTTCCTTATAACATCTCTATTATTAAAAGTAAAGTCAGCCCCATCTTTCAGTGCCCTGATGGGAAAGGAAACAATCACCAGCTGACACCACTGTCAATAGTAAAAGAGGGTGTCCCAGCACCTCAGGAGGAAGCTGTGGCTGATTTTGGACTGCCTCTTCTAAGAGTTAGGAAAGGGAGAATTGAGGGGCTCCTCCGCTTTGCTCACATCTCTGAGAAAGTCTGGAAGGAAGCATTTACCAAGAGGGCACTGAGAAGGCAGTAAATGTATGACGACCATTATTATCTGATTATCACCTCATGTTATCTTGAAGAGAAAATAAGGAGGATTTCTTTTTAAGAATTAGCTTTTTAAAAAGAACTTAAATAAAAATCTTTTTAAATAGAACTCTTATTGATTTGCTTTTTGCTATTTCTGAACTTTTACTCATTGCATTACTGGGGGAAAAAAGGAGAGAGGAAGGAAGGGAGAGAGGGATGCAAAAAGAAAAATCTGTTTTTCAATTTAGGGCTAAAAACACCTGACCAATAATTCCGTGAAAATGTTCACTTAATTAGACCTCTCCTTATTCAGTCTCTTTTTGTAAGTCATTTAACTGCTGTGGTACATTAAAAATCTTTAAAGAAGTGAAAGCAATTTATGTGTTTATTACAGTGAATACAGAATTTTGAACTAAAATTCATGATGTTGTACATGCAAGGAAAATAATATTTAAAAATCAAACCAAAGTTGAAGCCCTCAAATTGCTTTTCTGAAGGTAGATTCCTCTTGGTCAAGAGATCATACAGACGTACAAGTCAAACAAATCTAACCCTTTAAATTTAGTCTCCTTGACTTGATTGTCACCCAGATATCCTTTACATGAGGCCCCAAAGATAACAGAACCAGAGAAGCTTTTTCATAAATGTACCTTCTTCCATGATTTCTATAATCTTAAGGTCCACCAATTCAAGGTCTAAGTTGAGAGAGAGCCTAGCCCCATTTTGCAGATGAGCAGAGTGAGGTACAGAGGTGTGTGAGGGATGAACTGCTGTTAGTCATGGGTTTGTCCCTGCCCCTTCTCTGTGACTCTGAGCCTTGCTCAAGCCTGCTTGTTTAAGGGAGAGGCAAGCTTGCCACAGAAGAGGATCGTGTTGGTATGGCTGAGTCTTATGAAGAAAAGGAAGGGGTGGTTCGCCAGGAACCGAGCCCGGATGGGGAGTCTTTTCACAACAAAGCTGTCCCCAGTGGCTGCTGCCGCCTCTGTGCCCTCTTCATTGACATCCACATATGACTGGTGGATGACCTTTGATAAATATAGGCCATCAACTGGTGATATTCCAGAAAGATCAGCTGTGATCTCATTGAAGACATCTGTCATGCCCAGGGAATTTAGCAGGGACTTTAGCTCATACTTGATTTCAAGTTTGAATCTGGGAATGTGGACTTCAACTTCCCTTTCCACCATGTTAGCAGAGCTGGTCCACTCGTTAAATGTCTTCGTGTTCAGCTCCTTCTCTATCTACAAGGCAAAACACAGATGAGCCCATAGGAGCCAAACATGTGTATAAAATGCTGTTGGTTTTATAATTCCTTGTGTGAATGATGCAATGTATTGCTTTCTTTTCTACTTTGAAACGCACTGAAGTCCTCTCTGCAAAAAAAAAGGAAAAAGAATCTCGCACTTAGCCACATCTTCCCTGTTCTATCGTCTACCTTTTATCCATGTCTCATAAGTCAACGCCTCAAATGTGTATCTTATAGTCCACTGCCTTAACTCCCTGTAGGCTTCACCTACATCCCTTTCTTGCCTCTGGAGCCCTTGTGTCTCCTGGATGAATTCACCATTTCTTCTCGGTTCTCAAACCAGAAACTGTGAATCATACCCCCCATCATGAACTCGCTTCTCCTTTGGCTGTTGTGACGCCCAGCATCTCTTCATTTCATTCTGCTTCACTTTTCTCTCCTTTGCCCCCTACTGTCTCCACTCCACTACCCCTGAAGCTCAGCTCTACACACTCTTCCTGCCTCCACCTAGCCATGCAGCCTCACAACCCGGCTTCTCGCCCTCCACCCAGTGCCACAATTTTGTGTAAGCTCTCCCCTTGGGCATTCGAAACCCTCCAGCCAGCCCTCTGGCAGGCCAAATCCCATCATTCAACTATAAAAGCTGAAAACTTTTTGTCACCTTCACTCCATCCTGACAATATACAATCAGACATAAAGTAAAGGTGGTTTTTCTTCATAACTATCTTTTCCTTTTGTCTCTCTCTACCCTAATCCAAGTTACCATGACTTTGTGATGCAAATCTGTTTCACAATCTCATTCGTCTCAGGCATTTGCATGAGCTCTTCGCTCTGGTTAGAACAATGGGGCACCCTCATTCCACCTATTCAATTTCTACTCCTCCAGTGTGTGACATCAAGATTATGAGGAACTTTCTTTAATCCCCTCATTCTCTACTCTCTCTACTGCCACAGGACTTTTTGCTGTGTATTATGGTACTTATTATATGATATTTATAACTCTGTGCTGGAACCACATGTTTGTCTGTGTTTCAGAACCCACTAGAATTCTCAGCATAGAGTAAACATGCAATGTTTGGTATATGAATGAATAAACGAACAAATGAATGTATCACAAGATGATAAAGACCACTTCTAAACTGCTCCCAAAATGCTATCTCTGCTTCCAAATATCTTCCCATGGCAGCCCACCACAGGCACCCAGGGGTCCAAGGCCCTCTGAATTGGCCACAGCAGTATCCCACCTGTTCTCACGGCCACAGCCATGCCTCTCTTCCTAGAGGTCCAAATGCATACATCCCGACTCAGGTGTTCCAAGAAGCCTTCCCTATCCCCCACCCAACTGTGCCACACTGTTTAACCTCAAGCAGGCACTCCCTGACTTAGAAACCTCTGATTGTGGCCATCCCATCCGTGGGCAAGGGCAGCTTCCTCAAGATCCCAGAAGCACAGCTGGTCTCTTAAGAAACTGTTTCTCCTTCCTGCAGAGCATGGGAAATCCTATCAAGGCCAGGGAGGAAGTGCAGTCGCTCCATATTAGTGGCTTGCCTGCTTCTCTGCTGGGCAGCCTTCGCTGCAACCAGGAAGAGGGTGTTAGACCCAAACTCCTGCCACCATCATGACCTGTCCTCAATGGCTGTGGCACTCATTTCCCCCCACAAAACCAGAATGGTAATAAGAATGGTTAGCTCATGAAAGCATTTATATAAAATGCTGGAAAAACTCAATGGGAGGAAGATGGCTTAAGCAGATTTCTGTGGACTAAGACTCTAACGAGCAATACAAGCTCATTACCACAGAAAGATGCTTCCCAAATGTCAAGTAAACCGTAGGTGTGGTATTAGTACAAGATGGTACTTTTGCCTCCTTGTGCCCTCTTTTATTTAAGAACGGATTGGGATCCCTGGGTGGCGCAGCGGTTTGGCGCCTGCCTTTGGCCCAGGGCGCGATCCTGGAGACCCGGGATCGAATCCCACATCGGGCTCCCGGTGCATGGAGCCTGCTTCTCCCTCTGCCTGTGTCTCTGCCTCTCTCTCTCTCTCTGTGACTATCATAAATAAATAAAAATTAAAAAAAAAAAAAAAAAAAAGAACGGATTATTCCCCCAAAATACACTGTCCTGAAGGCAGGGACCAGAGTCCCTATCCCCTCTCACAGCTCCTGGGCCAATAAATACCACTGAACCTAGAGTGTGACTGAATTAGGAACTGAGCACATCAGCATCATGGGGTACACATAGTTGGGAAGAGCGGGTGCAAGCACAAATGCTTTCTCATGTGTTAGTATTCTTTACCTGTTCTAGACTGGCTGTGCCTGCTGGAAGCAGAATAATCATGCTTAGTTTGTTGTTAACATAGGGCAGCTCAAGAACTTGCATCTGCGGCTCCTTTATGAAGGCTAATTTATATGTTCCAGTTTGATACATCATTTCCACAATTATGCTTTTACCCTATTTAAAAACAAAGGTTATAATTAGGTAGACTAGTTCTATATGTGCATGTACATGTATGTACACTGATTTTTTTGCCTAACATGCAGTTCTGTGTTAACACTAAAGGCATGGATAAAATATAAACAAGTGCCCTCATATTACTTTTCTCTGTGAAGGTTATTTTTTTATTTTAAAATAAGTCACTAAAAAAAAATAAAATAATAATAAAAAAATAAAATAAAATAAGTCACTGTTAGAGCCTGACTAGTTCAAATAATACATATCATCACCTATACATAAAATACATATGTATAGTAATAAATATAATAATAATAATGTTTCACCAAAACAAAGCCAACATTACCATTTAAAATGATTTATGTGGAAAAATGACATCATGGGAACATTTTCCTTTTTAATCCAATTGGAGACTGTCTAGGAGAAAAATAGTAGTTTTGTTGTGCTGAGAAAACAGCCTACAGCATGTGTGGAAAGCATGCATGGATAGGGGAAGAGTGAGGAGAGAACAGGCTCTCTTCTCTGCCACGGCGGCCCCAATGCTAGAAGGCTCCAGTTAGGTGCCCTATGAGAAAGGTTACTGTCACCTCACGAGGAAAAATGAAAATAAAATTCATAGAGAACACAATTACAGAAATCTATGGAAACCTAGACCAGTATTTTCACTAAAACTTTCTAAATCATCCTTTAATAATTATTGCATTCTTCAGAATTTATCATCAGTCTGAAAACAAAATACTTACCTCATTTAGCTGAAAAGGCATTTTAACTGTCTCTCTTTCCTGAAACTTATTTTGCCATTGTCCTTTGAAATATATGGCATTCACCAGGACCATTACACAAGAAGGGTCAATTGTTCCCTTTCCAAAGAGGTTTGTGACTTTTCCTTATAAAAACAAACAAACAACAACAACAAAAAACAGTTAATGTATTTGGATTTGAACTTGGGTTTATTGGTTACAGAGAGTTGAAAAGTTACTAGAAATTTGAAACCATTTCTTTTTTATTATTTTTTTATTTTTATTTTTTGTTTATTTTTTTTGGAACCATTTCTTTTTTAAGACTAGTTATAAATTTGAGATGCCAGGAGAACTGCTTTATCTCCTGGCCATTGAGGCTGTCCTTGTCAAATGAAGTTTATGTCCAAGAATTGAATGCTTTGTTATTTCTAATCAGAAGATGGCATCCAATATACTAAGTAGTTAGTATAGTAGCTAATGACCAACTTGTCTTATACCTAGTTATATCCAATGCTTTCCTATATATTACTGCTTTTGTTTTAATTTTAATAATTTCTTATGGCTTCCTTTTAATATTTATCAAGCTTTATACTTTCCAGCATCTTACCACATCCAAATATTTTAAGCATTCAAAAGATTGATTCATTCTTTCAATGTACTAGCAATTAGTGTATCACAAGTATATACCAAGACTTAAAGTAAATACGCATTTGATAATCAGAATTTATAAAAATATACAAGGTGTATCTTACTTTGTAAATATAACAATTAGATTGAACACCAAACCCTCTTGGTGCACTCTGGTGCACTGCAATTTATAAAACCTTTTTGGAACATAATGTATCAATAGGAAACATAGGGATATCTGGAACATCAGACTCTAAGCTTAAATCTTTCCACTACTGTTCTAAGTAAATTAACAGATCCGAAAAAATTGTAGACCTTTCCAAGCATTTTCTAACATAATACAAAGAATTGAATAAATACATATTTCAATCTAGTCACCTATAACTAAACTTGAATAACATCCATCAGTCTGTCATCAATAAAATACTGTTGAGAGTTCATAACTGGTAAATGAAATAATAAGATACAAATATGTTAGAAATGTGGTCTTTAGGCTCAAAGAAGTATTTATTTTATATTACTGACATGCTCTTCATAAATGCAATTAGCTCTAATTTAATACTTTGATATTATTTCATCCTAATTTTATTTCTCAAGGAATCAAGGAATATGACTGTCTACATTCATGAACCTCGGAAACTACTGGTACAATGAGTTGATGGCACAAGTACCCAGAGAGAGATTATTTCAACATGGGAATTTGTATATCTCTGGTGGGACAGATGTACTCTAAGGACAAAAAAGAACTGTAAAAAATATCTTAAGCTACTGTTATATTTTATTAGTATTGTTATTTTGAGGTCATGTTTATGTTAGATGATGTGATTTTGCAATAATATTGGTGACACTGGAATCTGGGATTTTTGACACAAGATAAAAGAAAAATAGGTATGGGGGGATGTTAGGTAAAGCTCGTATGAGTCTTAATTTTAACTGGTCATATCAGTGAGAAATTAAGCTGTATTTAATCTGAAAAAAAGTATTCACTGAGAAGGCCTATAAAGAATCAAGCTGGTATCAATGAGTACTTCTGTACCCAGATTACGGTCTCTAAATACCATGTATCATTAAAATGATCCAGGATTCCCTCAAGAAGCATGAAATTCTAGGTCAGGAGTAGGACATGAGCTTGGAACATCTGGTCAAATTGGAAAGCAAGGAAGATATCAAATTCTTCCAAGGGCAGTGTCAAAAGGACTTTTGACTCCAATTTATATTCCCATAACTAAAAGGGGACAGTAAATTGAAATATCTCAAAATATTTAAATTTATGAATTCAAATGATACTTTTAAAAGAAAACTCGTTGGCTGGGGCCCCTGGGTGGTGCAGTTGGTTGAGCAACTGACTCTTGGTTTCAGCTTAGATAGTGATCTCAGGGTCATGAGATCAAGTCCTGCATCAGACTCTATGCTCAGTGCAGAGTCTGCTTAAGACTCTCTCTCCTTCTCCCTCTGCAACAACCTCCACCCTCCACTAGCTCATTCTCAAATAAATAAATCTTTAAAAAATAAAACTTGCTGACTAGAAAGAAAAAAATTGTTTTGGAACTGATATTGAAGAGAAAGAATCTAGCTTTTTTATTGTTTTTCTAATATTAATTTCATTGTACTTAGAACAACCACTTTATGAGAAATTTCTCATGTAAAAATATTCCAGCTTATAAAGAAAAAATGCAAATATTGGAATACTGTAACTTTAAATCCCTAATGAAATAATGGATGTAAGCAATTATCATCACAGGCCACTAACATAAAAAAAAAAGGAGGGGAGGCATCCAGACATTCTTTCTTTCCTGATGGAAACACAACACCTCCAATGAAGAATATCTGTCAAAAGTAACAAACAAACAAGCAAAAATCACCAGAATCTTATCAAGTTTCTAAGTCTAACTGCCAATTTATGAGAAATATAAAAACAGAGAACATTATTAAATGACATTTCAAGGGATAGTCATCATCATCTAGACTATGAGAAAATGCAGGAAAGTATTTGTTTCCTTCAACAAATTTTCTATAAGAAAAAAAGAAAAGGAAATAACTAAAAGCTCAAAAGAGAAATTATTAAAGTATAAAAACAAATGTAAAGAGATATCTTTGATAGTGCAGTTTATAACAGACCAATGAACTGGCAAGAACTATAAGGAAAGCTGAACACTTCTTTTTTTTTTTTTTTTAATTCTACATTGGGTTGTTTCTGAAGCAACTGCTAGACATAAGCAATGGAGAGGTGAAAATCTGAACAGAAAGTGACTAAAAGAGACAGAGAAACTGAGTAAAACTGTCAACATCATAAAAGGGTTGCAAAGACCAAAAACAAAGTTCAAAGAAGCAAGCAACCAACACTGAAAGGCTAAAGATCCCAGCGATTGGGAGAAACATGGACACGAGCTCAACAGAGAGTTCTGAACAATTTTTCCCTCAAGGTATAACGAAGTTTCAAAAGTTGCCCCAAGCTAGATAAGGAGAAGAGAGTGAATACTAGGAATTTAAAAACTACTCTTGGTCTCTCAGTGCTAAAGAAAATATAACTAAAGTTCAGTATCTGACAAGGTGGTATAGGTGTTTCATAATAAAGAAAGGACCAATCCACTGAGAAGATATAGCAATTTAATATCTATGCATCTAATAACACAGCTTCAAAATATGCACAGCAAAACTGGACATGACTAAAAGGAGAAAGAGAAAGATCCACAATCATAGCGGAAGATTTTAATGCAGCTTTCTCAGTAAATGATTAAAAAAAGTGGATAAAAATAAGCAAGGATATGCAAACATAGACATCAAAATTAACAAAGTTGCCCTGATAAAATTAAACATCTCACCCAATATCTAAAGAATATACATCTTTAAGTGCACATAAAAATTTTATCAAAATCAAAACATTTGTTTTACTGTAAAAAAGTCTCAATAAATTTCAAATAATTGAACGATTATATTCTTTGGTTATAACAGAACTAAAACTCAATAACTAAAAAACAACTAGAAAATAGCCAAATTTTTGGAAATAAATAGAACATTTTTAAATAACCCATGATTCAGAGACCTCTCAGTGAAAATTAGAAAATATTTTGAACTAAATTATAATGAAAATAAAACAAATGGAAAATTATGAGATGGATTTAAAATGACACCTAGAAGCAAAGCCACTGTCTTAAATGCAAAGATCTGAAAATCAATTGTTCATCTCAAGAAACTCAAAAAAGAATAGCAATACCAACATAATAAAAAGAAGGAAATAAATGATAATCATAAATATTAATGTAATAAAAAATCTTTATTAGAGAAAATACAAGTTGATTTTTTGAAAAGACTAAAAAACTACAAATCTGTAAGTCTAATTAAGAAAAAAGAAAAAAAGGGGGATCCCTGGGTGGCTCAGTGGTTTAGCACCTGCCTTCGGCTCAGGGCATGATCCTGGAGTCCTGGGATCGAGTCCCACATCGGGCTCCCTGCACAGAGCCTGCTTCTCCCTTTGCTTCTCCCTCTGCCTGTGTCTCTGCCTCCCTTTCTCTCTCTCTGTGTCTCTCTCATGAATAATAAATAAAATCTTAAAAAAAAAAGAAAAAAGGAAAAAAAGAAAAATGTACAATTTAGATTTCCAGAAATTAAATGACAATACTATATATCCATAAGACATTAAGAAGATAATACTAGGCTATTATGAGCAAGTTTATGCTAATACATTTGAAAATTCAGATAAAATGGGCATATTCCTTGCAAAAACGTACACAAGAAGAAAACAGAAAATAGAAATAGGCCTCTATTTATTAAAGAAATCAAATCTCTAATTAAAATTTTCCCACATAGAAAACACCATGCACAGAGGGCTCACAAGTGTGTTCTTCCAAATATTTAAAGAAGACAAATGCACACTAACCTTACATAAACTCTCTTTTGGAAATCAGAAAAAGAGGAGAAACATTTACCAACTAGTTTCATAAAGTGAGTATAACTTTGATACCTGAACTGACAAAAATAATTCAATAAATAAAAAACTAAGGTCAAATCCTTTCATGAGCATTGGTGCAAAATCTTTAAGAAAAATATTAAGAAATCAAATCTAGAGATAATAAAGTATAAAGCAAAAAGTATAATATACCATGACAAGTTTGGTTTATTCTAGGACTAAAAGTTTGGTTTGACATTAAAAATCAATTAATGTAATCCACTAAATTAGTATAATAAAGAAGAAAAATCATACCTCAATAGATACAGAAAAGGCTTTGAAATACAATATGGTTAGTCATTTGTGTCAAAAATTCTTAGCAAACAAGAAGTAGAAAGAAACCTTAATCTGAAAAAAATGTATTCATAAAAATACCTGCAACAAACATTATACCTAAATATATATTATTAAAACCATTTGGAAACAAGCTAGAAGTCCAGAACAAGACAACATAAGAACACCCCAGTATCAGTACTTCTGTTCAGCTGCAGTCACTAGCCAATAAGAAAAGGAAAGAAGCAAGAAAGGTTGAAGAGGAAATGACTGTATTTATAGAAAATCTAAAATAATAAACTAGAATTAAGAGAATTCAGCAATATTAACATATGAAAGCCAATTATATATTTCTATATGAACAACAAATAAAATTTAAAATAATTGGTACTAGGTAAAATTCCATGAACATTTCAAATATCTGAAAACCATTTATCAAAAGACATGCAAAACATTAACATGGAGATACACAAAATGTTATTGAAAAAAATTAGAGGACCTAAACGGAGATAAACTCATGGAAATGGATTGGAAGCTAAATATTATAAAGATGCTGGTTCTCTCCAAGTCTATAGATCAATATATATCATTCCAACTAAAATTTCAACCAGAACATTTAACAAAAATTGACAAGTTGATTTTAAAATGCGTATGGATTTATCACTTATGGTGATATCATATGTGATATCATATATTTTGCCTTTCTCAGTCTAACTTTTTTCACTCAGCATTAATACCCTCTGGGTCCTCCACGTTGTCACAAATGGCATGGTCTCTTCTTTTTTTATAGCTGCATAAAACAACAACAAATGAATAAACAAAGAGCAGAATCAGACCTACAAATGCTGAGAACAAACTGATGGTTGCCAGAGGAGAGACGGGCTGGGGGCTGGGCAAAATGGGTGAAGAAGAAAGGGAGATAGAGGCTTCCAGTTATGGAATGAATGTAAGTCAAGGGAATAAAAAACACAGCATAAGGAATATAGTCAATGATATTTTCATAGCTATGTATTGGAACAGATGGTAGCTATAACTATGGTGAACATAGCATAATGTATAAACTTGAGTCATTATGTTGTAAACTTGCAACTAATGTAACAATGTGTGCCAACTTACTTAAATATATAAATAAATAAACAAAATATATATGGAATGCAAAAACTCGGGCAAAGTCAAGGCAGCCCCAGAAGAGGATCAACATTGGACTTAACACTTCCAGCTATCAAAACATACTGCAAAGCCACTATAATGGTGGTATTTTCATGAGAGTAAATACACAAATGAAGCACACTGAACCCAGAAACAGATTCACACATATGTGGCCATCTGATTTATGATAAAGTTTACATTGTAGTGTAGTGGTGAAAGGATCATCTTCCCAATAAATAGCGCTATGTCAACTAGATGTCCATGTGGAGTGGAATGAATTTTTTAATGAATCTTGACTAGAGTGAAACATAGTTTCTAGTAGATAATTATAAAAATATTTTCATGAGCTAGGAGTGAACAAAAGATTTATTTAAAAGTATGCCAAGGTACTGATGATAAAGGAAAATATTGATAAATTTTACTTCTTTCTTTCAAATTAAGAACTTCTATTCATCAAAGGCACCATTAGGGGGAGATACAAAATGGTAGAAATTACTTGCAGCACATATATTCAGTATATGCAAAGAACTCCTAAAAATGTATAAGAAAAAATCAGGGTGCCTGGGTGGCTCAGTTGATTAAGCCTCTGCCTTTGGCTCAGGTCATGAGCTCTGGGTCTAGGGATCCAATCCCCCATCGGGCTTCCTGCTTTAGCAGGGAGTCTGCTTCTCTCTCTTTCTCCTTTTACCCCTCCTCATCATTCTCCCTCTCTTAAATAAATAAAATCCTTTTTAAAAAATGTGTAAGAGAAAAACAGACAAACCATCCTTACATATGGGCAAAAGATTCAAATAGGCACTTTATAAAGGAAGATATGAAGTGTATGAAAAATGTCCAATGTCTTCATTCATAAAGGAAATGCAAATTAAAATTAAACAAGCTACGGGACGCCTGGCTGGCTCAGTGGCTGGGCACCTGCCTTTGACTCAGGTCGTGATCCTGGGATCTGGGATCAAGTCCCGCATCAGGCTCCCTGCAAGGAGCCTGCTTCTCCCTCTGCCTGTGTCTCTGCCTCTCTCTCTCAGTCTATGTCTCTCATGAATAAATAAATAAATCTTTAAAAAATTAAATTAAATTAAGTTAAACTAACTACAATGACTAAAGTTAATAAGACTTAACAGGTGTTGGCAAAGTTGAGGAATAAATAAAACTCTCATTAATTGCTTGGGCAAGTACATTAGCAAGCCACTTTTGAAAACATATTTACCAAAATGGTATATATATACTTTGTATTACCAGCAATTCCATTTCAAGGTATCCATCCAACAAAATCACATACAATATATGTACCAAAAGATATATATCATAATGCTTATAGCAGCACTATTCAAAATAGACCCAAACTAAAAATGTCCCAAGCATTCATTAAGACTCAGTAGACTGGATTAACATATTTAGGTATTTTAAGAGAACAAAACTGACATCAATGAAAATGAGCAAATCATGCCATCCTGTAGTCACATGAATGAATCTCACAAACAAAAAACCTAAAAAACCCTAAATATATACTTTATGATTCCAATTACATGAAATTTTTAAATAGCCAGAACTAATATATAATAAAAGAAGTCAGAGAAGTCTTAATGTTTGGGAATAGGGTGGGTTAGTTTCTGGGAGGAGACACAAAAATGGCCTTGGAGTGTGCCCTTCTCAGTAACCGATGTTTTATTTCTCTGACCTGGTAGAGGTGGAAGGTTACCTGAGGGCATTCACTCTTGTGACAATTTCTGCTTTGTGATAATTCATCGAACAGCAATTATGAACTTTTCCATAAGTACATGTATTTCAATAAAAAAAAGTTTACTTTAAAAATCAAGATGTGGGTCCTGGGTGGTTCCACTGGTTAAGCATCTGCCTTGGGCTCAGGCCATGATCTCAGGGTCCTGGGATCGAGCCCCACATCAGGTTTCCTGTTCTTCATTGAGTCTATTCTCATTCTCTCTCTGTCCCTCCTTTCCCCTTGCGCTCTCTCTCTCTCTCTCTCATTTGCATGTGCTCTCTCTCAAATAAATAAAATCTTTTTAAAAATTAAAAAAATACAAAATAAAAATCAAGATGTAAGAAACATACTGACCAACTGCAAAGTATAAATATTATTTGGGTCCTGATTCAAACAGAAGAGACAATTGGGGAAATAGAAAAAATCACTATTTGTTAATATTAAATGATTATTTTTAATTTTCTCTATGTAATAATCGTGTGGTGGCATTTTCTTTTAAATAACTAATATTTTTGAGAGGAAACAACCTGACAAAAAAAGATGGTACCTGGGATTTGTCCTGGAAGAGGTAGTGGGCAAAGGGCGAGGTATAGCTATAAGATTGGCTTTGGGTAAAAAATCCTGCAGCTGAGTGAGGGGTCAGAAAAGATTCATTATATTATTCTATTTGTTTTTCTTTAAATCTTAACTAGATGTTTTAAAATAATAAAGTGAATACATGTTTAAAATTAAATATTTAACCTGCTTTAAAGAAATATTTGACAATTAGAAGGTTTATTTTAAAATCGTGAAAGGTAGATTTAAATTTCATTAAATTTAATTGCAGAATGTACAACACTTCTATAAAGTAGAAAGAGCATTCTTCTCATTCTTGCCAAGTCACTTGGCTTAGCTCCCAATCAGGACAAATGACTGTAAAGGACATTTACTAATATTCCAAAATACTCCCCCATTTCCTCCATCCTGGACCTGCCTATGTTGGGTCCTGAACTTCACCCAGCTTCCTTGTCAGCACTGACTCAGGGAGCTTATCAAAACAGTGTGAATGAGGTTGGGAGACACATGTGGGACTTACTCTTACCATTAGTTTTACTTTCAACCCAAGCATTAATAGTTTTCCGGGTTTCTTCTGGAGACTGTTCAAAATCAACAGTTTGCGGCATAGCTTGATACAGTTTCTCAGAACAAGTTAAATATTGCTGTAAAAGAAAGAATAATCACACAAAAATAGTGTAAGGGAAGCAAAAGCTTACAGCTCTCTGTGTTCTAAAATCTACAACAGAGATAAAAGCAGCTCATGTATATATGTCTGGAAGGAAGCAGAAACCATATGTACTTATTCATAATAAAACAAATGGATTTAAATAAAGCTTTCCAAAAGGAATGTTTAGAAATTCTGGTTGCTTCTTCCATCTTATCACTGGCATTCTTCATTCTAAAATGCTCAAAGCAAAATGGCAACTGGCAGTTCACTCTCACTACTCTGTCCTCTCGAAGCAGACAAATGGGAGTTACTGCCCTATGTTCTAGACTGGAAAACTGAGATCTAGAGTGATTACCTGAGTAAGGATCAGAGTGATTACATTTTGCTTGTTTGAGGTCTAACAGAGAGTTAGGTCTTCCCACAGTGTGTGTGTGTGTGTGTGTGTGTGTGTGTGTGTGTGTGTGTATCAACCTCCCCAAAAGCCACTAGAGATAAAATGATAATAATATTCTCTGTTGTACGTAATTGACATTTTTTCAACTTTATATAAAATGTGAACAAAAATATCTTAAAGAACTATTTTATTCACCTATACCATCTAAAGAAAATTAGTGTGCAAATCTAGTATAAAGAACCTAGCCCTCCTTTTTAAAATTTTTTTTAAAGCCTAGCCCTCCTTTTAACCAAGTTCCCAAATCCCCCGCCCCCCCATATGATATTCTGGACTTATCACTGATATTCAGCCATGGTCCTTAATTCCTAGATATGGCAACTTTCCACTGCCTCACTGCCAAGGCAGCAGCCAAATTTACATGGACCCAAATGAAACTACCTGCCATTCCATTCTTGAGACCTTGGGAACATACCTCCTATAGTCCAGCAGGACCCAGAGCTCCACCATGAACTGATTAGGATGATATAAGACTTAGAACTATGGCAGGTATGAAAGTGGCTGCCTGGAGTTTGGCTTGCCATTTGTTTAACTGGGTTCTCTTGGCCCTAAATCCAGTATAGAATAAAAAGAAAGCTTGATAACAGCAAACTCGGAGCCTGTTGTCCTCAGCTGGTCCAACTGTGGGTGGAACATGCTGAAGTGACTGCCCTTAGCCCATGAGATGAAAGTTTTTCCAGAGAGAATCCTGGAATAATAATATTTCATGCATGCAACAGATCATGACATCCTCATGATACTAATGAGGAGCTTCATGCTTCAGGAATAGATATGATCATTATTCCAAATCCACACTTCTCTGTTATTTATACCCAGATCACTGTTTTGGGGAGGCAGAGGGGTGAGAGGAGTGCTCTAATTTCAGGCACCATGACTATCCATCCCTACCACTTCAGCAGCAGGTACCGCATATAATATTCCCTCTATGCTTTTAGGACAGTAGAAGGAAATACCTCCAAAATACCTATAGTTTGGGATGGGCTACCCCAAGCTGCAAAAATTCTGACAATCAACTATAAGACACAGAATGTGCTACCAGACCAGAGAAGAACATTAGACATTCAGGACTCCATCCTGCTCCCCCTCAGCTCAGATGTAAATAAAACAGGTCAAATAAAAATTATGTCACTCCAGCTAGCATTCCACCTCAATCGTAGCAGGATGACACAGCAATTAAAACAGGATGATGGATTTGGTCAAGGGTCAGATTCAGGCTTTGCCATTTAATTATCTCTGTAACCTTTGTCAATTGGACTTTTCAGAATCTGCCTCACGACTCTAGAATGGTAATTTTGTACTTATATATATGTGACAGTTAATGTGATAATACCTGTAATGCATTAAGTACAGTGAACAGCATACAGTAAGCACTCAATAAAACTGTATATTACAATACTGTTGGGAAATGTTATAGTGTTGACTGCTAACTCTGGGAAACGAACTAGGGGTGGTAGAAGGGGAGGAGGGCGGGGGGTGGGAGTGATTGGGTGACGGGCACTGGGGGTTATTCTGTATGTTGGTAAATTGAACACCAATAAAAAAAAGAATATTAAAAATAAATAAATAAATTAATTAATTAATTAAATAAATAAATAAAAACTTCTAAAAAAAAAAAAGAATCTTGGAAGCTAGAAAGAACTTAAGTCTAATGCTCTCATTTTAAACATAAAAGTGACCTGTGCAAAGTCATATGTCTAACAGGGAATAGAATTCAGATCTCTTGGCTCCCAGTCCAGTACACTCTCCACTGATTCTTGGTACCCTGCCATCAAGGACCTTTGAAAAAGGGACAGGAGATGTAACTCATTTTTCTTCTAATCCACAAGAGAATTCTTAACTACTTTGTTTTGTGCTTCATCCATGACCTTGCTTCTTGGACAACTTCGGTGGTTTTTGCAGAAATAAAAATTTTATGTGATATTTCACAACTTTAAATGGGAGTTTGGCAAAACCATTTCACTGAAACTCTAAATCAGCTCAAATTTAATCTCTTAAAGATGAATTTCATGTAGCTCTTCTCACTCTTCACTTATTTTTTGGTCTGGAATTTAGAGGATGCCAAGAGAGCTGTGGGCCAGCATTCCATATGAACATACCTGATGGAACACCATTGCCTTTGTCCCGTAGAGTCTGTTGGCCATGTTGAGGGTATAGTTAGAGTCTGGCTGGTTGATTTGAGAGAATAAGACTCCAAACTCTGAGTGAATCCTTCCAGCTTGGCTGCACTGAAGCATCAGTAAACAAAGAATGGAGTATTAAGTTGCTTGATTTCTTGCCATCAGAGGGTTATAGTGTGAAAACATAAGGAGAGAGCAAGGTGATTGCCTCTGAATAAAAGAGTAGAGAATACTAACAAACAAGGAGTAGGAGAATTTAAAGCATGTTCCTTCTCTAGATTTCCTCTAGCACACTAATCTCAACAACACTCTGTGACCTTACTCCCACAGATTGTGTGCAGAACTGTAAGCTATTGCAAAACACACAAGTGCTTGCTGGCCCAAATAGGTTAGTCCAGAAACACAAGTTTTCATAAAGAGATCGCAGTGGGGTCTTCAGGATGATGATCCAAGTTATATTGCTGTCCCTGTACCTATCAAATCATCTCTTCTCTATCACACTACTTTCAATGTCTCAGTTTCCTATGAAACCATGTAACCAGACACTTCAGCATTTCAGTGACCTGACTTCACTCACCCATCTGACCCTCATGGGAGCAATTTTGTTAGACCTACAGTTTTGATGCAACTGAACTCAAGGACATTATAGGGGTAGGCCTTTCCTAAAGCAAAGTTTCCCAAATTACGAGCTTTCATTTCCTCACAACAAGCAGGGTTCTGTGAAGCAACTATTCTGTGAACCTATATGCACTTATGTGTTTTCTCAATCAATCATGATCAAACACACAACCGTCTTCATGTGCGAATTCTATGTAATTTTCATGTCAGAAGGAATTCTCTTACTAGAAAAGAGCAGGGACCATGTTCCCAGGCAACATGGGCTGAGCAGCCTCAGGCCCTATTTTCCTGGGGGTCTAATTATAGGCAGACATCAGGGTCCTTTCTTAGTGCTCCCACTGACAAAAATCTACCACTTTTTGATGAGGCTGGCAGACTCAATCCCATATTGAGATTTATGGCACAGTCCATAAAAGAACATCAAGTTTGAGCAAGGATGATAATAAATCATATGATAAAATCTGGGGGACTTGATCATTGTTACCATCATTATTATCACTGTTAACTCTATAGGCCATAGTGATTATCAGGAAGACCAAAGGAGTAGACCAAGCGAGACACTGCTAGCTCCCTTAAGGACTAAAGAGAGGCTCTGCTCCTTAACCCCTGCACTATAATTTCTTGGTGCTCTTCTGTTAGAACATTTGACAGCTCAGCAATGATATTATCATACCTTAGCTGAGTCCTTGAACTCTGGTTTTAGTGACTGTGTCATATGACTAAAGTGAAGTACCTAGGAAAGAAAAAGAGGGATTGACTGGCATCAAAAGCAACAGAGTCTATAAAAGTGAATATTTACAAGCATCTCTTTTTCCATTTCAGATAAAGACCAACAACAGCTAACATTTAGTGATGTCATATTCTAAGTACTGAACTAAGCCTTCATGTATCTTACTGAACTCTCAACAGCTTTACAAGTGGATACTATTATCCTTGTTTCATGCTAGAGAAACTGAGCACAAGAGAGATATTCCTCGACCACCCTCTGTCAATCTCCAGGGACAGAGCTCTTATCCCAGGCTCTTCTGCTCCCTCCTACCATCCTCAGGCCGCTCACTAGGACAGTGCCCATCCAGGGTCATGTAAAACGTTACATGGTGTCCCTATATAATACCTATTTTGAGAGAAAGAAAATCATGAAAGTGCATTAAAATATGGAGTAAAGAAATAAAGGGCAAATGACAGTACGATATGTAAGTATCCTAGGGCTGTGAAGCGATATTCATCTAACTTTCCACAGCAATTAAAAATACGACTCCTAGCTCTGGGAAACGAACTAGGGGTGGTGGAAGGGGAGGAGGGCGGGGGGTGGGGGTGAATGGGTGACGGGCACTGAGGGGGGCACTTGACGGGATGAGCACTGGGTTGAACACCAATAAAAAATAAATTTATTATAAAAAATACATATAATGGAACAATCACTATACATCTGCCTGTGTGACCTGAAAACTTACCCCTTTTCTCCTAGTCTCTCTGTTTCCCCATCTGTAAAATGGGGATAACGACCCCTACCTGCCACACAGGACTCTTAGGAACTTCAAATGTACTGATGAATAATTTTTAAAACTTGAGGGCTTTTCAAGTATCATTAAGTTTTTTGTTGTTTTGGGTTTTTTTTTAAGATTTTATTTATTTATTCATGACAGACACAGAGAGAGAGAGGCAGAGACACAGGCAGAGGGAGAAGCAGGCTCCATGCAAAGAGCCCTATGCGGGGCTGCCCATCTTCATGGCCTCAAACCCGGGAATCCGGGATCACCCCCTGAGCCAAAGGCAGGCGCTCAACCGCTGAGCCACTCAGGCGTCCCCATTAAGTTTTAGTGCAGTTTACAATTCCAGAGGACAAGAATAGTACCACACGTGTTCTCTGTAATATTTAAATCACTGGAAAAATGAACTCTAACGTACACTGCAGAAATGTAGGTGTGAGAGCACTGATGGCAAGGAATAGACTGTGTTGCATGTATTAGGATATTTGTATTATAATTATTACATTATTTATGCCATTATTCATTTTTAAGAAATATGATTTTCCCAGATGTTTCTTCTTTCACAAGATGGAAGAATTTCTAGAGATGTGACTATTTGGCTGACCCAGAGGGGTGCATGGATGACCTCTAGGCCATGAGGAAATCTTCACTGTGTTCCATACCTTTTCCATCTGCTCTGCACTGTTTCCTCTGGCACCAAGGAGGACCATACTTAGAGCATAGAGCAGGCTCAGTGGTGAAAAGAAGATGTTATCTCCTACGTTGTTACTGTTCAGTTCTTTGAACACATCAAGGCAAAATTCAGTGTTTGCTGTGCTGAGAGTATCCATTTTATGCCCAACACTACCTGAGAACAGATGGGGGGGAAAGATCTCAGAATATCACTTGGAAGTACAGATAATCTACAGAGTTCAGTTACTACATTTCATGAATATGAGAGTCTGGGCACACTGTTTCATGAAAAATTACATATTCATAGTTTTTGAGAGATCTGTAAATGCTGGAGGTGGGAATTCACAGTAGTTGCAGATTCTAATGAATGGAAGATCTTATTCCTTTCGACCTGTAATTCAAAGCTGTCTCAGTGCCATTTGTGTACATTTAACATTGTTCTGCAGTGAACAATGAGAAGGAATCGGGTCTTTGTGCACTCACTGTCTATGCTGTTAGACCTCCCTTGTCCTGGAATTTGTATAGAAAAATTCTTGAGCTACACAAGTTCAGCCAAATGAGATGCTGCCCCACTAGGCTGCCCATCTTCATGGCCTCACAGGAGAACACTTTTCTCTTTGCGGATACCTTCAAATTCTCCCCAGATGGCACAGTAAAAAATTGATTGCCTGCTGTTCAGCCCTTCCCTTCCCTTCCCTTCTGTGCTAAGACGACACAGATCTCATGAAGCAGCTTTCACTTAGGCATGTACTTCAGAGAAGGTTTCATGCTCCCCCGGCCCCAGGAGCAAGCCTTGATTGGCTTAAGTCAATTGAGGTAATTGTCTATCCCTTATGAGTGACTAATTAGGTACAGATTTTAAGTTATAAGTTCTGAGGATCTAATGTACAGCATGGTGACTGAAGTTAAAAATATGGAAATGATGTACAGTTCAAAGTTGCTGAGAGTAGCTCTTAAGCATTATCTCTCTCTCTCTCTCTCTCTCACACACACACACACACACACACACAAAGTTAACTATATGGGGTGATGGATATGATCTTGGGAAACATTCCACAATGTTTATGTGTATGATATCATCACATTGTACCCTTTGAATATATATTTGTCAATTATTCCTCAATCAAGTTTTGGGGAAATAAGTAGAATTTTAAGGATTGGAAGGTGCCATGATTTTTGCCAGTAACTACAAAAAGTCACTGCAGGACTTCTAGAAGAGGCCTTCCTTTGATAAAAGACTCTCAGGCCAGCCCTCTTCTTCCTCTCAGGGTTGTTGTGTCTTCACGTGACTACTATCACAACAGCTATTGTGTGACCATGTGTGATGTGCCAGCCTAAGAGGCTAAGTCAGATGTCAGAGAGGAAAGGTGGACAGAACCAGAGTCTTTGTTGACACACAGCTTAGTAGACAGATTAACCTACCCCAAATCTGTCCTACCTTGGGATTTCTTGTCATGTAAGAGGAGGTTTCCTTATATTTTAACTCACTTTGGTTGAGTCTTTTGTTACTTGCACCTAAAGGCATCCTAACTTACTTTAGGGATTTCTTTATACACCCTTGTTTGGTAGGTAGATTATCTACCTACCTCACATTCACACATTTCTAGCACAGCTACATCTTTTCCCTCATTTAGTGCCCCCAGCAATCTGAAGTACTTCATTCTTCTTCCTCTCGTCTTCTAGATTACAGCTGTGCACTCTTGTAGAATCCAAGTCTAGACCTATATTCTCCAGGCTATTATGACAGACGGCCAGTCTATTATCTCTGCCTGGGGAATATTTATTTCAGTTACTAACTTGCCTTGTTTTCAGCCAGGACATATCTGATCTGAGCTTGCTGGAAGTGTGTTCTCTGGGGTGTGACTCTGTTGGTTACTGATTTAGGCATTAGTGTCACACCTCTCACTAAAACACAGTGCTTTGTGCCTTCAGAGCCAAACAAAGCCAAGCCTAGGGTGAAGGAAGGCCTCAGATCTGGGGTGGGGAGGAGAGTGCACAGCTCAGCATTTCTCAGGCAACAAGAGACTGAAAGGAAACGTGTTACTTGTGAACTTTCAAAATAATGACCTACCAAATTTATATGGCAAAAATGGTGATGACACATCCCTGTAATTGAAACTGGTTGTCCTAAAATAATCATTAAGGACTAGATGCTACCTATTTCAATCATCAGACCACCCAGCATAATATAATAGAGCCTAAGAGTTATATTATAACAAGCCTGGACTGTATTTTTCTTTTCTCTCTGACAGTTTTTTTAAAGGTATAATACAAAGGTTTTGCTGATTTTATTTAATGAGAATACTAACATGTGCCTTTAAGAGGACACTGTTCTTCAAGTTAATTTTAATTTAATACAGCTCTCTGTAACAGCTCTAATAATAACAATATCCTTGAAAGCTCTTTATTTAGTTATTTTAATAATGGTTTCAATTTTGATCCAATAATAAAGCATGTCCAAGCCATACGCTCTTCATGCTGATTCTAATGGAGTTAGCTAATGGAGTCAGGTTCTAGAATGCAATTTCAGACTTCAGACTTATAAGTAAATGTAAATTTATTCTTTTTAAAACTATGTCACATTGTCATTATAAAAAGCCTGCCTGCATGTCAGAGTTCCAGTAGCCCTACAGTTTTGGGGGCACCTAGGAAAAGAATGTGAAATATACTGACCACCTATGTGAGCACTGCACTTTTATATTAATGTTTGTTTCTTTTCTGTTTTTTAACCATAAGCATGGAGGACTGAGTAACCACACCCTCAGTTCTTGGCACAGTGATCACTGGGCCACAATTCTCTTCTTTGCTTATTGACTTCAACCCAATTCATTTCCTTTCTCTTCCACTCCCATACACAACACTTACAATTTGTTTAAAGTGTATTCTTTTATTTACATGAGTCCTTAAAAATATTTGTTTCCTTATTTTATGCATTTTTCATTTTCATAAATGAGCTTACATTGAATTTTTTTTCACTGAGTACTACATTTTTAAGACTCATCCATGTTACTCGGGAAACATTATCTGTTACTTGTAAGAACTGTGTTTTCATGCCTTCACTTTTTCCCTAACCATTCCCCAGTGACAGACACCCATATGGCCTCCTCCTACACACCATCAGCAACAGAGCTATGATAAGCATCCTCACACGCACACACACACACACCCTTACACACCTGTGTGAGATTTCTCTGTAAAGGAAATGACTGAATCACAGGGTTCGTGTATGTGCCAAGCACTGCATACATTATTCAGAGTTTAAGTCCTACAGGATGGGTCATATTACCCAAGTTTTCCAGAGATAGCAGTGAGGGTTTGGGAATTCACATATCGTAAGTGGTGGAGCCATGATTCGAACACAGGTCCATCTGTTCTGAAACCCATGATCTCCCCACTTGCCACTGGATTCTACTCAGATAAGCTTTTATTTGAGGTAAAATGGCTTTATTTTTATGGCATTACCATTATTATCCCTATAAGAATAGCATCTTATTAGAAAAATTAAGAAATTTTGTTCAAGATACAAGGCATTAATAGGCTTATTCTGATAATTAATGGTTATTAAATATAGTATTATTTCTCACTTCACAATAATATCTAGCTCTTCACGCATTTAATTCACAGAACCAAGAAGAAAAGCTTTCGGTTTAGATTTTTCTCAAAAATTATTGGGAATATATACTTAGAATTAAAGCATGAACTTTGGTATTTGGCACGGTTATTTGCAAGACAGAGTTTTCACTATCATTAACTTAGCTCTTCAGAGCCCTACTTTCATCATTCACTTTCCAAAATTCCACCCCTCTGGCTGTTAGCACAAGAGTGTCCATGTTATTCTGGTGTTCAACGGATTTTATGCAGCAACCTTAATTGACCATTTCCTCTACATCTGAGTAGTTGTCTCTGTGAGACACTGAGACACAAATATGTGGATGAATTTACAGATTCTTATTCACTGAATATGTTAATCTTCCTCCCTAGACTTAGCGCTCCTTGAGGGCAGGGAAAACCTACCCGTGAAATCATCCATGTCTTGCACAATCACCCAACAATGGATGTGTATTAGAGAAATCAGCAGTATAAATATTTTACAATTTCTACTCTAATTAATATTATGCAGTTTCAGAAAAGAGGATCCCATGAAGACAGAAGTCCCAAGACACTCAGAATCCTACTGCAGGTGCACAGACCCCAGAGAAAGCCCCACCTAGGAAGTGAGAGGAAGCTGAAGTGCCCCCAGGAGTAGAAGGACTTTGAAGTGAGCTTCCAGAGAAGGAAGGAATTGCAGAAAAAATTTTAGTGCACCTTCCTGTCTATTTTTAGATGGAGAAAAATCCCTCCTAAGCAAAAGGAATATGCCATCTGGAAGCTGTCATGGGAGAAAAATAGGAAAAGGATGTCCAAGGCTGCAGCCCTTCTAGTTTAAGAAGGATTTCTGGAAAAAAGAAAGCAGTCAGGAAATGTGAGGAAGAAACATGTCTTAAAGGGGATACCGTCACTAAAGTTCTGTGAGAGGACAGAACACAGTAGGCATTCTTCCCAACAACGTCAGGTCATTCATAGGCCACTCCAGTGCAGTTCAGATCTTCTAGGGAACTAAGAAAAGGCTCATCCTGCAGAGACCAGAACCATGTGTAACTCTGTTCTGAATAAGTTTATTAGTAAGGAGAAAATATCAACAGAGATCTATTTTGCTAAACCAATCAGAGGTTTGAAATTAAGTCAGCCTGCCTCAAGGATTTTAAAAATGTATATCCTCACTGTGAATGTATTAACAAGCATGTATTCATCGAGAGATCAGCAAAAGTCACACTCAAAGAATAATCTTCACCCTCATTTAGCTCATTACACACCTGTCCAACTCCCATATTCTACTGCTCTTATCTTGCTCCTCTCAGACAATAAGCACAGCTGAAATAACGAAGTACAGAAATACTTCTTTTTACCTTTGTTGCTTTCCAGGGTGAAGTGGACAATCTGGCAGGTGAGATGGGAGCTGTGTCCCTGGAGAGGAAATTTAAAGCCTTCACTTTTTGCCCCTCCCTTTCCATTGTGTCCTTAGTGATTCAGCTCTACATCCGCCTGGCAGAAAGGACAGCCCTGAGAAGGAAGTCCCTCTAAAGGCTACCCAGAGCCTGCCACTGTGCATCCAGGAGACTCCCAGAATGGCCAGTGCTTTCTGGAGTGCCTAGTTCTTAACCTCCTTATGCCTTGCTAATGAGGAAACATCTGCCAGTCTAATCTCTATTTAAGAAAATAAGCTCTCTTTCTAAAAAGAATAACTGGGGCACGTTCAAGTTGGTAGTGACACATTCAAAATTCCAAAGATTTCTATTTCAGTATGCATGGTACACAGTTATTCAAAAAGAAAGATCCCAGCAGTGACAGAAAGATTCTAGCCATGATGGATGCTTCCTTGCCTGAAGCCCAATCATCCCAAGATTTCCCGAGCTCTCCTGCATGGAGTATATGTTTTTGTGTGGAGCTTCTCCTGGCAGGTAATTCCTATCCCATAAAAAGGACTTAACAGTGAGCTCAAGCAGAATTTATTCTGTGGTTTCAGTTTAAAAGCTTGGTAAGAGCAACAAGCCATCCTTACCTAAAGTGAGTTCAGAGGTATGATTCAGCCCCATGCAAGAAAGATTATAGATTAGGGGTAGAGATCAAAGCTGAAGACAAAAATTGTTTGGTCTGTGCAGTAGCCAGAATCAGCACTATGAGACAAGCCTAGCTTCCCAGAGGCTATTCTTACCCATGTAATACACAGCCCAGCCTCCTCAGGAGGACACCATTGCCCAAACTTACTATGATGCCAGATTGCACTATATTTATGACAACAGAAAATCCTTTATGGCCAGTGATTTTTTTGCACATCCTAGGTATGCAATAAGTTCTCCTTTAGTCCAACTCAACCATTCTAGGGATGCCTGGGCTGGTGCAGTTGGAAGAGCACAAGACTCTTGATCTCAAGGCTGTGAGTTCAAGTCCCATGTTGGGTGTAGAGATCATTTAAAAACTAAAAACTTTAATAAAAAAAACAAACTCAAAACTATTATAAAAGACACAGAACCAGAGGAAGTAGGTTTAAAATTACAGCCCTATGAAAAATTAGAGAGAAAGACAAACTATAAGAGACACCTAACTTTGGGAAACAAACAGAGCTGCAGAAGGGGATGTGGGTGATGGGATAGGGTAACTGAGTGACAGGCATTAAGGAGGGTTCATGATTAGGTGAGCACCAGGTGTTATATTATACATTGGCAAATGATATTTAAATAAAAAATTAAAAAATTACAGCCTTAATATCCACTATGCCTATAAGATTCTCATAAAAATAATTATATACAACTAATCACACAGAGCTAAAAAGAGTCCTAAATCTTTCCAGCTTTTTTTTTTTTTCTCAGAGCCAAGTGTTTTTTTATGTAAGCCCATTCTGACTGGTGGTTTCCATCTCTTGAAAGCCTCATATCCATGGTTAGGGCCCATACTCCACCTCTTCGGCTCATTTTTATCTCCTTTCAGATCTAGTAAGAAAAAGACTTATTTTCTTAGCTTTCTTGCTATCTAAGAATTGAAGTGATCAAAGAAGATCTTTTTCATCCTTAGATGGAAGGCCTGTTATTTTCCCCACTAAAGAAGAAGTTATTGTACTCCATTTGATTTTTCCTCCCCCGTAGAAGGCCATCCATTCACATAATACTCTTTGCCTCCCTTTACTCTCTCACCCACTCCTCCTTCCCTAGTGTCTCAGCCTGGATTCTCGGAAAACAGAGCCTTAGACAAAGTCTTGCATGTCTGGAATTAATGCAGGCAATGATCTCAGGGAATAGAACAGAAAGCAGTGGTACAGGAAAAGAGGGAAAGCTTATATAAGGGTTGTTGTAAGTTGACCACTGGTACCTGATCCTGTGGACCTTCTAAAATGTATCTCAGAACTGTCCACGTAGAGGATAAAGGAGGGAATCATTTATCTACCAGCTTTCATCCCCATTGATCAAAGGTGACCTCATGGCTGTTAATGCAGGTTGAACTTGTACACATGTCAAGCATGCGTATTCCACACCAAAGCATCAGAAAAGCCCTGGAGATAGAAGCAAGAGGTAAGCAGAGGTATCAGGCTGCAATGTACAAAGGTATTCAAGCCTGTGCAGAACTGACAGCCTTACTAGCCCCTAGATTAGAAAGTGGGATAGCACTTAAACAGGTGTCCAACACATCTAACCCATGACATTGCCCGTGGGCGGGTTTTGGAGAGAAGCTGCCAGGCTCCTCAACGTGAGTGCTAGCTATCCAAGAGAAGAGCACACTCTGGTCCTTTCCTCTTCCCAAGGTTCCTCCTGGTGCAGTGCCCCACATTGAGGGTCCAGTAATTTCTATGACTAGGTTGTATGTCTGTCTAATTCTGCAGACTAGAATTAAAATCTACTGCTGGCTCATACCTAATCCTGTCATTCAACATATCCTGACCTGTAATAAATATTGTGTCCTCCATCTGCCTGAGTTCTTCAACTTTCTCTCACTATTTTTCAGGACTGAGGTGAGGTAAGAGTGCTCTTTATTGGATCTCATAGCCTAGGATATTAGCATGGGCTGGAGAACAGAGTACATGCTGGATTTCCCTCACCATGGGCAGGCCATACTGATGATGGCCTCTATCAGAAGTTATAGGAAAATTTCAAGAACTAACCTAGAGGCAACCAAGAGGGCATAAGAATCTTAACAGAAGTTGCTTTAATGGTGTTCCCAGGGAAGAATCTAGGCTGCAATACATTGCAGAACCTATTAGAAAAGAACACACGCTTGAAGAGAAGTTGTGACATAGAATGCTAGAGGAAGCAAAGCTGCAGAACTTTTTACCTGCAACTTTAGCCTACTGTAACCAGGGAAAAAACAATGAATGATAAGTACAACCTTCCCAGAGGAAGGAGGTCACAAGAGCAGTCACAAGAGCAGTGGAGCCAGGACCAGCTCTTTGGTTTCAGCGGAGATAACAAGTGAAGGGTGAATATGATACAACAAAGAAGCAAGAGATTTATGGTGGAATTGAGAGGCTCTGCTGGGATGGAAAAAAAAGAAAGGAACTGGACAAAGTAGATCCTGTTTAGACTGAGTTCATTGTTCTTGGGAGCTTAGCATAGAAGAGAGGGTGTGGAGGACTTTGGAAGCACCTGCTCTATGTGGGAGATAGAAAGGGATAGAGAATGTTGACTTCTGGAATTTTCATTTGCATTTTTTCATACCACTTTGTAAGGTAGCCAAATTTAGCAAGTAAAAATACAGGGTTCCTAGTTATATGAATAATTTTACAGTATATCTCAAGTATATGGAACAAATTTATACTATGTATAGAATATATTTCCAGTAAAGAAAGCATTGTCTGAAATTCAAATTTAACTGGGTTTCTGTATTTTGTCTGTATTTACCTGTGTGTGTATATATATATATATATGTGTGTATATATATATACTCCTCACATGAGGAGCCTGGCAGCTTCTCTCTGAAACCCGCCCACGGGCAAGTCATGGGTTAGATGTGTTGGACACCTGTTGTGAGCCACTTTACTTGCTGTGGAATTGAGCATGTAAAGTGCTCAAATGTGTGTGTGTGTGTGTGTGTGTATATATATATATACATTTGACATATATATGGCATATATATATGGCATATATATATGACATATATATATTGACTACATATTTATATATATATTGACATTTACTTGAACTAGACACAGAATTAAGGTCCACAAGGCAGCCTGATGCAGATTTGGATACTAAATGTATGTATTGAATACAGGAAAAAAATAGACAAGTGGTTATTGTTAAAGAAAGGACAGAAAAGTTGATAAGCAAAGTTGATTAAAAAAGCTACCGAAGGAGATATAAGGTGGCAAGATGCAATGCAGGTAGAAGAATCAACTACACAAAATGAGGGATGCTCCTTCCCAAACATAAGAGTACAGCAAAAAAGGATGAATACATGTTTAAATAAATTTGCATGTAAAAGTTTTGTTAATTCCTTATGGACAGAGACCATGTGTTTTGCTAAATGCCTGAAATTTGGTAAGTATTCAATAACCATTTGTTAAACTAAACCTCTCATCTTTTTATTGTGTGGAGAGGAAAGGGGTATGTTTCAGACTGAGACGGGGCAAGACATGAAGGTCTGGAAAAGTGGATCAAGAAGACATAAAAGACTTTCTCACTGACTCCCAGTGAGGCTGGAACCACACATGATTTGCAATATAAAATGAGACTGATATTCTAACAGGTAATATCTAACAGATATTCTATTTTGCTGTGGTTTGTAAGTTCCCACTCTAAGGCTTCCTGAATCCTTGGAATGTAATCATCCAACCAATCTCTCTCTTTTTTTTTTTTCCAAAAGTTTCAGTTTCTGACAGGACATTTCAAAAAACCATGACTTTTTCAATGAAACTAGAACTCTTACTTTCCAGGACATAAAGCAGCTCTTTCAAAAAAAAGAAGGCATGTCATGTGAAAACCAAGAGTTGTGAAAACAACACCTAGGGCACTTTCCTAGCTCTTGACAAAGACCTAGTTGCAACAAAATGGAAAGAGCATGAGGCCTAGACCCAAGAAAAATAATCAACAATGCTATTGTTTTATTTTCTAGTAGACACAGAAAGAGCCTTTCAACTATAAAAGGCAACTTTAAGTACTAGAAAGATGGATCCTTCATCTCTGGATAGGCCTCCATACTTTCATCTATATGCTTGCAATATTTCCTCAGGTAAGTCAAGAAGAATTCACTACTTGAAACATAAACTAAGAAAAAAATTGGTGTAAAAACTCTTGTAAGTCTCATCACAAGACCCTAGTGAGAAACTCAGCAAGTCCTAGATTGGGGGAAAATATTCACAATGCATACACCTGAAAAAGTGTATGTATATAAAACACACAAACACCTACAAACAAAAAAAGCTAAAGAGAAATAAATGGCCAATATTTCCTGACATAAAGCAACTCTTTTAAAAGAAGAGTGCTTTTTGAACATTTCGTTGAAGAATGTGTATGAGTGGCCAAGAACCACAGAACAAAGTGTTCAATATCATTAGTCATCAGAGAAATGCAAATTAAAGCACAAAGACGTATCATTTCATACCCACTAGAATGAGTGCATAAGAAAGACTGCCTATGCCGAATGCTGAAAAAGACGTGGAGCAATCAGAACTCTCCTATAGGGCTGGTTGGGTATGAAATGGTATGGTCACTTGGGGAAAGGGTCCAGATTCTTGAAAAGTGAAACTTGCATCTATCCTATGATCTAACAACTTCTCCTCCGAGTATTAATTCAAGGGACATGAAAACATGTTTCCACCACAAACCTTTTACAAGAATGTTGACAGTACCTTTAAATATAAGGGCTAAACACTACAAGGTCAACAAATCTGTACACTAGAACACGACAAAGCATTAAAAAGAAACAATTTACCAAGACATACAGTAACGCTGGGTCAATCTGAAAAGCATTATGCCAAGTGAAAGAAACCAGACCAAGGGAACAAAAAAAACAACACAGGCGTATGGTAAGTGCATATGGTAAGCACAGAGAGTAAGAAAAATCAAAACCACAACAGTGATTGTTCCTCTTGGGGCAGGGTTAACTGGAAAGGGACATGCACCTGAGTGCACGCAGTAGTCAGAACTGATTAAAATTGACTGCTTTGAACACTTCACTATGTGTAAATTATACACTAAAAATAGTGCCCTGTTTTAAATTAAACTTTGCGTTTTGAAATAATTGTAGGCTCGCTCACACAGTGGTTGCTAAGAAATAATATAGAGAGTTCCCCTGTATACTGTACCCAGTTTCTCTCAATGATAGCACCTTGGTACTACTTAGTATGTCACAGCAGCATACTGACATTAATAAAGTCAAGATACAGAACATTTCCACCACAGGAATTCCTCATGTTGCCCTTTTAAAACTATACTCCTTCTACCTTAGCCTCATCCTTAGGCCCTGGTAAGCACTAGTCTGTTCTCCATTATCTGTTTTTTTTTTTAATTTTTATTTATTTATGATAGTCACACAGAGAGAGAGAGAGAGGCAGAGACACAGGCAGAGGGAGAAGCAGGCTCCATGCACTGGGAGCCCGACGTGGGATTCGATCCCGGGTCTCCAGGATCACGCCCCGGGCCAAAGGCAGGCGCTAAACTGCTGTGCCACTCAGGGTTCCCTCCATTATCTGTTTTATCATTTCAATAATGTCATAGAAATGGAATTCTGCAGTATGTAGGCTTTTGGGATTGCCTTTTTTTTTCAATCAGAGTAATACTCTGGAGCCCGAGCCATATTGTTGCCTTTCTCAATAGTTTGTTCCTTTCCAGTTCTGAGTAATTCCCATGGCATAGATATACCACAGTATGTTTAGCCATTCGCTGGTAGGAGGACATCTGGGCTGTTTACAGTCTGTAGATATTACAAATAACAGCTGCCGTAAATATTTACAGACAAGTTTTCATGTGAATGTAAGTCTTTAATCTCCCTGGGTTAGTGCCTAATTTGAGGGTCACAATTTCATGGTTAGTTTAGGGGGTTTCATGTGTATGTGTGTGTTAGAAACTGCCAAACTGTTTTTCAAGAGTGGCCATACCATTTAGCATTCCACCGGCCTGTATAAGTGAGCTAGCTCTCCACATCCTCACCAGTGCTATTTCTTATTTTAGGTGTTCCAACAAATGTGTAGTGGTACCTAACTGTAGCTTCAGTTTGCATTTCCCTAACAGTTAATGATATGGAACTTCTTTTCATGTGCTTATTTGCTATCTAACTATGCTCTTCCTTGAAATGTCTCTTCAAGTCTTTGCCCTTTTCTAACGGGATTGGTTTTTAAAACTGAGCTTTGAGAGGCCTTCATATATTCTAGAAACTAGCACTTTGTTAGATACCTTGATTTTTCATCTTCTTTCACAGAGTGAAAGTTTTTAGTTTCATGAATCCAATTTATTGATTTTTTTAATTGAACACGCTTTTGTTGTCAAGTCTGAATTCTTTATCTAGCCCTAGATCCCAAATATGTTCAATTTTTTTCTTAACGGTTTTGTAATTTTTACATTTACATTTAAAAGTTAATTTTGAGTTAATTTTTGTGTGAGATTCAGGTCAAGCTTTTTTCTTTTTTCTTCTTCCAAGTTTTTATGTAAATTCCAGTTAGTTAACATACAATGTAATATTCAGGTATAGAACTTAGTGATTCAACATTTCCATTTCACACCATACGGTGCTCATCTCAAGTGCCCTCCTGCATCCTCATCACCTGTTTAACCCATTTCCCTACCCCCACACCCTGTGACCGTCAGTTTGTTCTCTATAGTTGAGTCTATTTCTCAGTTTGCCTGTTTCTCCCCCTTATGTTCCTTTGCTCTGTTTCTTAAATTTGCAACAATGTGGATGCAGCTAGAGGGTATCATGCTAAGCAAAATGTCAGTCAGAGAAAGACAAATATCCTGTGATTTCACTCATATGTGGAATTTCAGATTCTTTCCTTTTTCCCTTATTTTTTTGGAGGGGGGGAATCTATGGATGTCCAATTTTATCCATCACCATTTGTTGAAAAGGCTATCCTTTTTCCATTAAATTGTTTTTGAACCTTTGTCAAGAATCTACTGAGCCACTCTTTGTATGGGTCTATTTCTGGGTTCTCAGTCCTTATTCCATTGATCTTTGCGATGATTTCTCTGCCAAGACCACGCAATCTTGATTATCTATATAATACATCTTACAATAGAGTATAGTGGTCTCCTATTTATTTTTCCTCTTCAAAATGATTAGTTTAAAATATCCCCAAAGGGTGTTAGGCTTAGAATTAATTTTTAAAATAATACTCTTCCAGACATAATTTACTGGGAGAAAGTCACCAAACCCTAGTGGTCCTGACACATCAAAAAGCACCTGGGAAATACACTGCAAATCCTAGTTCTGCATGGAGAAGTTTTCAGCACTGGCACTAGTCTTTTTGGGTCTCATCCCACAAAGCCTCCCTCTGCCCACACTAGAAATTGACTTGTAGGACCTCACTAATACCATAAAAGTTAGGGCATGAACAGAAGAAGGCTCTGGTGGTTCTCTAACAGTTCATGTGTATGAATGACTTCTCCAATGTGGTGATCTCTTACATTATTGGTCCTCAATGAAATTATCAATATCCATACCTTCTGTAGTCTCTCCCTCTCTGACTTGCTTTAAACATTAGAATGTGTCAAAAATTCTGTTTTGTGAACGTGGAAAAGTCAGTTCTTTCTTTATTATATACTAGCAGTGAACAATTGGAATTAAAAACAAAGCACAAAAAAAAAACAAAACAAAACAAAGCACCACTTACATTAACACACCCCAAAATGAAAAACTCAGATGCAAATCTAACAAAATATTGTATGACCTTTATGAGGAAAATTAAAAAGTTCTGATGAAAGAAATCAAAGATCTAAATAAATGGAGAGACAGTCCATGTTCATAGATAAGAAGACTCAATATTGTTAAGATGTCAGCTCTTCCCACCTTCATCTATAAATTCAAGACATTCCTAATCAAAAATCCCCAGCAGTTACTTGGTGGACATCTGCAAACTGTTTCTAAAGTTTATGTGGGAAGGCAAAGGATCCAGAATAACCAATACAATACTTTTTTCAGTATAAGAATAAAGCTATGGGAAGCTTATTCTTTCTTTTTTTTATTTGAAATATAATTGACACATAACACTGTATAAGTTTAAGGTGTGCAACATGTTGATTTGATATAGTTATATATTGCATTATGATTACCACTGTAGCTTTAGCTAAACTAACACTTCGACCATGCCATATAATTATCACCTTATTTGTAGTGGGAACAATTAAGATCTAGTCTCCCAAGAGCTTTGAAGTTTATAATACAGTATTGTTAACTATAATCACTATGCTGTGCATTTGATTCTCCAACCCTTATTTACCTACTAGTTCTTACATATTCCCAACACAACACTGAAAAAGAAAAACAAAGTCTTCTTTGGGAGGGAAATGATATTACCTGACTTCGAAACTTACTATAAAGCTACAATCAATAAAACAATGTGCTATTAGTTAAAGAATATACAAATATATCAATGAAGCATAACAGAGCCAGAAATGGACCCATACAAATAAAGGCAACTGAACTTGACATGGTAGCAAAAGTAACTGAACAGAGAAAGAATAATCTCTTCCACAAATGATGCCAGAATAACTGGTCAATCGTTTTTAATGAATTTAGACACTAACTTTACACCTGTCATAAAACTTAACTCAAACTCATCACAGACCTAAATGTAAAATCAAAACTATAAAACTTCTAGAAGGTAATACAGGAAAAAATCTAGATGACCCTGGGTTTAGCAATGAGTTTATAGATATAACACTAAAAGCATTATCCCAGCAAGAAATCTCATAAGTTGGCTTCATTAAAATTTAAAACTTCTGCACTGCAAAAGATGCTGTTAAGAAAATGAGAAGACAATCCTACAGACTAGGAAAAACTATTTACAAAACACAGATCTGGGGGATCCCTGGGTGGCTCAGCAGTTTGGCGCCTGCCTTCAGCCCAGGGCATGATCCTGAAGACCCGGGATCGAGTCCCACGTCGGGCTCCCTGCATGGAGCTTCTCCCTCTGCCTGTGTCTCTGTCTCTCTGTCTGTCTGTCTCTCTCTCTCTCTCTCTGGAATAAATAAAAAAATCTTTTAAAAAAAAACACAGATCTGATAAAGAACTTGTACTCAAAATACACAAAGAACTCTTTAAAACTCAACTATAGGAAAAATAAATAACATAATTGAAAAGGGGACAAAAGATCTGAGCATTTCTCACCAAAGAAGGTATATAGATGACAAATAAGCATATGCAAAGGTACTCAACATTATTTGCCATTAGGGAATTGCAAATTCAGACAACAATGAGACACCACTTCATATCTATCAGAATGGCTAAAATCAAAAGCACTGACAAATACTAAAGGCTGGTGAAGATATGGTGCAACAAAAACTCTCATTTGTTGGAGATGCAAAATGGCACTGCCATTCGGGACAACAGTTTGGCAGTAATTTCCTAACAAAGTTAAACAGAGGAGTCCTTCGGTGGCTCCATGGCTGAACATCTGCCTTCAGCTCAGGGTGTGATCCCCGTGTCCCGAGATCAAGTCCCACATTGGGCTTCCTGCATGAAGCCTGCTTCTCCCTCTGCCTGTGTCTCTGTCTCTCTGTGTGTGAGTCTCTCATGAATAAATAAATAAAATCTAAAAAAAAAAAAAAAACAAAGTTAAACAGAGTTATATATATACCATGTGATGCAGTAATCATACTCTCAGGTATTATTACCCAAATGAATTGAAAAATTATGTCCGCTAAACACCTACACACATTTATAGAAGCTTTATTCTTACTTGTCAAAAACTGACGCAACAAAGATGTCCTTTAATTCATACAATGGAATATCATTTAGCACTAAAGAGAAATGAGCTATCAAGCCATGAGAAAACATGGAAGAATCTTAAATGCATATGATTAAGTGAAAAAAATCCAATCTGAAAAGGCTAAATTCTGTTCGATCCCAAGTATTTGACATTTTGGAAAAGGCAAAACTATAGAAACCAGAAAGATACGTGGTTTCCAGGGGTCCGGGAGAGAGGGATAAATATGTGGAGAACTTGTAGGGCAGTGAAAATTTTCCGTGTGATACTTATAATGGTGGATATGTGACATGATCACATCTTGGTTGACAAAGTCAACAGAACTGTGTAACAGTGAACTCTAAGGTAAACTGTGGACTTCAGTCAATAATAATGTATCAAGATCCATTCATCAACTATAACAAATGTGCCACACTAGTCCAAGTGAACAACAGAGAATACTGTGGCCAGTACAGAGTGAACCGTCTGTACTTTCTGCCCCATTTTTCTGTAAAGCTAAATTTGCTCTATTAAAAAGTCTACTAATTTTTTACAATAGCAATGCTGTGCCTGTTCTGAGAATAAGCCAGCTCAGCTTTTACTAGAAAATCCTTCAATTTGGCCATGATTAGCTGATCTCATTTCGCGGGACATGTTAAGGTGGCAAACATGATTATGCGTGACAAAGGAGGAATGACAAATGGTGGCTCCAGACTTCATTTCTAAGTCTTCCTCACTAGGAATTTGTCAAAAATCTTCCTTGGATATTCAATCAATATTTATGGAGGACCTGCTATGAGCCAGGCACTGTTCCAGCGTGCCACAATGAGTAGAGAATACCACAAAGCAACCGACATCAGGGATCTGTCCTGCGGTGACTATATGGGAACTGCTGAGCTGGGCTGGACTGGACTGGACTGATTCTATTGAGACATCCAAGTTTTGCAAATGTTCCTCCACCCTCGTTTCAGAAGGTTCTGATGTTCTTATTACAAAAATAAATAAGTAGAAAAAATAGTAACAGAGAAGCCCTGTTACTTATTAATTACAGGAAATTCTGAGTTTCCATCAGTAACTCAGATTTTTCAGTGTAGTATCTTCACCAATTATAAAGACGAGTGCTTTCTTCCACAGCTGCTTACTGTCTGCTGCTAATTGCCCTTTATCCCAGGAAATCTCTCTCATGCATCTACAGACTCTGCAGCTTCTGTCTTGGAACTGTGGCCCCCATTTAGCTGCCTCTCTGACTAGGCCTTGGCTGGAGTAGCGGTTGATTGGGTCTGAAGTGAAATGGAACATCCATGTGCCAAAACTAGGAATATTTAGTGTATCTGTGAACTCCATTAAACCCCTCCTCTGACAGCCGCGGGCCCTGAGTTTAAGAACATACATGCTGGTCTGCTTTCTGACTTTCTCAATCTCTCAAAAAATCACAAGCCCTCCACCCTGGCCTGACATCACTCTCTCCATTTCCATGTTCCTTGGAGATTGCATTCCATGGTGCTCTTATTAGTGGGACTGGGAAGCAAAGTTCAGCTTTGCAAAGAAAGCCTTAAAAAGGGAATACATTGACAGTTGGGAGTTACTGTATAGTTGTGTTGTTATTTTTAGATTTTCAACCAGCATACTGAGTAATGACGAGAGCAGAAAATGGTGAATATAATGTGCTGCTATTACCTGAGGCTCGTGTACACAATAGTCTTATGTGAAGAGGAAGGAAGGGAAAGGGAAACGAGGGAGGAAGAAAGAAAAGAGAGGAGAACCTTCTGTAGCCCTTTCTCTGTCCCAGGTCTCTCCCTGTATCTTGGAGGGCTAAGCTGGTCACAGCTCATCAGACCTCCTGAAGACCCTATGCTGCTGCCTCTTGTGTTAAAAGCTTATTTTTCACCCTTTAAGTATATTTTGTAATTTAATTTATACTTGCTGCTGATTTTGCTTGTATGGTCCTTTTAATTCCAAGAGTTTATGATTGGAGCTAAGGGCTATCTGATTACCTGCTTGTCCCAGGTGATGGTACCAGCCCCAGCCTCCAGGAAGTGAGATACTGTGCTATTAACCAGGCAAGAGAGTCTGTAAGTGCTGAATCCTGAGATTCTGTAACCATCCCAGGAGCAAATGTCAGACTACTCTGTTGCCTAACTGGTTGCTTCACAAGGAAGAGGCAAACTAGAATTGCTTCTTCCAATTACACAGCACAATGAATAGAAACAAGATGACAGCCCTTGTAGTTCACGTTTGCTCAATGTATTAAAGAACAAAAGCCTGCAGAATCATTGGAGCTTGCTCACACAGGAGGACCAGGGGTGTTGGGCAGAGAGTCCTAAGGCTTTAAGATCTATTGTGTTTAAACAATGGTCCCAGATTTTCCAGGCAGCTTCATGGAGAATCCATGTTACTATCTTGCATATTGAGTCTAATCACATTCTACATCTTGGCCTCTCAAATTACTCATTCATATTACTGAATGTGTGTTTATTGGCAGGTGCCAAATGAGTGGCTGAGCAACACAAGGTAGAAATGGTCTCATTTTACTTTTACGGAAGCTATGAGAAAACTGGCCCAGAGTAAACATACAAAACATACTGGATTAATTAGTGATTACAAACCAAATGAACAAATAAATAATTAGTGAACAAATGATCATAATATGTTTGTGGTACAAGCAGTTATACCAGATCTGATCTCTAAGCCCTGTCTTCCCCAAACCTAGTGTCAACTGCTGGGAGATATTTGTGGTGTGTGGAAGATACCTGGCCTATCATCCTCCCTTAACGACATTTAAATGGATGCATTTCAGCTTATCCACATGAAAGGTGAAAGAGACCCCAAAGTTCATTTAGGACAAACCACTAATCTTATAGAAGATTTAAAAAAGGAAGCTTATAATTGATATACTTGTTTGGGGCCTGACTAGGAATACAACCAGTTGGTAGTTGGTCTCTACCTTGACCAATTAGATCTCTCTACCTTGTTGACATCTGAATCTTCCTTTCTTTTAACTGCTGCCTCTGTCCACCCAAATAAACCCTATATGGAATTCTGGGGTATCTCCTACTGCCTTTCTCATTGAAATATATTAGCATACTCCAAAAATAATTACCTCCTGCCCTGAAAGTTCCTAAGAAAAAGCAAGCCAGTTTGTGACTCGAAGACTAGAGGAAAATACAGCAGCAAATCATCTTATATCCTTTTACACAAAAGAAAAAGGGAAACAAATACAGCAAGTCTTGACCCCCAACCAGATAATAAAATGTAGCTCATGCATGCTCATTCCTCATTCTGATTAAATAGGAGTCCTTCTGACAATAGCTAAGTCACTGGTATGGGGACATACTGGATGTTTTGCAAACAATAATCAGCCAAGGAAAATGCTCTTTTGCTCATGGGACCTGACACTTGCCTCCCTTTTCAAGAGACACCAGATAGCCAGACAGCACCAGCAAGGAGGATCCTACCAAAACAGACAGACAGTCCTAGGAAGTGTTCTTCATCCCTGTGAGCTGGAAACTCTTCAGAAATTCCTTTCTCTCATCTAGAGGCCCTAGGTGATCCTGCCTAGGAATCTCCTTTCACATTTTCAAGTGGTACCAGCCATTACCAATGGGACACTCAGCTGTAATAGGTATCAACGGGACCAAAACAGCACAGCAAAAGCTCTGAAAATAAAATTTTCATCAGAATCACAGTCCACAGAACTTGGCCAGGACTTGTATGCCGAATCTAAACAGGATCACTGCCTATTAAAATAAAATATTTAAAGAGGACCCAAGCTCTAACAATAGCCAAAAGACCCAGGATATGATTTAAAAATCAATCCCTTGATGAAATCCCAATAGTTCAGGACAAAAAGCTTTTGCACAACAAAGGAAACACTCAAAAAGACTAAAAGGCAATCTATGGAATGGGATAAGATATTTGCAAATGTCTTATCCAATAAAGAGCTAATATCCAAAATCTAAAAGGAACTTCTCAAATTCAACACCCTAAAAATGAAAAATCTAGTCAAGAAATGGGAACAAGACATGAACAGACATTTCTTCAAAGAAGACATACAAATGGCCAACAGAAACATGAAGACATTCAACATCACTTAGCATCAGGGAAATACAAATCAAAACCAATGAGATGCCACCTCACACCAGTCAGAATGGCAAAAATTAATAACTCAGGTAACAACAGACCTTGGCAAGGATGCAGAGAAAGGGTAACCCTCTTACACTGTTGATGGGAATACAAGCAGGTACAGCCACTCTGGAAAACAGTATGGAGGTTATTTAAAAAGTTAAAAACAGAAGTATCCTTTAACTCAGCAATTGCACTACTAGACATTTATTCAAAGGATACAAACATAGCGATTCAAAATGGTACATGAGCTCCAATCTTTATAGCAGCAATGTCCTCAACAGCCAAACTATGAAAAAAGTCCAGATGTCACTCAACAGATGAATGGATAAAGAAGGAGTGGTATATATATATATATATATATATATATATATATATATATATATATTGGACTATTACTCAGCTATCAAAAAGAATGAAATCTTACCATTTGTAGTAACATGGATGGAATTAGAGGTTATCATGCTGAGTGAAAGTCAGTCAGAGAAAGGCAAATACCATTTGATTGCACTCATACGTGGAATTTAAGAAACAAAACAGATGAACATGGGGAAGAGAAGGAAAAATCAAATAAGATGAAAATTGAGAGGGAGGCAAACCATAAGAGATGCTGAACTCTAGGAAACAAACTGAGGATTTCTGGAGGAGAGGTTGGTGATGGGGTAACTGGGTGATGGGCATTAAGGAGGGCATGTGATGTGATGAGCACTGGGTGTTGTATGCAACTGGTGAATCACTAAATTCTACCTCTGAAACTGATTTTTTAAATTTTGTTAAATTTTAAAAATCACCTATCAAATCAAGGACTAAAAAAATTAAAAGTAAATGAGAAGAGGTAACCAAATAACACCTAGCAGTGTTATCAATAGCAGATAGATCCAATATTGGGATTATCTGACATAATTTTAAACCAAACATCAGACAAATTGTTTCAGCCAACAATTACAAATTCTGTTGCAACAAATGAAAAATTAGAAAATTTCAAGAAATGGCAATTATTATAAAAGAGAACTAAAAAGAAATTATAACACATGCAATAACAAAACTACAAAACGTTCTGAATGGGTTCAATATTAGAGTAGAGAAGACAAGATAGGATCAGTAAACCTAGCAACAATCTAATAGAATTTACCCTATTTTATTTATTTTTTATTAAAGATTTTATTTATTTATTCATGAGAGACACAAAGAGAGAGAGGCAGAGACACAGGCAGAGGGAGAAGCAAGCTCCATGCAGGGAGCCCAATGTGGGACTCAATTCCAGGACTCCAGGATCATGCCCTGGGCTGAAGGCAGATACTAAACTGCTGAGCCACCAAGATGTCCCAAATTTACTCAATTTTAACAGATTTATAGAACTTATACAATTTACCAAGAAAAAACAGACCAAAAAAATTAACAGATTTCAGGAACATTCAAGACAATAACATAAGATCCAATATTTGTATCATCAGCATCTCAGAGAGAAAAGAGTGGAACTGAAAGAATGTTCTAAACAATAGTGGCTAAAATGCCATATTTAGCAAAAGGCATAAACCTCCAAAATAAAAAAACTGAATGAACCCCCAAATAAGATAAACACAAAGAAATACATGTGAAGACACATAAAAATTTAATTCTGAAAAGTAAAGAGAAAGGAAAAAAAACCTTGAAATCAGCAAGAAAAAGAAAATGGCATGTTACCTGTAGGAAAAACACTTATTTGAGTGACAGCAGATTTCTTATCTGAAACCATGGAGACCAAAGGGAAGTGTCACGCTTTTTCAATTGCTAAAAGAACTACCAATTACCAGCTCCACATCCCACAAAACTATAGGAATAAGGAAGAAATAAAGACATTTTCAGATGCAGGAAAAGTAAGGAATTTTTCACTAGCAGACCTACTCTTCTTAAAGGGTAAAAAAAAAAAAAAAAATTCCTTCCTTAAAAAGTGTTCTTCAAAGAGAAAATGATAAAAGAAGGAATCTTGCCTCATCCTGAAGAAATATCAATGGACACAACAGAAATATGGGTTTATACATTAAGTGGCCTTCTCCTCATTAGTTTTATGAATCATATTGATGACTGAAGGGCACCTAAGTGGTGCCGTCAGTTAAGTATACAACTCTTTGTTTCAGCTCAAGTCCTAATCTCACGTTCATGGGGTCATGAGATCATGAGTCTCTGGCTCCTTGCTTAGAGGGGAATCTACTTAAGACTCTCTTTCGCTCCTCCACTACCCCCCCCCCCAAGTATTAACTCTCTCTCCCTCTCTCAGTAAAATAAATAAATAAATCTTTAAATAAATAAATCATATTGATGATTAAACAAGTTATAACAAAAAAACAAGTTATAACACTATCTGAAATTCAAAACAATGAAATTTTGAAATGGGGGAGAAAAAGACTAATATTATCAATAATAAAGCAAGGGATATCTTACCAGATCCTGTAGCCATTAAGACATAATAAGGGAAAACTACAAACAACTTTATACTGATAATTCTGACAATTTAGAAAAAATGACCCAGGGACACCTGAGTGGCTCAGTGGTTGAGCATCTGCCTTCGGCTCAGTGTGTTATCCCAGGATCCGGGATGGAGTCTTGCATCAGGCTCCCTACAGGGAGGCTACTTCTCCCTCTGCCTATGTCTCTGCCTCTCTCTCTCTCTCTCTCTCTCTAATAAATAAATAAATAAATCTTTAAAAAAGAAAAAATGACCCAATTCTACAATAACCATAAGCTAATAAACTAAAGTAAGACAGATCTGAATCATTTTATTACCATTAAATCTCCAGATACAAATGGTTTCATGACAAATATTTCAACAAACATTTAAAAAAACTGACAAAAAATAGAAAATAAAAATAATTTAAGAGAGAAAAAACACTTTCCAATTCATAGCATTAGGCCAAGATTACCTTGATACAACAACAACAACAACAAAAACTAAAGAAAACTACAAACCAAGAACTCTCCTGGACATAAACGTAAAAATCCTCAACAAAATATTAGCAACTCAAATCCAATAACATACAAAAAGGATTATATAATTTTACCAAGTGGAATTTATTCCAAGTACGAAAGACTGGTCCATCATTCAAAAATCTCCACCATATCAGCAGTCTAAAGAAGAAAAACCCTATGATTAAAGCAAATGATCTAGAAAACATTTAACTAAATCAAGCACCCACTCGTGATAAAACCTCAGCAAAATTGAAATAGAGGCAGATGGCCTGAACTTGATAAAGTACATCTACCAAAAACCTACAGATAACATTAAATTTAATAGTGAAAGACTGAAATATTTCCTCTTATATTAGGAACAAAAACAAAGTTGTCCCTCTTGCCACTCTTATTCAACACAATCCTAGATATTCTAGCCACTTTCATAAGGTAAGAAAAAAGAATGAAAGATATATTGGAAAGAAAGAAAACTCCCCCTATTTTCAGATGACATGACTATCTATATAGAAAATCCCAAGAAATCTCCAGAAAACTTCTAGAATTAATAAGTGACCTTGGCAAGGTTGCAGGATACAGTATCAACATATAAAAGTTAATCATATTTCTCTATACTAACAAAGAGCTGTGGAAACCAAAGTATACTTTAAATTTAAAACACACTTATTAAAAAAAATAATAATAAAAAAAAAAATAAAACACACTTATTGGGCAGCCCAGGTGGCTCAGTGGTTTAGTGCTGCCTTCAGCCCAGGGCTTCATCCTGGAGACCCAGGATCAAGTCCCATGTCAGGCTCCCTGCATGGAGCCTGCTTCTCCCTCTACCTCTCTCTCTCTCTCTCTCTCTGTCTCTCATGAATAAATAAATAAAATCTTTAAAAAATAAAATAAAACACATTTATTACTTATGATTTCAAAAAAAGAAAACAAAAACAAAAAAAAAAAAAAGAAAACAGAAGATATTCACTTCTCTCCGCAGATTTCTTAGCTTATCTCTTAGAAGGAGAGATATAATTTTTTAAATTATGCCTCATTCAGCATTTGTATGCCACATTAATTTACTGCAGGACTGGAAAATCTATGCATATAATGACACAATTGATTCCTTGAATTCCATCTCACTGAAGGACATGCAAGCCAAGATCACAGAAAATATGTGTTAGATAAGTTTGTACAGGTTTTACAGTGCAGTTGCCCATATCAATGTTAAGGACTTAACAACATACATTGAATGAGAGTATATATAAGCAGAAAAATACCTAAAATAAGGTGTACTGATTTGTTAACATAAATACTTGACCAGGGACTAACAGGAATCTAGCCCTATAATTCCCGTAGGAGCAATGAATGGTTCAATATTCACTAATTCAGTGTTTCATGATGACTAAAGAACCTAATTGTCATGAATACCAAAATTGGATGATATCTTGTTTCTTCTCTAAATGCAGCCTAAAGAATTTTTTAAGGACGTGGCTACCTGTCAATGTTGCAAAACATCAATATTCTAAATATCACATTCTGATGTGAAAGAAATTAAGAAAATGTTAACATCGCCAACCTATTAATATTCGATGAAAACTCACCTTAGAAAAAAATACCTGTACATACGTTCATATAGTTTTGCAACCATAAGAGCTTCTGATATAGTTCAATCCGCATTTTAAGGCAAAGAAATAAGCTCACAGACTTAGCATATGAAAAATATGAGCAAGCTCACCAATAAACAAAAGAAAATTAAAAGAACAAGAGGGTATCATTTTACACATATTAGAACAAGGTGTTTTAGTGGGCAGTGGACAAATAGGTACACTTACATATTGCAAAATGACTCCCACTACAGCATTGGCTAAGACCTCCAATCACACCACGTGATTATCATCTTTCTTTTTATGGTGAGCTTTTGTTCAAGGAGAGCTGTCTAATTGTTAATCTCTGTGGGAGGTGGTCAAGTCTGGGGTCTCTCAACACTGCCATGTTGGTGATAATCATTTCAGAAAGCTTTAAATCTCTCAAGGTTGAGCAATTTCACTTCTAGAGAAAGCTTTCCTCATCTGTACAAAGAGACAGGCATTGGTTACTCACCATATGATCCAGTAATTGCATACTTTGGAATTTACCCAAGAGAACTGAATACATATGTCACAAAAGGACTAGTACGCAGATGTTCTAGAAACCTTATTCATAACAGCCAAAAAAACTGGGAATATCTCAAATTTTTATCAGATCTGTAGTGAATGGTAATACAATGGAAGAGTTCTCAGTGGAAAAAAGGAATAAAGTACTGATTCCTGTAGCAGCATGGATGAACCTCCCACATACTATGCTAGGCAAAAGAAGTGGGAGAGAAAGAGGGCATATTATATAATTCCACTTACATGATGTCCTAAAACAGGCAAAATGAACAGAAAGCTTAGTGGTTTCCTAGGGCTGGAACTGGAGAAGAAATGGACAGTAAAACAGTCCTAGGAAAATTTCTGGTTGAGATGAATGCTCTACAACTTGATTGGGTGGTGCTTACACAGGTGCTTACACATTTGTCAAAAGTCACTGCACTATACTTTATAATGTGTGGATTTATTTTATGTAAATTATAGCTCAATGAAATTGATAAACAATGAGGACTAAGGTGAAATTTCTATAAAGCACACACAGTAACTATTGTCTCTGGAAATACGGAAGGAGAACACTTTTTAATTAAATCTGTTGTTAAAAATAACCCCATACTTAAAAAAATTAAAAGTTACATTATGCATACATCCCATGTCACCTCACCTAATTTTAAGTGATGTGTACTCAAAGGTAGATTCAATAAAGTCTTCAATTAAATACTTTAATGATTAAAAATACCACTAAGTCAAAAACAGCATTTGTGTGTATTTGCGTATTTTTAAGGGGAGTCCATATACTAGTATGGTTTGGGGCTATAACCTTTTGATTCACACTAAAGTGCCAGCAGTTTTAGAAATCATTGCTTTTGCACTATCTATGTGAATCTCAACACAGTGAAAAAGGCAAATGATGTCTTGGTGTTTTTATGAAACTGGTTCTGATGTCGGGGACTGGGGAACTTCCAGGGTCTGCAGATCACACAAGAAAAATCCTTTCCACATATATAAACCCTGGGATTGTCTACTGGATTAGGAAATCAGAAAGTCTATAATGAACTTAAGCAAAAATTATGCTGTTGAAATAGATGAAAAGATACTAGATTTGCAGTGGGTAAAGAAGGAAAATTTGGAGTCTAGACTCTCAAAACGTTAAATGACAAAAGAAGTTTAGTGCACGGAGTGGCTAGAAGAAAGTGGTTTGTTTGCTTGCTTAAGAATGAGAGAGTTTCAATATATTTACACCGGAGGAGGGGGGCTCCACTAGAGATAGAGGCTCATTTAGAAAAGGTGTGTTATTAATGAAAGAAGTTCTTGAGAAAATGGAAGATGGGAATAAGAGGACAAGAAGGAGGAAGAAGGATGAGAGGCACATAAGGTCTGAAGTTTATTTTTTTTTCTCATGGCTTTATTGAGATAGAATACAGTTCATATTACATACATACAATATAATTTGCCATCAAAGTGTACAATTCAGTTTGGGGTATATTCACTGAGTTGTACTATCATCACCACTATCTAATTATAGAACATTTGTATCATTCCAATAAAAAAACCACATACCTATTATGCAGTAACTTCCCTATCTCCTCTCCTCTCAGCCACTAGCAACAACTAATCTACTTTTCATCTCTATAGATTTACCTATTCTGCATATTTCAGATAAATGAAAGTGTGAACTTTTGTGTCTGGCTTCTTTCACTTAGCATAATATCTTCAAGGTTCATCTATGTTGTATCAGCATTTTATTCCTTTTAATGGATAAATAATAGCCCATTGTATGGATATGCCACATTTTGTTTATCCATTCATTAGTTTATGGGCATTTGGGTTGTTACTACTTTTGGGCTATTGTGAATAGTGCTGCTATGAACATTTATGCACAAATTTTTGTGTGGACATATGTCTTCTTTTTTTTCTTGGGTATATAACCAGAATTGCAATTGCTAGCTCATTTGGTAACTCTATGTTTAGCATTTTGGCCAATGAGTTCTTTTTTTTTTTTTTTATCATTCATTTGGGGAATATAAAAAAATAGAGGGAATAAAGGGGAAAGGAGAAAAAAATGAGTGGAAATATCAGAGAGGGAGATAGAACATGAGAGACTCCTAACTCTGGGAAATGAACTAGGGGTGGTAGAAGGGGAGGTGGGCACGGGGTGGGGGTGACTGGGTGACGGGCACTTGACGGGATGAGCACTGGGTGTTATTCTATATGTTGGCAAATTAAACACCAATAAAAAATAAATTTATATTAAAAAAAAGGTCTGAAGTTTAGAGGATGATAGGAAATTGAAGAAGTTCTATAATAATATCCTTTTCTTTTTTCTTTAATGAAATAGGAGAAAAAGACATCAACTGAAAGTTATAATGCTATGGGATGAATAGAGAATTTATAAAGGATACAAAGTTAAAGAACTTTTTGAGGAAAATGTGAGGAGTTGACCCAAGATGATAAAAAGATTGGCAAACACTGTTGGGAGAACAACTTGAATCAGAAATCATGACTTGTGTGTGTGTAAGTGTGCTAAACACAGCATGAAATTTACCATTTTAATCACTTTAAACTCTACAGATTGTTGTGCAGCCATCATCAATATGGTGGTTCCTCAAATTGTTTTCCACAATAGTTGCACCATTTGCATTCTCACTAGCAATGCACAAGGGTTCTATTTTTCTCCACATTCCTACCACATTTGTTGTTTTCTGGGAGCACATTTGTATATCTTCCTTGGAAAAATTCCTATTCGAGTCCTTTGCAATTTTACTATTGGGTTTTGGTTTTTTGTTAATGAGTGCTAGGAGTTCTTGATATATAGAGATATTAATCCCTTATCAGATATATGACTTGCAAATGTTTTCCCATTATGTGGATTGCTTTATACTCTCTAGACAGTGCCCTTTGATGTAAAAAAGTTTTAAATTTTGATTAAGTCCAATTTATCAATTTCCTCTTTTGCTGCCTAGATTTTGGGTAGTATGTCAAAGAAATTATTGCTAAATCCAATGTCTTGTTTTTCTACTATGTGTTTTCCTAAGAACTTTATAGTTTTAGCTCTTAACAGTTAGGCCTTTGACCATTTTGACTTAATGTTTATATATGGTGTAAGGTAAGGGCCCAACTTGATTCTTTTCCACAAGGATATCCAGTTTACTAGCACCATTTATTTAAAAAGACTGTCCTGTCCTCCATTATGGTCTTGACACCCTTGTCAAAAGTCATTTGACCACATATTCAAAAGTTTTTTTCCAGGTTTTCTACACTACCCCATAGGTGTATTAGTCTGTCTTTATGCCACATTGCACTACTACAAGTTTATAGTATGCTTTGAAACCAGAACATGTCAACTTCTAAATTTATCCTTCTTTTTCAGATTGTTTTGGCTACTGGGGATGCCTTGAGACTACATATGAATTTTAGGATGGGTTTTACTGTTTCTGAAAAATAAAAATGTCATTAGAATTTAATAGAGATTGCATTGAAGCTGTACATAGATTTGAATAATATTGTTATTTTAGCAATGTTAATTTTCTTACCCATGAACACAGGGCATCTTTCCATTTATCTATGTCTTCTTTAATTTCTTTCATCAATGCTTTATAGTTTTCATTCTATAAATCTTTTGCCTATTTAGTTAATTCTGTAATTATTTTTGACACTGTTGTAAATGGATATGCTTTCTTAATCTTTTCAGATTTTTCTTGTTCAGAATATAAAAATATAAACCATTTTTGTTTATTGATTTCATATCTTAGAAATTTTCTGAATTATTTATTAGTCTTAACAGACTTTTTTGTGGAGTCTTTAGGGTTTTCTACTTACAAGGTCATGTCATATTAAATATAGAGATCATTTTACTTCTTCCCTTCCAATTTGAGCGCTTTCCATTTATCTTTCTTGCTTAGCTGTTGTAGCTAGAACTTCCAATACTATGTTAAGTAAAAATGGAAAAAGGGTAACAGATTTCAGTCTTTCACTATGCAATACAATATTAGTTGTAGGTATTTCATAAATATCCTTTATCATGTTGAGGAAATCTTCTATTCCCAATTTGATGAATATATTTACCATGAAAATGTACTAAGTTTTGTCTAATTATTTTCTACATCATTTAAGATGGTCACATGGTGTTTCCCCCTTCGTTCTATTAATGTGGTGTATAGTACATTGATTGATTTTCATATAGCCTGTTCTTGCATTCCAGAAATAAATCCTACTTGGTCATAATGTATAATCCTTTTAGTATGCTGCTGAATTCAGGTGGTAACACTCTATGAGGATTTTTCTATCAATATTCATAAGAGATATCGGCCCGTACTTTTCTTTCCATAGTGTCCCTCTTGCTTTGATATCAGGGTAATGTTGCCCTCACAGAGTTAAGTTAGGAAGTGTCCCTCGAGTTCAATTTTTTGAAAAGTTTGAAAAAGACTGGTGTTAATTTTTTCAATATCTCCTAAAACTCTCCAGTGAAGCCATTTAGCCCAGGGCTTATCCTTTGTTGGAAGAAACTATGACTTAAATGAACACAAAATGAAATTATATTCCTCTTTATAATCAGATAAAATATAATCCACCCACCATCCTTATAAGAAGAGAAGAGACACATAGAGAAAAAGGTCCCATAAAGGCAGAGGCAGAGACTAAATGCACAAGTCAAGGAACAGGGGCCCCGAGAAGCTAGAAGAAGCAAGGATTCTCCCAGAGAGCCTCCAGGGGAAGCGTAGTCCTGATAACACCTTGATTTTAGAGCTCTGGCTTCCAGAAGTGTGATAAAATAAAGTTTGGTTATTTTAATCCACACAGTTTGAGGTATTTTATGATGGAATCTACTACCCTGATGGAGAGTGGAGGAAGAATTCTCTCTTGTACTTTCCTCCCTATATTTCTGAATTATCTTAATTTAACAGAGCAAGCATCCAGTATTTCAACATTTTTTTTAAAAAAGTACTTTCAAAGAAGTACATACATAAACTCCCAAACATCACTGGAATTATATTGTAAATAAAATTTGATTTAATGTCCTGAATTTCAGGAACAATTCTTTTACAGAGAGTACAATTAATTAACAGTTTTGTCAAGTGATCCTCATAGTGTAGGGAGGACATCACTGTAATGATTCAAGGTCAGGAGTCTCTTGTACAGTAGTATATAATTACTGGTACCTGTGGAAATAGATTGTATCCTGCTTGGGCAATTGGGAAACTTAAAGAGGTGGTAACTGTTCCTGGCAGTCCTGGAGAGACAGATGTTAAAGGTAGGGTCATTCCAGGAATGCAGAGGCTTGTTCCAGAGGTAGTGAGATGGGAAGTATATGGTGATAGGATGGCCTTGGAATTTTGGTTCAGGGTATGAGGCTTACCAAGTCACACTAGTCATCCAAATGTAAAGGCACCTGTGCAAACCTCCCTTGTCTGTAAGTTCCAACTTCTGGCACTGTGTTGGAGCCCACTCACTTAGCCTATTAAAGGTCATAGAAAATAACTAAGAACCCATTACATGGAAAATGAGTCACTGAAGAAGCTTTAAAAATATGATGGTTAGGGGACGCCTGGGTGGCTCAGTGGTTGAGTGTCTGCGTTCGGCTCAGGGAGTGATCCTGGAGTCCTGAGATCAAGTCCCACATTGGGCTCCCTGCAGGAAGCCTGCTCTTCCCTCTGCCTATGTCTCTGCCTCTCTCTCTGTGTATCTCACGAATAAATAAATAAAATCTTTAAAAATATGATGGCCAAACATACTATGTAACCATCCCTAAATTCAAGATGAAGATTTATTCAAGAAGCTTTCATCCAAATGTAAGCAGCCAATAATCAATCAGTTATTCCTGGTTAGTGCTAGACTTGGTGCACAGAAAAAATTATCTCTCCCTACGGTCCAAAGACACACTTATTCTACCAAAATATCAACAGAGCCCATAATAGAAGATGTGGAAAACAGTATAATTTCTCTGACAAGATGACAAAGTACAGAATGAAATTTTAAAAATAGAACTGATTAAAATAATGTAAAATATCAATCAATCAAAATTATAAATATCAATCCAAAAATAATGAAAAGAAAGGGATGTATGAATGGCATTAGAGGTGGGAAGGAAGGAAGGGAAAGCCCTAAACTGAAAGAAACTGACCAGCGAACTCATAGACTGAAGCAGTTAGAGTGGCAAGATGGCCCAGGTAGGCTGGAAAGAAACTGTGCCCTCAGAAGACCCCCCAGGAGATGCAAAATCCTGCATCTGAGGGGTGGCAGACGGAAGAGGGTCAGAGATGTAGAGAACTAAAGATAGAATTCCAAGGAAGAGGAGTCAGCAGTGAAAAATAATCCAGAAAATTCACTGTCAAAGACTGGATAAGGGGCCATCAAAAGGCTGAGGAAACCACTAAAAGACTTCAGCAGGAAAGTTTATGGGGCATAATGGGGTTGGGGTACAGCTGACTCAGAAACAGATGAATAATCTGCACCATCTAGCCAAACCTCAAGCCTGAAAGGACAAACCACAGATGTTTTTAATGTGGCTCACTGTTTCTACGAATTATATAAGAGCAGTTGGCTCTAAAAAAAAAAAAAAGAGCAGTTGGCTCTGAATGCTAATGATCCTCAATCACAAACAGGCAATAAAAAAAAAAAAAAAAAACAGGCAATATTATCATACACCCAAGGACATTCCCACATTTCTGAAGCAAGTGTGGCCTCTAGTTCCCCAGAATTACATTTCAATGATCAATCTCCCTACTTTCCCCACCCAACTGCAAAAAAATGATAACTACACATCCTTTTCAACATGATACTTCTCCACTGCACATTATGTTTGAAGATCAATCCTTCCTGATACATGAATATCTGGTTCATTTATGTTCGCTGCTGTAGGATATTCCATTGTATTAGCCTAGCATAATTTTTTTCCTTATTCTTTTTTTTATTTTTATTTATTTTTAATTTTTATTTATTTATGATAGTCAGAGAGAGAGAGAGAGAGAGAGGCAGAGACACAGGCCGAAGGAGAAGCAGGCTCCATGCACCGGGAGCCCGATGTGGGATTCGATCCCGGGTCTCGAGGATCGCGCCCTGGGCCAAAGGCAGGCGCCAAACCGCTGCGCCACCCAGGGATCCCTTATTCTTTTTTTTTAAACACTTTGTTTGTTTGTTTGTTTGTTTGTTTGTTTGTTTGTGAGAGAGAGAGAGAGTGAAAGAGAGAGAGCATGAGCTGGGGGAGGAAGGGAGAGAGAAGGAGAAGCAGACTTTCCACTGAGCAAAAAGTCCAATGTAGGGCTCGATCCCAGCACCCTGAGATCACGACCTGAGCCAAAGGCAGATGTTTAACTGAGCCATCCAGGTGCCCTTTCCTTATTCTTTAATTAATAAACATCTAAAAAAATAAATAAATAAACACCTAAGTTGTTTCTGCTTCTTGCCATTGCCAATTGTATGGTCATTAACTCTCCTTAAGCACAGCATGCTAGTACACCTAAGATATATATATTTAAACACAGAACTGCTGAATTTGAAGCACATATCACCAAATATTCCCAAAGTGGTTGTACTAACATTTTCACCAACATCTCATCAATAATCTCTTCTTTCATATCACACCAATCCTAACTATTATTACTGGTGTTAATCTCACTATTGTTTTAATTGCATTTTCCTAGAAAGGTGATGTATCTTATCACTGCAAATATATTCTATTTTCCAGTATTTACTTGTCAAGATCCATGGAAAATCTTTTTCAGATTTCAGTTGGTTACTGCTAGACTTGGTACACAGAAAAAAATATTTCTCCTTGTGTTCCAAAGCTCATCATGAGTAAGCAGCTGATCCCACAATCTTTATAACCAGTTGCTGCTACATCAACTAAGCACCATGGCTACCTGATATCCCAACACCTTTTCTTCTGCCTGCACTTTGTGTCTTGCCTCCATCAGTGATAACTTGATGCTACTATATGCCATAGGCCAGTGCCCCATGTCCTCTTAACGTGTGCTTCTCAATATGTGTTTAACCTGATACCAGAATTCCATCTGAGGATATTTTTCCTAAAGTAATTTACTTACTCTATTAGTCAAGGGCCTAGCAGAAAACAAATGACACAGTCAGAATGGATAATTCAGTAAAGTCTGATAAAGAAACTATACAATGCATGGTCAGGGCTAAGAGAAACCAAGAAAGGATGGTGAATAGCACAAGGTGAGCAACCATGGGGAGACACTGCCATTCCTAGATCTAAATAGTAAGGGGAGGAATGGTTACCAAAACCCAGAAAACAGGTAGAGCTGCAGAAAAAGCTGTCCAATAGTATCTGTGGCTTTTGGTAAAGAAATGCAGCCATCCCCTGGCAATGGAGCTGAGAGGAAGCTGGAAGACTTGTTGCCTCCCACTGGCCCAATGCAAGTGTCTGTCAGATGACAAGACACTGATTATGTCACCTTACAACTCAGCTTCCTGCAGCCCACAGGAGGTTGAAAGAGTGAAGGGTAGAGCTGGAAAAGCAAAATAAAATCCCCAGCAAACCTACATCACATGTACTTGAGTTTCTTCACCCCTCTAGAATTTTTTCTCCCCATTGGTACTCCAGAGACAGCATCAACATCAATATTACTTTATATAAAAAACATATTCAAGTAGATAAGAAACATCATGAATCCAATGATCAAAAGGGCAAAAGACATGAGAAGATTTTCAGAAAGAAGGAGATTCAATTAAAACATATGTAAAATAAAACAGAAATATATTCCATTTGTTGACTATGAAACAGAAGTTTTGAAGTCACCGGGAATACTGGGAGGATTTAGGATGAAGAGCTAAAACCACAAAAAGGTGAATAGGTAACTGAAGACTTAATGAATAGTAAGGAGTAACACACAATATGGTAGTTGGGCATGTGGTGACATACCCTCATGGTTGAAAACTAAAAATAGGGCATTGAGATAGGAAAAAAAACAATGGCTAGAAAAAGCAGTGGAAATAAAAGAAAGAGAAAACGTTTCCTCACTTCATAGTATGAAGATGGGGAGTGAAAAGCTGCCTCTGAGAAAAGATCTAGTGACATGCAGTCATGGGGAACAACCATTATTTCATATAAAGCAAAGAGGAATAGGAAAGGCAAGAGCCTACACTGGGGTTTCTTGGCAAAGAACAGGAATGCCCACACAAATCAGAGAGGGAGTTCTAAGAGAACAACAAAGAACAGTGCTGGATTTAGTTGAAAGTAGGATGACTGTACTGGCTGGTGCTGGAGGTGTGGGAATGGGGGAAAGGGTGGAGCTACTATAAATCTGTCTTCCATGATATACTTACACAAGAGACCATTCCCTAATTGATACCTTTATAAATCTTACTGGAATGAGTTCTCCTCTGTGAATTTTTTTTTACAAAGCTAATTAACCCTAGTCTGATGTTATTCAATGTATACATAGCTGTATCTGTATCTGCAGGGAATACAGTGTTTGGCAGTGTTTGGCAGTCATTGGATGCTCATTGTTCTCCACTAACCAGTTTCCCTGTAAACAGATACACCACATGCTTCGTAAGCAGGAAGAAGAAGTAAAATTCCCCTAGGATGTGCAACTTAACAAATCACACCCTTCACAAGGAAGTAAGGTTCAGGAAAACCAAAACCTTTCCTAACCAACCTATAAAGGCATTAGAAATAGCAGGATAGTTCCCAAAAGTGTATGTTCCTCCTAAGTTTTATTGGGTTTCTGGACTCCTGTCACCAATGATGTTGGTGCATCATTTAGAAAATACGCAAAGACACAAGTTGGCAAGGAATCACATGCAAAAGTTCTGAAAATGGCTGAGTCTTTTATGACACTGTATGAAATCAGGATATCATAATCCTGTCAATTATAGGAACACTTTTCGGGAACAGAAGAAAAGTATGAAATGATTTCTCAATTGAGCCCAAGCTCTCTCTAAATGTAAGCGCACTCTTGGTCCTTATAATTAGTCTCTTGTCCTTAGACTCTACTTCTGTATGACAAGTCTTAGTCACTTAGTCTTAGGAGATTTCAGCCTTAGTCAGAAGTTCCCTTAAAGGCTAATTTATGCCACTTTGTCACCAAATTTCTTCCCTCCACACCCAGGCTGAGCATCTTACCTCTGTCTTACGGATCAGATCCTTCTCTTTTGGAGCCCAAAGAAACTCCTCCTACTCCTGCTTCAGAAACCCTCACTTCTATCTGGTGACAATGGCCTGTGACACCACCTTCACTGAGAAGCTCCTATTCCTCATGTTTGTGATTTTTCGCCGTGGGTCTTTTTCTCATCATTTTCTTCTACCTTTGGACCTATTCCTTCATCAAAGCCCCAACAGTCGGCTTTCTCCCTTACCCCTACCCAGTCTCAACTCGGAGATCTGTATCTCACCCCTTCTGATTTTGTAGAAGGACATTATCTCTTTTGAGAGTGCAGAAGAAAAAAGTTCTTTTCATTTAAACACAAGGAGTGTATGTAACATATATGGGGAATGGATACACATGCAGGTTTCTGAGTCAGCTTATTCGCCTGATATCTTACCTGGGCAATTCACCACCTGTAGAAACCTGAGCTTTTATTCAATAGCTCTGTGCTTCACTTCTGTCATCTGTGCAATGGGGATAACAAAGGGATCCGCCTTAATAAACTGCTGAAGGAGTAAAAGGGTGAATACCTATCCCCACTCTGTAAAAATCAAGTTTTTGATATGATTCTACCTGTGGGAACACCATGCACATGAAGGGGATAAGGATCCCGTGAAAGCAGAATTAAACACGGCATTCAAAGAACACCTTTGTCTCATTTTTCTTACGGGTAGTTGACTATGGCATCCAGTCCATGAATATGAAGCTGGTATGCTAATGGGCAAGCGTCAGAAAAATGTCATGATTCTGGAGCTCAGACAATTTATTTTTGATTCATATTTATATAAAAAACTAGAATGCTTCCACACCCTATGGTCTGTTTTTATCCATTGTTCTTCCCCTTGTGAGCATGTTAACACTGCGAGATAAATGAACTTCCCACTGTCCTTAAAACACAGGGAAAATTTGGGACTGCCTGCAAGGGGGCATGGGTGGTAACAAGGAGAACAGCTATCAAGGCATAGCATTTAGGAGAAGGCAACAGATTCTTGTTCTCTACGTATTGCTGGGACCCTTTGTCAGTAGTGCTTTAGACAGAACTCAAGCAATTTTCCTGGTTATACAGAATAATTACTAAGGAAATTGACAGGTTGAACAAGACCTTTTAGAACTAAAGATAGAAAATATAAACTTTGTCATGGTTTATGTGTGAAATGGGCCTTAAAGACATCCACATCTAAGAGAAGACATTTTTTAAGGGTTGTTTCCGGATAAATGTTGCAGGGGCATGTCAGGAAGTTGGAATTGCAACTCCATCCTCATTGGTATTAGAAAGACACCTACATGCATTTCATAAGAGCCAATGACCGCAGGCCCGCAGTGTTTTGCTGCAGGGGAAAAGGAAGTACAGTAATGAAATGATCATGTTTTATTCCCACAAATATTTTGAGTTGATATACATGATGGTTAGCCTAGTTAAGAAATCAAAAGTGGATTTACTTGAAATACTGACTACAACGAGTAATAGAAGGTGGCAGGAGAGTGCTATATATTCTGGAGCTCACCATTCACCACACATAGGCTGACAAGGCTCCCTGCCCACCTCTGCTTCCTCCAGGAACACAGGTAAGTACCTGTAGCTGCTCCAGCTTAATAACAGGAATCATTTCTGAACATATGGTAATGGTGTGTTTTCTATCCTGCATTGATCTCATTCTGTGTGACTGGGTTTTACTTATTCTGCTGTGGTAAAACTAGAACACCTTCTTCAGCTGATTTATCGTTCATCTAACTTATTTACTTCTTATTAAACAAATGCTCCCTTGGGCATCTGTGTGGTTGGGGAGAGAGTCTCTGGTACCCAGAGAACCCTAAAGGAAAAGGCAGAGAGGTGCCTAAATGGGAGCTGTCTGAATCTTTGTGTTGGTATCGGTAATAAAGCACTTTCTACCTAGGCCTAGGAGTGCCAGTGAGCAATGAAAGATAAAGATGTCTTATTACTTTTTCACAAAAGTTTTTTTTAATAGTAATTTTGATAGTCGTCTAGTTATGAAATTTACACATATACACTGAAAGAGGCTTGAAAAGTAGAAGGAAGAAAAGTTTTAGTTGCCAGAATCCCACAACCCAAATATAAGTCATTTCTTTTAAGAAATAATTTCATTACAAACTAATCTTTCCTTCAGGAAAGTCATGAAATGAATCTGATCCTTTCCTAGGAATTCCAGATCGCACCAAGGTTGCCATGAATTCACTCAGTGCAGCAAACACCCGCTTCGCATTTGATCTGTTCCAACAGTTCAAAACATCAAAAAAGGGTGACAACATCTTCTTCTCGCCTCTCTCCATCTCATCAGCATTAGCCATGACCTACCTAGGTGCCAAAGAAAATACTGCACTTGAAATTGGGAAGGTAGGTGTCTACTTCCTACACAGGTCACCAGCTTAGATTGATTTCTCTGTTGGCTTGTGTGCAGATGGCCCCAGATCTGGCTGGGAGGCCGAGCAAGCATTCCCATGACTGGGTGAGCACAGAGCTTTGGGGGGGTGGGGCACATGCCCTCCCCAGGGCTCTGCTCCATTCACTTCCCTGGACCTAGATTTCCTCTGATAGCCCAGATGAACTCCCACAATTGCACAACAAACAGAGGTAAGGCTTAAAGGGAAGAGTAATGGCAGAAGTGACATGCTGACTTAAATTCATGCAAAACATTTCATGTTTTCTCATCAATGAATAATGACACAGGATTCTCTGAAGTGGCTTTGCTGTGGCTTTCCAAGGAGCAAATGCTTGCAATTAAGTTTTCTATTCTCTTTTTCCTTTGTTTAGTGGTTTGGTTTGGTTTGGATTTGGGTTTGCGTTTGGGGTTGGGAGTTTTGTTTTGTTTGGATTTGAGTTCTTTCTTTCTTTTACTTTTTTCTTAATTTATTTCCAGATCTTTTGAGTAGGTTTCTTATCCTGCTTCCTGTCTCTTCCAGGTCCTTCACTTTAATGAAGCCACAGAGAGCACAACAGGAAGAACTACAACAGATCATGTGAGTCACAGAGCACTTGAGTCTAGAAGGAGAATCGCATATCCAGGAGGCTCATATTTTAGCTAGGAATTTCAGATAAACTGTGAAAAGTCCGTTTTTAGGGAAATTCTTAGGTAAAAGAGACTGGACAGAGTTGCATCTCGTTTCATATTACATACTTATTTATTTCATACGTTTGTCTCCTGAGGGGAGATCAGCACTGTGCCAAAAGAGCTTCAAATTCCTGCTCTGCTGTTAACCAATGGGGAACATGAGCAAGACACAACTGTTCTAAGGCACCATGACCTCATCCCAGGAAGCTGGGAGTAATAAAATAATCTGCCTCAATGCATACAAACAGATGGAAAACATTACAACAGTGCCTCGATTACTGGAAACTGATAAATTTTATGCATTACTATTGCAGAGTAACAATAATTACAGTAATCACAATACTTTTGCTAAAATAATATAATTTTAATTAATTTATTAATGGAACTAAACAGGAATAAGCATGCCTCCAAGCATATTTTGGGAAATGATTAGATGAGATACAGAGTTTATAAACTTAAGGTCCAAAATTCTTAGCTAGCAAGTAGAAGGTTCTGGATTCAGACAGGCCTAGGTTCAAAATTTGGCTGTGCCACCTGCGTCTCTTTGGAAAGTCTATTTAATTCTGAGTTTCTTGTTTTCATCTGAATAGGGATAAAGAGAGATACAAATGTAAAGCCCTTACCAGGCACATACTATTCCTACATTTAGAATATGACCACCATAGGGCACCTGGGTGGTTCAGTGGTTGAGCATCTGCCTTTGGCTCAGGTGATGAGCCCTGGGTCCTGGGATCAATTCCCACAAGGGGTTCCCTGCAAGGAGCCTGCTTCTCCCTCTGCCTATGTCTCTGCCTCTCTCTGTGTGTCACTCATGAATAAATAAATTTAAAAAAAAGAGAGAGAGTATGACTATCATGAGTGAAGAGCCATTGATCATGGTCAACAGGTCTTAGAATAAATACAATCTAGTAGTGTAAAGGGCTCCATGTCATAATATAACTGAAATAAACAAATTCAACATTATTATATGACTGATAGCTGTTAAAATGAAATGTGCCTCTAGCCCTTAAGAAGCCTAAATTTAGCTGGGAAGTTTTTACCTAACCCATTTGTACCAATTAGAAGATAATCCAATGGTGGAATGGTGCTACATCTATAGTAAATAAGTGAAAATTTTGGATTACTTACTCAGAGCAGAAAGAAATTTCCTGAAGGAGACTGAATTATAAGGATCTTGAAGAATATTTAAGTAAATCCACCTAAAATCAAGGAATAACAATAAATGTCACCTGAGGACTATCAAAGTATAGTTTTGGGTCTAACAGTTTACACGGGGCTAGTATTTATATTTACATTGACAGAGAATGCAATGAGCTTACTTTTTAATATTTGAAGGTTGAAAAGATGGAAAATGTACACCACCAATTTCAAAAGCTTCTGACCGAATTAAAGAAACCCACTGATGCATATGAACTGAATATGGCCAACAAGTTCTATGGAGAAAAAAAGTATCAATTTCTTCAAGTAAGTTTCACTTGGCTTGCTATACCTTTAACCTGAATCCCAGGTCCTTTGTCCTTTGCCTCAACTATTTCAAATGAAATATCCTAGAACTTGACAACCCACCAATATAAAGTCCAGTTTTAGGGATCACGTCATCAACCCAAAAGAGATTCAGTAGCAAAGGAAGTCATGAGATGCCCCAATGATCTGATACCATTCAGTCACATAGCGTAAATTTTGGTGGACAATGACCCATGAAATGTATGACTAATGGGATACTGATGAGAGTGCAGGCTTGGTGAGTTCTAAGGGAAGTTGAAGAAGTACCAGGGGAACACTGAATGCCCAGAATGGAAGATATAAGCAAAAGCAAAAACCCTAAGGTTTGATAGTACTGCTTAGGAGTCCCAGAAACACACCATCTCCTTTGGAGCATCATGCTTTGCAGTTTGCAACCCAGAGCCTCTTCTGCCCCAGCCTATGTCCAGAAGGTATTGCCTTTCAAAGACCTCACTGTTGTGCCAGCCTGTACTTGCATTTCAAATTACCCACATGCGAACTGTATAAAATACGCATGGGCAAGAAAAAGTAGATTTCTCAGGGCCTAGATTCCTGTACTGTATTTTGTTAAGACTGAAGATAACTAACTTGGGAATACGTAATTACTGATGAATTACTCTTAATTCCTCCTTTCTTCCTTCTCCATCAAAGGAATACATGGATAACATTAAGAAATTTTACCTAGCCAGTGTGGAATCTGTTGATTTTAACAATGCTGCAGAAGAAAGTCGTAAGAAGATAAATTCCTGGGTGGAAAGCCAAACTAATGGTAGAGTATGAGAGATTGCCCATAAAAATCACTTTTTTTTTAGTCCCTGCTGTGTGTGAAATCTGTTCTTGACAGCATTTGGGGTGCCAGTGGGGTGGGGGTGATGGCTTTGCAGAGAGGCTGGAGGAGAGCATTGCAGATGATGGAATGGTCCAGGTAAAGGTGAAAAGCAACAAAGGGAATTTCTGTATGACAGAAAGATAATTACAATGAAATACAGCTGGCAATTGGTGTTTGCTCATGATCGCAGACAACAGTACCTTCATGGATCCCAAGTCTCTGCTCCAACCCCATCTTGGGTTCACATCCTTTAAATTCTCAAAGTGCAGAATAGAGAAGACACCCCAGACAGTAATATCTGACAGCATAGGGCATGTGTTTTGGGTTATAGAGTTCATGCCATTTGTCCTCAAGAACAATCAAGCCCTATTTCTTCAGAGTATTAAGCCCAACATTGAAAAAATAGAAAGGGTGGGAGGAATGAAGAATGGGGGGTGTGGTTGGAAGAATTCAGGGAGGGAAGGAAGCTGGGAATGGAGGTGCTTCAAGAGTAGCTGAAATCCATATTCCGTGTGAGATGACTGAAGTCACCCAAAGACAATGAATCTGAACACCTTTCCCATGACAAGATGGGGTATCTCCAGCAAGGATAACTCCCATCAGGCTGGCATCACAAAGAAAGCTGCAACTCAAAAATTATTGCTCACAGTCCCTAAAGTAGTGACTTGCCTGAATGATCCACTGTAACTTTCAAAGCATCTTCCAGACAAACCACTTGTACTTTCACAGAAGACCTTTGAGTTTTTTTTTTCCTTTTGCAGAAAAAATCAAGGATATGTTTCCCAAAGACTCTCTTAACCATACCATTCTGGTTCTGGTGAACGCAGTCTATTTTAAAGGACAGTGGGACACGAAATTTGATACAAAAAACACAGTGGAGAAAGAATTCTGGCTGGACAAGGTATTGTAATTTCTTTATAATAATGTAACACACTCATACATGGAATGTTAAATTTAAATTCATATCTAATAGCACATGCAATGGCAGGGAAAAAATGTATTTGTCATGGTTGTATTTTCTTCCTGTTTTATTTTTTTACTTTAGATAAAAATACTTGAAGAAACTCTTGCTTCCAATTCACAAATTTCACATATCATCCCTTAGAAAGAGGATGTGTTTGGTATCTCAATAGTATTATCTTCTTTTTAACTAATGCCTCACTTAGCATTTGTCTGCCACGTTAATTACTGCAGGACACAAGCAAACCTGTGCAGATGATGAGACAATCCAATGTTTTTAATTTCACCTCACTGGAGGACTTGCAAGCCAAGATCCTAGAAATACCATACAAAGGCAAAGATCTAAGCATGATGTTGCTGCTGCCACACGAAGTAGATGGTCTGCAGAAGGTAAAATCTTATGTCTCCAATTCTTTCTACTATTGCCTGATTTCCTAGTAGTACAATCCTTATATGGGCTGTTCATTGAAGCAATGCTCACAGATTGGTGGTGGTGGCTGACTGAGTTCAAGTACAGAGTACTTCTCTGCATACAGCCTAAAAAAGAACTTTTTAAGGAGAATCTGGTATTCTGTGTGTTCCAAAAAGTAAATATCCTAAATAACACAGTGTCATATGGAACAATATATAGAAAATCTCAACATCAAGGGTCCCATTAATATTCTGATGAAACTATGGAATGTCAGTTCAAAAGAAACATACTTAGGCACACACATTAATATTTTGCAACCATAAAAACTTCTAATATATTCCAGTCTATTCATTAGAAGACAAGGAAATGAACATTCATATGCAGGTGACACATAGAAATATTTGTAAGCTCACTCATAAACAAAACAAGTAAATTAACATAATGAAAGGTACATTTTAAATATCAAATCACAGTGGTTTTGTAGACAATGGACCAAGAGATTTATTTTGATGCTTACTTTTCAATTTGGAAGTATTCAATCCCTAGGAGCTCAAAAGTCCTTTCAGAGCCTCATTGCTCAGAATCAAAAAAAATAAATAAAATTAAGATGTGGGAGGATTATAATTTTCCTCTTAAAATTGTTATAGTGAAGTTAATATTTAGAAATATCTAGAAGAGTATCTGGCACATTAAGGACATTCCAAACATGGCAGTTTTCCAATGACTCCAATAGCTTGCCGTGCTGTTGAAGCCACAGGGAACTTACTGCACACAAAATAGCTATCATGCTAACACTGGGATTTGGAGATCCTCAGGGAAGGTAACATGACAACACACGTGAAGGGCCATAATATGTCAGACTTCAGCTCAGCAATTCCCCTTATCAATGACATAAGGACTCCCAGTCCTGGGACTTTAACTAAGGTAACTAATCCAAACAAGGCAAAGGCTTTTAGATAGAAGTGGCTCAAGACATTGAAAATTTTGGTGCATCTTTGTATTATCAATAGTTTAACTTGGGGCTGACAAGTAGTGAATGCTTAAAAATATTAATTAAAGATATATACGTTGAATATCAATTTAGATACTGTGTAATAATTTAAACTTGATTAGAGAAATATATACCTATATGAGAAATGTTTACAAATAAGTAAAGCAAGAAAAAGGAATAAAAGTTGTACCTACACTATAAAAATTATTTCAATTAGAGTATACAAAATTATGTACACAAGGATAGTAATAAGAGAAGTCTATTTGAAAATGAAGCATATCATACATATGGAAGGTCTGGAGGTCTGGAACTATGTAGAGTATAAAAAATAGAGATACATAGTTCATCGCTTACAAAATAACTTTATTTAATAATTCTGTTATGTATATATACACATACATATCCATATATATATGTATAGATATTTATGCATATATATACATAAATATAACACAGTCCTGAATATATAGTATATTTTTCGACTGTATAATATATATTCATGACTGTTATTTTTGACTCCTCAGACAAGATGTGATAAACTGAATCTTCTGCATTTACATTTACTGTTTAAATAAAAGTTTTCTACAATTCAATCCAATGTTAAATCGTGCTTAATATCCTTGAGAATCATGTCAGCTATTCCCTTTTTCCATTGCTGCAGCTTGAAGATCAACTCACTGCTGAGAAACTAATAGAGTGGACGAGCTCACAGAATATGAGCAATGGGCAGGTGGATTTATACTTACCCCGGTTCAAAGTAGAAGAGAGTTATGAGCTCAAGGCCACGCTGAAAGCCCTGGGAATGGTGGATGCCTTCAACACAAAGAGCGCCAACTTCTCAGGCATGACAGGGAGGCAGGATCTTGTGGTGTCTAAAGTCAGGCACAAGTCCTTTGTGGAGGTCACCGAAGAGGGCACGGAGGCTGCAGCCTCCACAGACGTAGAAGTTATTGCCAAATCAGCACCAATCTATCCTTTTCATTGCGATCACCCTTTCCTGTTCTTCATCAAGCACAATAAGACCAACAGCATCCTCTTCTTGGGCAGAGTCTCTTCCCCTTAGATGCAATTAGCCTGCCTCTATTGAGGAGGAAATTCACATTTGTTCCAGTATACACACTGCGAGAAACACAGATTCTCTTTAGTTTTTTTTCCTTTCCAATCTCACAGTCATCACTAAGAATATAATGGTTGAAATGGAAATAGCCTGTCTGTCTCTCTCCTTCTACAAACATGTAAACCTACTTCATCTCCCAGTGATAATTCCCCTTTGGACAAATGTTCAACATAAGATAAAATATCTTAAAAAAGATATTTTAAAACTCTATCTTCTACTAAATTTGAAATCATATCTCCTATTTCAGAAATCAAATCTATTATTCAAACTTATTAACTTAGATATCCACATTTATTTGAATTTAGGTGATAATCTGGAACACTTTCATGTCTAAATTTCTTTTATTTTATGAAATACATTATCAATAAATAATTATTTATTCATATTATTTGTTGCTTTTCCTTTTTTCTCTTTTAAACAAAGTACAAGCAGCCCACCACACATAGGAAAGATAATTTAGAAATACATTATCATATAGAAAGAGCATTCAAAGCAGATGATCATAAGGCTGACGGTAGGTTGGTACCAAACTTTGAAAGTTTCTATTAACCATATTAACCGCTTTCTAATTTATCCTAAAATAAATCAAAAGCCATTATAGATCTCATCTGTTTGTTTTCCAAAGAGAAGAATGAGAACATCATATCTGCGTTTTTAAAATACACCTCTGGCTATTATGATATAAACAGATGAGAAGAAAGAACATTGTAGATACAGTGAGATTAACTAGTAAGCCATCAGAATGTCCAGAGTAGAACTAAGGGATTGAAATAAAATATTGAATTCTTTTGGATTAAAGTTTTTGATCACTGCTGAATTACATATAGGAAATAAAATTCATGATACACTTATCACTTGTACATACTGTCGAGTGCTGTGCAAGGTGAAAATAAAGATAGAATTCCAGGGGTGACTGGATAGCTCCACTGACTGAGCATCCAAGTCTTGATGTCAGCTCAGATTTGTAAGAATTATTCAGGAAGTAAAATACACACGATTATAGCAACACATTATATATATGACAGAAATGAGAGACAGAAGCCAAAAATGATATCCAATTTTCTGGCCTACCCAATGGGTTGGATTAAAAAAAAAAAAAAGATTCTGTTTTGGAGAGAGGAAAAGATCCTGGGTTTAGGTTTATATTTGTTGAAGTTTAATTACTTTTGAGACATCCAGATAGTTATCCAATAAGCACCTGAATATACAAGTCTAGAGCTCAGATGCAGGATATGATCTGAAGCTCTAAATATGTCATGCTCCAAAGACCCCACCAAAAAAGGAGAATTACAGATCAATATCCCTGATGAACATGGATGCAAAAATTCTCACCAAAATATTAGAGAGTGGGATCCAACAGTACATTAAAAGGATTACTCACCACAACCAAGTGGGATTGATTCCTGGGATGCAAGAGTGGGTCAATATCCACAAATCAATCAATGTGGTGCACTACATTAATAAAAGAAAGTACAAGGACCATATGATCTTCTCAATAGATGCAGAAAAAGCATCTGACAAACTATAGCAACCTTTCTTGATCAAAACTCTTCACAGTGTAGGGATAGAGGGAATATACCTCAATATCATAAAAACCATGTATGAAAAGCCCATGGCGAATATAATTCTTGATGGGAAGAAACAGAGAGCTTTTCCCCTAAGGTCAGGAATATGCAGGGATGTCCACTATCACCACTGTTGTTCAACACAGTACTAGAAGTCCTAGCGCCAGCAATCAGTCAACACTAAGATGTGAAAGGCACCTGAATCTGCAAAGAAGTCAAACTCTCCACTCTTTGCAGACAACATGATACTCTAAAATGAAACCCAAAAAAAGACTCCACCCCAAAATTGTTATAACTCATACAGCAATGCAGCAAAGTGGCAGGATATAAAATCAATGCACAAAAATCAGCTTCATTTCTATACACTAACAATGAGACAGAAGAGAGAGAAATTAAGGAGTCAATCTCATTTATAATTACAACCAAACCCATAATATACCTAGGAATAAATCGAATCAAAGAGGGAAAGCATCTGTAGTCAGAAAACTATAGAACATTCATGAAAGAAATTGAGGAAAACATAAAGAAATAAAACATTCCATGTTCATGGATTGGAAAAACAAATATTGTTAAAAATCTCTCTGCTACCTAGAGCAATCTACACATTCAATACAATTCCTATCAAAATACCACCAACTTATTTCACAGAGTTGGAAAAAATAATCCTAAAATTTGTGTGGAACCAGAAAAGACCCCAAATAGCCCAAAGAATGTTAAAAAAGAAAACCAAAATGGGTGGCATCACAATTCCGGAATTCAAGCTCTATTACAAAGCTGTAAGCATCAAGACAGTGCGGTACTGGCATAAAAACAGACACACAGATCAATGGAACAGAACAGAGAACCCAGAAATGAGCCCTCAAGTCTATGATCAAATATTTGACAAAGGAGGAAAGAATATCCAATAGAAAAAGATAAGTATCTTCAACAAATGGTGTTGGGAAAATTGGACAGCTACATGCAGAAGAATGAAACTGGACGATTTCCTCACACCCCACACAAAAATATACTCAAAATGGATAAAAGACCTAAATGTGAGACAGGAATCCATCAAAATCCTAGGCAAGAACACAGGCAGCAACCTCTTTGACCTCAGCCTCAGCAACTTCTTGACAGACACATCTCCAAAGGCAAAGGAATTAAAGGCAAAAATGAACCATTAGGACTTCATTAGGATAAAAAGCTTTTGCAAAAGAAAAGGCTTTGTCGACAAAACCAAAAGGCAATCAACAAAATAGGAGAAGATATTTGCAAATGACATATCAGATAAAGGGCTAATATCCAAAATCCACAAAGAACTTATCAAATTCAACACCCCAAGAACAAATAATCCAATCAGGAAATGGGCAGAAGACATAAATAGACATTTCTCCAAAAAGACATACAAATGGCCAACAGGAACATGAAAAAATGCTCAACATCACTTGGCATCAGGGAAAAACAAATCAAAACCAACAGTGAGATACCATCTCATACCAGTCAGAATGGTTAAAATAAACAAGTCAGGAAACGACAGATGTTGGCAAGGATGTGGAGAAAGGGGAACCCTCTAACACTGTTGGTGGGAATTCAAGTTGGTGCAGTCACTTTTGAAAACAGTATGGAGGTTTCTCAGAAAGTTGAAAATAGAACTACTCTATGATTCAGCAGTTGCACTACTGAGTATTTACCCCAAACATACAAATGTAGTAATCTGAAGGGACACCTGTACCCCCAATGTTTATAGCAGCCATGTCCACAATAGCCAAACTATGGAAAGAGCCCAGATGTCCATCAACAGATGAATGGATAAAGAAAATGTGGTTTGTGTACACACACACACACATACATACACACAATGGACTACTACTCAGCCATCAAAAAAAAAAATGAAATCTTGCCATTTGCAGTAATATGGATAGAACTAGAGGATATTATGCTAAGCAAAATAAGTCAATCAGATAAAGGCAATTATCATATGATCTCACTCATATGTGGAATTTAAAAAACAAAACAGGATCATAGGGGAAAAGAGAAAAAATAAAACAAGATGAAATCAGATAGGGAGACAAACCATAAGAGACTCTTAATCATAGGAAACAAACTGAGGGTCACTGGAAGGGGAGAGTGGAAGGATGGGGTAACTGGGTGAGGGGTATTAAGGAAGGCATGTGATGTCATGAGCACTGGGTATTATATAAAACTGATGAATCACTAAACTCTACCTCCGAAACATTATATGTTAATTAATTGAATTTCAGTAAAATTTAAAAATAAATAAATAAAAACAAAAAAACAAAAAAAATTAATATGTCATGCTCAACATAAAAGTTTTACCATGTTTATTCAGGAACTCTAAAACACGGCTAAAAAAAAATGGTAGCTAAAGGCAAGAATAGATCCTAGGGAGAGAGTATAAAATGATAAGAAAGGAGGGCCTAGAATGGACTTCAAAGTGTATCAATATACAAACACCAAGTGTTGACAATTTTTAGTTTCTAGAACACAGCTTTGCTTAAGGGACTGTATTCATTCCAAATCCTTCTCAGTCAGTACTAAATCCTTCATTCATTAAACATGAATTTTGGAGGATCTGAACAAGGTCTCAATTTTCTTCAGCACAATTCAGGAACCTAAGAACAGAGCAGAGGAAGTAAATATTTCACCATAGAAGTATAGAGACTTGGTCAAGGGAACTCATGGACCAGCAAGCCAGTGGGTAACATTATAAACCATGCGGTGAACAGGCCAGACAGGGAAGGCAAGTGGGAGGCAGTTGCCTTGATGAACACAGAGGCACTGGGATACCTAAAGAGGTTGAAGAATAGAAGGAGTTTGTGAGATATCTAAAAAGATCAGAAGTTTGGCCCAGGACCAGGGATTTTGAGGTGCATTTTAAAAGAAAATTTTAGGCAATAAATAAACTTAGAGTGTCACCATGAGTGTGAACTAGTTTCTAATGATTTAATTAAGTTGAAACTGGCATAGCATTCTGGGGGGGTTAAAGAATTGACTGTCAGAATGCCTTTAGACACAACTTTAAACTACTTGTTATTTTATTTGGGTTTCCTTTTTTAAGATTTTATTTATTTATTCATGAGAGACACAGAGAGAGAGGCAAAGACACAGGCAGAGGGAGAAGCAGTCTCCATGCAGGGAGCCCGATGAGGGACTTGATCCCGGGACTCCAGGATCACGACCTGAGCTGAAGTCAGATGCTTAATCGCTGTGCTACCCAGGCGTCCCTCAAAAGGAACTTTATAAAAGCAAACAGGTTAAGACAAAGGCTCCTAGGCATTAGAGTCATATCTAGTTGTGAGAACTAAAGAGCTTTGCCTATATTCTAGGCCAGTCAGAGAACCAACTACCCTGCACTGTGGCCATATATAGAGAAACTGATAAACTGAAATATTGTATCTTTAAAGTAATGCATTCCATTCATTGAATAAAACAGAATATAATGAGTCCATACTGATATAAAATAAATGGCTAAATTAAAAGTTTTATAAGGAATGGATATTTACATGCTTTCAAAGATCCTCCCCTACAGAATATACCACTTTACCCCTAGTAGAATAGCCAAAAGTTTCATTTTCATTTTAAAAACTGGCTACAACAAGTGTTGGAGAGAATATGGCATAACAAGAACTCTCATATACCACTGATGAAGAACACAGAAAGGTGCAACCACTTTGGAAATCAGTTTGATTATGAAATGTAAACATTTATGAAATGTAAACATTTACTTAACATATGATCTAGCAACTCCACTCCCTAATATTTACCCAAAAGAACCGAAAACATGTGTCCATGAAAGGACTATATGTAAATGTTCACAGCACCTTTACTCATAGGGGCCAAAAACTGAAAATAACTCAAATCTGCATCAGCAGGTGGATGGATAAACAGACGGTGATAAAAAGGAAGACACTACTGATTCCTGCTGCAGCATGGATGAAACTCCCCCACACCGTGGTCGGCAAAAGAAGTGGGACAGAAAGAGCACATAATGTAAGTAATTCCACAACCATAAAGTCCAACCTGCGGTGACAGAAAGCTGATTAGTGGTTTCCTGAGGCTGGAGCTGTGGAAGATACTGATGGTAAGAGTCCAATGGAAATTTCTGGTGGGATGAATGCTTTGCAACTTGATTAGCTGGCAAAACACACTGACTACTGGCTCTGGAAGTATTTCAGTGGGAAAAACTTCCTAATTAAATATGTCTGTTTGTTTGAGGATTTTATTATTTATGAGACAGAGAGAGCACAAGCAGGAGAAGCAGCAGGCAGAGGGAGAGGGGGAAGCAGGCTCCCCACCGAGCAGAGAGCCTGATGCAGGTGTAAACATCCAAAACATGTGTTATGTGTCTCACTGTGTGCAGGAGACTGTAGGCCATTCAACAAACAATTATTCTGTACCTAAAGTATGCCATGCTGGATTAGGGAGTGGGTTCTCATATACAGGGTGAGCAAAAAATAAATGAATAAACCAAGCATCCTAAAGGCCAGAATAAGGGAACTGAATTCAGAACACAAGCAGGCCAGAACTGGGAAAATGCCCCGACGTTAATGATCAAGGCAGAGTCAAAGGTCTGGAACTCGACTAGAAATATGATGCAACATATTCCATGGAAGTAGCTGAGGCCAGGCAGAAAATAGCTGGTGGGCAATCAGAAAATTAGAAATCTGAAAAATGTAAGGATCAGATTTAAAAAGGCAAATTCATAAGTTCAGGAAGACATTTTATGAAAGATACAAGAAACCAGAACTCACTGCCCTCCCAAGTGGTTGTGGTGTGTGTGTGTGTGTCCTCGCCTTCTAGAATCGTAACATCTAAGATGGTATTGTTTCTATTCCTGATCATTGTCTACCCAAATGGGTAGAAACCAGCAACACACATAATCTAAAACATGGCCCAAGATGATTCATATTTCACTTGAGACTAGTAACACAATTGTGTTCTCCCTAACAAGGGCTCTTTTACTCATATATTTTATCTGGCAATAATTTTAAGAAAAACAACAGCTTCCACTTTTGGTACATTTTTCTAGTGGTCAAAGTGAAATGAAGATAAACTGCACATGGCAAATGGAGCGCTGTCTGCATCTGCACCTCTCTGTGGTCGTGATGACACGCATGGCAAGAGTGGCCCATCAATGACCTCAAAGGCGATGCCTGCTGAGACAACTTAGAACAGTAACGCCAACACATGCTGCAATGACAGGCTTTCACTGTGGCAACGAGGTAAATTCCCCTTGGAGATGAAGAATGCATCACAAATATAGGATCATAGGTGAATATTTTTAAAACTCAGGGGATTGGTCTGTGTAAGTCTGGTAAGCCAGAACTTTTAAATACCCTTGATGGGCTTAATGCATATACTGGTGTCCTGGAATGCTCACTTCCAAATACTGATAAAGAGATATAAGTCAAGGGACAGAATTGCTGCTCTACCTGGGATCCAGTAACATTTTAGAGCTGATAAAACAGCAGCTTGGATTCCAACACGGCGGCTAAGAACAAGATGGCCATGATTTGGTTTCCCAGCAAAGTTAGAGAAGGCTGCTGCTGCTGGTGGTGGTGGTGCTGGTGGTGGTGATATGATGGCAAAGAAAATGGCAGCACATACCAACTGGATGCACACCATGTTCTAGATTCTTTAATAAGCACATATTCTATTTATCTCCACAACGGCTCAATAAAGTAGAAAGTCTCATAAAACTCACCTTTAAAATGAAGAAATTGAAGCCCAAAAAGATGAGCTAAACTGCCTGAAGCCATATGCTTATTTCCAAAGCCCAGTTGTTTTTTTTTTTAAGATTTATTTATTTATGATAGACATAGAGAGAGAGAGGCAGAGACACAGGCAGAGGGAGAAGCAGGCTCCACGCCGGGAGCCCAACGCGGGACTCGATCCCAGGACTCCAGGATTGCGCTCTGGGTCAAAGGCAGGCGTGAAACTGCTGAGCCACCCAGGGATCCCCCAAAGCCCAGTTTTATATTTAGTTGTCTGACCTAACGTTGGCACATTGGAGAATGACTCAGAAATGGACGTAAACAAAATTTGTTTCTGTTGCTAAAATCCTTCTGTCTGAATTATTTTCCAACATAATTAGATAGCAGATAATTTCATGGGGAATAGCCACCCCGATAGTGTTAGAAGTGATATTTGAGATCATTTCTATAATTCTGTTCATTTACACAATAAAAAATAAAATTCCCAAAAAATAATCTGCCTTCTCTGAGACCACAGCCAGTTCAGGGCAGGGCTGGGATGGAAACTGCAGCTTCCTGACTCTGAACTAGGCTGCATCATTTTGCTTCTTTCCCTCCACTGGGTTGATCAATTTAATGCTACATGTCATGTTGCCAACCCAGCCTTCTGTTATCCTGATCTGCTGTCCCCAGAAAGCACGGACTGTCTAAGCCTGAGGGTATCCATTTGCAGACCCACCCACCCCTGGCATCACCAATGAGCCCCGCGCTAACTGTACTGTAGCTTGACCGAACAGATTATATGGCAGTTAAACATTTCCACCTTTGCAGGACAGTTACGTTCTTCATTGATAAGTTGCCATTAGATGCTGTGTCCCTACTCCTACAATAACCTGGTGGATGGAACACTAGATATAAGATGTGCAAGAACCAGGAACTGATCAGACTTTTGAGCACTTGCATTTCCAGACACTGGTCTATGTGCTAAGCACACAAAGGTAACTACAGTTAGCAGCGGAGACTCCTGTAAATAGAAAAATATCAATACAATACAGCTGGTAGTATGAAAGAGTTTCACCAAGCACTCTGGGAGGCCTGGATTGTGTAGAACAGTTTGGGAGAAACAGGAAATGCTTCCTGGAGAAGAATTTCATAGGACTCAAACTCAGAACTGTCTGATTTACATATTTCAAATCCAGGATGTCAATGTATTGAGTTATAAAGGGAATTACACCACCAATTATGTGTAGTTATCCCTCAGAACTCCTTCCTGTTGCTTAAGTTCATAGATCAAGCCGTCAATGAGAGACTCATCTGGTCAATGAAAGAGCAGAAAAAAAATGATAATGGGATTTCCAACATGAAAAGTAAATCAGTATGTTGCATATACCACTATATCAGGATCTTACTCCTCCTTTTCCTGTGCAAATTATAAGGAAGGAAGGGAGAGGAGGGGAGGGAGGAAGGAAAGAAAGAACAGAAATCTTTGTCAAATCTGTCAAAGAAAGAACAAATCCCTTTGTCAGTAGTCACGGGGAGGTGTAACTCACAGCCTCACAAATTCCTGTTATGGATGCAGAGGGGGAAAGCAGCCAGGTCGCAGAAGGCTTGGGAGGAAGTGAGGAAAAGCAAGAGCAACCCCAGGGCTCAGCTGCAACACACTCCTCAGAGCCTCACTCTGCATCTAGAAAACAGCATGATGCCTTCTCAGGAAATACCTGCCACAGGACTGGGCACGCAGGGTTGGCAGCAGGAAACTTCCTGGGCCTGATCGAGCTCAGGAACACGGAGGAGATGGGTATCCCAAGGAATCCCACAACCCCCAGCTTCCACTGTGATGGAGAAAGCCAGAAAGAGGGCTGTTCCACTCTAGCAGGAAAACCTGGACAAGACACAAACTCTGGAACCCATCAGAGAGCTGCAGTTGCCAGCCAGCCACCCAGCCTGAAATCTAAGGAAAGAGAAGTACCTCCAAGAAGAGACAGACAGACAGAAACACTGACTGCCCGGGGCAGAACTCAGAGGAGGACTAGTTCTGTTAAGGCAAGTACCGAAGGCCAAGTGTGAGCAGCACAAGGACTCAGAACCCTGGGAGCCATAGACACTGGAGGAGTTCAAACTCACTCAGGCTTCACTGCAGAGGTTCGCTGGGGCCCCAAAAGGAAGACAGGGCAGGGCATCCTCAGGGGCGTGGGTCTGCAGCAGGAAGACAGCTGCCACAGCAGAAAAGGCAAAAAGCCACACCTGATTCTTCTCCCCCAAGAATCAAAAGGCACTGGCCACTGAGACAAGGCAGCAGACCCCACTCTCGTAGCAGAGGTGAAGACGCATGTGACTGTGTAAGGGAACAGGAAAAGAGCCTCTTCCACTTGGAAACTGGCCTGAAACTCTCCTGGGCCCAGACCACAAGACGTCTCCAGCCTCTAGAGAGAGAACACTACCCCTTGTTCTCAGCCCAGGCTTGCCAGCACCAAGGAGGCAGAAAGGCCCCCTCTGAGGTCATGCTTTGCATAGCAAAGCTGAAGGCTATGGGTAGAGCAAAAACACGGAAAAAAATCATCCAGCAATCAGGCCTCCAATCCTAAACACAAGATAAACCCAGGAATTTAACCCAGGACCACACTGAAGACAATCTTAGCAAAGACATCCAAACTCAGTTCAAATCCTGCCTAGAGAGACTCTGCAGCCCACACTAATTGCATAGCAGAAGGGGTGTGCCTGGGGATGCCTGGGGGGCTCAGCAGTTGAGCATCCACACACTCTGCGTGAAGCCTGCTTCTCCCTCTGCCTGTGTCTCTGCCTCTGTGTGTGTCTTTCATAAATAAATAAAATCTAAAAAAAAAAAAAGAGGCATGCCTGTTTCCAGACATAAATGCTATTTCCTTCCGTCTCTACTGTACCACACACAAAGTTTGGTATTTAATAAAAATTGTGAAACATACACACCCACAAACACACACCCAAAGGAAAAAAATAACCCACTGTCTAGAGACAATACAATGAACAGAACCAGACTCAGACATGATGCAGATGTAAAAACGATCATAGAGGAAATTTAAAATAACTATGATTAATATGTTATAGGATCTAGTGTGATGTTAGTATAGCTTTAGAGCAGTATCATCATATACATTAATGTACATATTCACCAGACAGGGACACACAGCACGATTTAAATCGCTGCTGTTAGAATAAGACATGACTCATATGAAATACAGCAGAGTACTCTGTAATTATCCTACCGTCTACAAAGATTTGCTATTTTCTATACTTTGTCATTCTAATAAGCGGGTTTGGTGGATACTATTTCCAAACATCCGGTAACACCAGTAGAAGATAGTAAACACAATGATAGAGAAAACACGTAATGAGCGCAAAGAGAAAGAGAATTGAAAGCATATTAATGACACATTGTTTTCCATAAAATTGTGAGTGACAGTTGTGATAATCAGTATGTGGCTAACTGCCTTAATAGTAAATGAAAAAAACACAAGGTCAATGCAAGGACTGTAAGGACAAATGCAAATTAAAAACAAGAGGCTTAAGTCTTCCTGTCCTCTCCTTTTTCTCACAACATTTACTCTACGAAAATGTGTAATTCTGAGCACTTTCTCCTCTTTGAAATGCCTTTATATGCTTTTGAAGACTAGTTAAGCCTTTTGTTGGCTTCATGGATTGAGGGAGGCCTTTTCTCAAGGACCTGGGAGCCATCTCTTTGAAATGTAAACTTTCATGGGAGCCTGCACCATCTCCCAGTTTCTGTAGGAGGTTAGGCCCCTAAGTCAGAGGGCCAGGCTTCAAAACTGCCTCTCTCTTAAAAATAGGAGGTTTGTTTTTCCTCTGGATAAAGCCAATTAGCTAACACAGATGGTCACCTCAATTATCTGATGAATCTAGGATGAACTGTATGTGACAAACGGGGCTGTCAAGTCCTCTTACTTGAGGACCAGTGATTGTTTATTGTTTCAGAATCTTTCTGTTATAGGTCACATCTGCTTGGCTCTATAACAGGATGTGATTTCCTTCTGCCTTCCTAGTCTCGTAGCGAATTGCCTGTGATACACATCACATTCTGGTTTAATGCTTATTCAATTTTTCTATTACCTTTGTTAAGAGAATTCCTGGGTTGGAAGAAGACTTTATTTTTAATTATAGTTCTCCAACACTTTCTACAATTACTAATGGGATGCTTCGTCCCACCAGAATCCTGCCACAGGACACTAAAAGAAAACGTGTGTGATAATTACAGCTTTAAAGAAAGGAGGTTCTGTTTTCTTATACACCTCTGATGCTAAGCTCTACACAGATTCCGGAGCCACAGGAAACATCAGATCAGAAATGTTTACTATTTTCAGCTCCTATATTTTAGAGTAGTTTTTTATGCACCATTATAGAACTATGTCAGGAAACTTTTTTTTTTTTTTTTTACTTTAATTTAAATGTAATGGAGCTACATATGGCTATGGCTGTACTATTAAGTACCAGAGGTTTAAAAATTATGTTTGGGGGAATCCCTGGGTGGCTCAGTGATTGAACGCCTGCCTTTGGCCCAGGGTGTGATCCTGAAGTCCCAGGATCGAGTCCTGCATCGGGCTCCCTGCATGGAGCCTGCTTCTCCCTCTGCTTGTGTCTCTGCCTCTGTGTGTGTGTGTGTGTGTGTGTCATGAATAAATAAATTTTTTAAAAAAAATAAAAATTATGTTTCCTCACTATTTCATCTTTCTATCCGGGAATTTGGAATTTCAAGCAAGGCAAGAAAAGTCCAATATTATGTCCCCACGGGTTCATCATATATCCCCTTAAAGGTCAGATCACCTCCGTACTTCTCACCAAAGAGTTGCTCTAATTCACCCAGAGAACTTCATCAAGCAGTAAAGAAAATGATACCAACAGAAACTTAGATCAACACAAGTACTAGAGAGTGACAAAATGGTAAACTGTGGATAAATATAAAAGATATTTTTGCTCATTTTTAAAAGATAATTGACTGCTTAAAGCAAAAACAACAGTAATCTACTGCAAGTTTTATAAGAAACAGAGAAACAGGGATGCCTGGGTGCCTCAGTCTGTTGAGCATCTGACACTTGGCTTTTGGTGCAGGTCATGATCTCAGGCCCATGGGATGGAGCCCCCACAGAGCTCCGCCCTCAGCATGGAATCTACTTGAGATTCTCTCCCTCTCCCTCTGCCCCTCCTGCTCATGCTCTCTCTGAAATAAATGAAAATCTTTAAAAAAATAAAAGAACTTAAATTATAAGAAACCGATATAAAATCTGTCACTACAATAAGAAAAAAGATGAGATGATAAAATGGAAGTACACTCTCTTAAAATTGTCACATTAACAATTTCAAAAGGAATGGTATTTTCTAAAGATAGTGTAGCATTAAATATGCAGTTTAGACTCTAAAGCAACCACTAGTAAGTCAATATTGGCAATAAAGCATAATACTAAATATTCCAAATCAGAAAGAAGTCAGGAAAAGAAGAAAAAGGGAACAACAAACAAATGACACAAGTAGAAATTAAGTGGCAACATGGTAGATTTAAACCCAAAGGCGAGGATAGTTACAGCAAACACTAATGATCTAAACACTCTATTTAAAGGACAGAAATTGTGAGACTGTATGAAAAAAGCAAGACCCAGCGTAATAGAGCCCAACTCCACTTTTGGTATTTGACTGCTGACAGCATTCGAGGCCCATGGCCCTCCTCTGGGTTAGCTGGTAAGAAAGCCCTTGAACTCCCTCCCTTGGCACCTGCAGGAAGTGCAGAGGAAGCAGGCCATGACCGCTCAAGAACTCTTGCCCAGGGCCAATTCCTAAGCACAATAAAAGCCCTCCCAGCACTGAAGCCTGGGACCATGCCATGCTCTCCCCAGAAATCCCTTCATTCCTTCTTGGTATGTGCCCGGCATCATCAGTCCCAACGTCCAACCACTTTTTTTGAAGAAGGGCCCATTCTCCAATCATCATAATACCCCACTATATGATACCTATTTTAAAAAATAAAACGACCATGGGTGGCTCAGTCAGTTGAGTATCTGCCTTTAGCTCAGGTCATGATTCTGGGGTCCTAGAATCGAGCCCCATGTCAGGCTCCCTGCTCTGAGGGGGACCTGCTTCTCTCTCTCCCTACAGCTTGTGCTCTCTCTCATGGCATACGATGAATATATAGATCAGTGGAAGAACAGAGAACCTAGACACACACACACACACATATATATTATTGGGGTAAGAATAGTCTTTTCAAGAAATGATGCTGGAACAACTGAATATCCACAGGAAAAAAAAAATGTGCCCTAACCTCTACTTAATAAAGACTAATTCAAAATAAATCAAGTGTCTAAATGTAAAAGCTAATACCATAAAAGTTCTAGAAAAAAAAGTCTTGGCAAATTTGAAGTAGGCAAAGGTTTCTTAACTACAACCAAAAAGTGGGGGGGGTGGGGGCAAACAGAAACCATAAAAGAAAAAAGTAGTGAATGTAACCCATCCCACTCTGGGGCCCCCGTCTCTCAGCGCGCCACCCCGGGCCCCCTGAGCACCAGGACAGCGGGGATGGGGCGCGGGGACCCGGCCGAGTCCCGGGGGACGGGGCGGCCTGACATCCTGCAACACCTTCCCCACCCGGAGCCCTTGCAGAAGCCGCTGAGCGCCCGCACACGTGAACCTGGGCCGCCGGCGCTGCAGGGGGGGGAGACTGCGGGGGGAGACTGCGGGGGAGGGGAGTACTGCGGGGGGGACTGCGGGGGCGATTGGGGGGGTACAGTGGGGAGGAGGACTTGCGGGAAGAGTGACTGCGGGGGAGGGGGTACTGCGGGGGGGGGGGGAGACTGTGGGGGATGGGACTACGCGGAGGACTGCAGGAGAGTACTACGGGAGAGACTGCCGGGGCGGGACTGCGCGGGGGAGGACTAGTGGGGGGACTGTGGGGGGAGGACTGGGGGGGGGGGAATGTGGGGGAAGGACTGTGGGGGGAGGATGTGGGGGGAGGATTGTGGGGGGACTGCGGGGGGAGGTCTGTGCGGTGACTGCGGGGGAGGACAGCGGGGAGGACTGCGGGGGAGGATTGTGGGGGAGGACTGCAGGGGGAACTGCAGGGGGAGGACTGTGGGGTGAGGACTGCGGGGGGAGGACTGCGGGGGAGGACTGCGGGGGGAGGACTGAGGGGGAGGATTGAGGGGGAGGACTGCAGGGGAGGACTGTAGGGAGGACTGCGGGGGAGGACTGGGGAGGATTGAGGGGGGAGGACTGCGGGGGAGGGGAGTACTGCGGGGGGGACTGTGGGGGGAGGAATGCAGGGGGAGGGACTGCGGGGGCGATGGGGGGGGTACAGTGGGGAGGAGGACTTGCGGGAAGAGTGACTGCGGGGGAGGGGGTACTGCGGGGGGGGGGGGGAGACTGTGGGGGATGGGACTACGCAGAGGACTGCAGGAGAGTACTACGGGAGAGACTGCCGGGGCGGGACTGCGCGGGGGAGGACTAGTGGGGGAACTGTGGGGGGAGGAATGCGGGGGAAGGACTGTGGGGGGAGGATGTGGGGGGAGGTCTGTGCGGTGCTGCGGGGGAGGACTGTGGGGGAGGACAGCAGGGAGGACTGCAGGGGGAACTGCGGGGGGAGGACTGCGGGGGAGGACTGCGGGGGAGGACTGCAGGGGAGGACTGCGGGGGAGGACTGCAGGGGAGGACTGTAGGGAGGATTGAAGGGGGAGGACTGTGGGGGAGGACTCTAGGGAGGACTGCAGGGGAGGACTGCGGGGGGAGGACTGCAGGGGGAGGATTGCGGGGGGAGGACTGTAGGGAGGACTGTGGGGGAGGATTGAGGGGGGAGGGCGGCGGGGGGACTGCGGGGCACTGCGGGGGCGCGGGGTCCTCCAGGGCTCCCTCCGCAGGCGGCCGCGGCCGGGCTGCTCGCCCTCAGCAGGCCCACGGTGGCCCCGGCCCGGGCCGTCCCGCGCCTCGGGAGACCGCCGTGAGCTCACCAGGACCACAGCTGCCCGACTCCAGACCCAGAGGATTCTCCCGGGGGCCGCGGAGACCGCGCGGGAGCACGGCCTGAGGGGGACGCGCCCGGACCCCTCCAGAGCCTCCCGGCCGGGCGCCCCGGCACGGCGGGTCCCGAGGTCAACCCCACCAGGCGGGGCCACGCCTCTCGCGGCATTCCCAGCTCTCGCGCGAACACGCCCTGGGGAGTCAGGCTCCGGACTCAGGGCCACGTGGCCTGGAACCGCGCCTGCGCACTGGGAGTGAGGCGGCTGCGGGCCTTCTGCAGGAGCTCCGACGTCCGCTGGGGCCGGGCCGGGGCGGGGCGCGCCTGCACGCGGGCATCCCGTTGGTCATCTGTGATAAGGCGGGAGCGCAATTAAATGTGGAAGACTGAGCCCAGAGGGTGTGCGGGGGGCAGGGGTGGATGGGGGGCGGCGGGAGGGCTGCCCCAGGCGGCTTCACCAGCCCCCGCTGCCCTCGTGTCACGACTACAGAGCAGTGGTGCCAAGAGCCCCTCTTCCCCTATGCCTTGCACTGCGTGCCTGGATCAGCCTCCTGTGGCCACTGAGCCCGCGTGTCCTGTTGCACCACGCGTCCCCAGGCCCTGACCTTGTTACCACTGTATCCATGTGCGCGGCCCGGCCTGTGGTCCCTCGGGCCTGTGGGCCTGTGGTCTGTGCGCACTCGGCCGTGTGCTTACTCATGAGCCGTGAGCCTGCCTCTGTGTCATGCTCTGTGTCACATGACTCTGTGCCCTGCTTCCTGGGGTGCCCTGGGGTGCCCCGTGGTTCGGGTCCATAGCCCTGGAGCCATGGCCCAGTCCCAGCTCCATGCCTTCCACTCTGGGCAGCCGAGGCACCTAGCCCAGCCTACCACAGCTGTCTCGGGGCCTTAGCCTGGCCTCACCGCATTTCAGGGGCTTCGCACCCTAGCCCCCTTAACCCGCCACGGGCTTTAACTGACCCTCAGGCCCTACCTCCTCTAGCCCAGGGTAGCACCCACCACTCTCAGGACCATCTCCCCAAGACAGAATCAACTGGATGGGGCAGGGGGGCAGGGGAGAAGAAAGAAAAGCAATCCATGTATCTGACATGGAACTTTTATTCAGAAAATATTAAAAGCAATTGGAATTCCGTAATTGTAAGACAATATAATAAAAACAAGCAAAAGATTTGGACAGACGCTTTGCAAAAGAAGATACCCACATGGCCAATATGCATATGAAAACATGCCTGACATTAGCCATAAAGGAAATGCATAAATTGTCACCACAATGAGCTAATACCCACACGCCCACTAGAACGTCTGTAATGAAGAAGCCTGGCCATACCAACCACCGGTGAGGAAGCAGAGCAACTCTCCATGGTCAAAGTTAGCAAGGGAATTTTGCCCCTGTCAGATCCCTCAGGCATTGCCTCTGACTTCTCTGTCTCTGGGCTCTAGACCAAGATTTTGAGGGTTCATGTGATTAGACCAAGCCCACCCTGATAATTTTCCTTTCCTGAAGTCAACTGCTATGGATTCTTTTTATTACCTTTTTATCCTTATTACTGTTATTTGGATTCTTAATTACTTCTGCAAAATCCCTTCACATTAACACCTGGTTAGTATTTTATTGAGTAACTAGGAGAAATTATGTGTATATGGGGTAGAATCTTAGAATGCTGGCTGCTGTAGTGATGACCAACACTGATTTCTTAGATTTGACATACGTACCATAGTAATGTGAGACGATAACATTAGAGGAGACTGGATGAGGGGTATATGGAAACTCACTGTATGATCTATGCAATAAAAAGCTAGTAAAAACTAGAATCTTCAAAAATCCTAGTTAAATGGTGTCGTTTCTTGCCCGCTGGGACAAAAAACTGATAGAATTTGTATATTCAGTTACTATAAACAATAACAATGTATAGAGTTGAGGAGCTGTGAGGAACAATAACAATCAAGGAAGCAAGAGAAGGAGAGAGAGGAAGAGAAAGAGGAAAAGGAGGAGAAATGGGAAGGAGAAGCAGCAGCAGCTTACATTTATTGAGCATTCAAGTGCCAAGCATTTTCTTAAGTACTTTGTATAAATAGTCTCATTTAATTTCTGAAACAACCAGATAAGGCATTATTTTATTGAGTAATCTCCCCATTTTACAGATGGGGAAGTTGCAGTAGAGAAGCTTACATGACTTGCTTAAAGTCACACAATTAGTAAGTGGTGGAGCTAGGCATCAAATTCAGGTAACCCGACTCTTGAGCCCTTATTCAGAAGCGTCTTCCTGAGGCGCCTGGATGGCACAGCCGGTTAAGCTTTCGACTCTTGGTTTGGGCTTGGGTTGGGTCATGATCTCGGGTCCTGAGATCGAGCCCCCCATTGGGCTCCACCCAGAGCATGGAGTCTGCTAAAGTTTCTCTCACCCTCTCCCTCTGCCCCTCCCTGCCGTGCATTCTCTCTCTAAAATAAATAAATCTTTTTTTTTAAAGATTTTATTTATTTATTCATGAAAGACACACAGAGAAAGAAAAGTAGAGACACAGGCAGAGGGAGAAACAGGCTCCATGCAGTCCCTGACGTGGGACTCGATCCCGGCTCTCCAGGATCAGGCCCTGGGCTGAAGGCGGCGCTAAACCGCTGAGCCACCTGGGCTGCCCATAGATAAACCTTTTAGAAAAAAAAAAGCATCTTCCTATTTGCTCTCCCATAGTGCATGCATCCACAACATCAACCCACTCCTTCATCTGTTCGGCCCTTTGTCAGAAACAGATAGCTTCCAAAGAAGATAACAGACATTAGTTTACATTTGACCCCAATACTTCTGCAAATGTGACCCATCAGCATGGAAACCAAAATGATGTTGTCCTGAATTGCCTTTGCATAAGAATATATTTGAAACTCCAGTCATCTTAGGTGTCTTTTTCCCTTGCATAGAGCTCAGAGTTCATTTTGATGAGTTTGTGTTTATCTGTAAATACATTCTTATACCCAGAACTTGATCGATTGCAATGATATTTCCGATAAAACCATACCAACTTGCCTATTTTAGAGCTGATGTGAATTATGCAATTCATTCTGAGAACAAGAAGCAAAGGCTTCACTTGAAAAATAATTCTTACGTGGATTTTTAAAAAAAGACTTAACTGAGATTTTTCTCTTCTCATTTTCCTTATAATAGATAGTTTTCTATCTAAGCAAGAATATCAGCCAAGATTTCTATTCTTTTACAGTATGTCAGTTATGCCATTGGCACTCCCAAAATCTGTAGCAGATGAAAATATTTTTAATCAATTCTACAAAACAACCAGGACATCAGGCATCCCCCAAAACATTGGTCCCAATTTGCCTGCTATTTTTCTATTTTTCATGTAAGGAGGTCATATATTTCTCAGGATTCTTCAGGTACCCAGTAACAAAACTCAGCTTTTTTTAGGGGGTGGAGTGGAAATGTGAAAAAACAGAGTGGATCAAGTTATCTCTCCATAGATAACATGATAGGAAAGTAGGTAAATACATGATAGGTATCCCTATTTTTCAGAACACTTGTTTTCAGTATTGATCTCATCCTCTCCTACTAAAGGAAAGGTTCCCACATCAGAAGACTAGCATTTGACTTAGGCTAATACCCAGATTATCCTATTCCAGCTAGTCACCCCAAAGACAGCTTTTTTCCCTCCATCTTTATATGAAGTCCCAGGCCACCTTCCCACCCCTTACACAGTTACTGTGGCTAAAAGATCAGCTATAATGGTTGGCTAACCCTGGATCACGTTAACATTTCAAGGGCCTTTAGTACTGTGGTTACTTGGTGCTAAAGGTTAGCAACCTTACCCAGTTTGGCACCAGAGGGGGCTTAACCAGCAGCTCCTCTGCTGTTTGCCAAATAGGATGTTGCTCCAGTGTGACACTTGGCTCTTTTTCCCCCAAGGTCGTCTACTTGTAGACATGCCCAGCTCCATTGAGCACACTTGTAAATCCAAAAAAAACAAAAAAGAGAGAGAGAGATTCTGAACACTTAGTGAAAAGGCCTCATAACTGCAGCTGGTGGGCAAACACCAATCAAGCCCCTGAACCACAACTATGGTTAGTGATACCTCTGTCACATCTCTTTCCTTATCAGTGCACCCCTACTTTCATTTTGAGCCACTGTACTTCCTAAAGGTATATTATTCATAACTTGGACAGATTACCTCCTCTCATTCTCCCTTGCCTTTTTAAGTACACTTCAGTTTATTTAGTGGCCGTCCGGTGGTGATTAGAAGGAGCAGAGCTAGTTTAGCCTTCCATCTTAAACCTTAGGAAGGAAGGTATCTGGCCCCAAATGCTCAGATTTTGTAAATATAAATTTCTCAGTTCTTCAGCTGATATAATTCTTCTGCATTAGAAAAAGTGCTACTCAACAAAATGCCCATTAACACTCCCCCCTCCTTTTAAAGTCCTTTAAACATCTTATATTCATGCTTCTTTTTATTCTTTATTTTATTTTTAATAAAAATTGTATATATTTAAGGTATACAACATAATTTGATATACAAATTAAGAAAATAATTCCATTCACAATCGCATCAAAAATTGTCTAGATAAATTCCATGAAAAAAAGCTGTGTACACTTAAATCTATAAAATATAGCTAAAAGAAATAAATTACTAAAGAAATGGAGAGACAGTTCATGTTCATGAATTGGAAAACTCAATATTGAGCAAATTGGCCTATAAATTTAATGCCATTCCTACCAAAATCCCAACAGGCTTTCTAAACAAATTGACAAGCTGATTCGAAATTTTATACAAAAATGCACAAGGCCTAGTATAACCAAAACAATCTTGAAAAGAACAAAGTAATTACACTACTTGGCTCAAAAATTGTTACAAAGTTGCAGTAATCAAGACAATGTGGTATTGTCATATCAGTAGGCATATAGTTCAATAGAACAAAATTGAGACCCCAGAAATAAAACCTTATATTTATGGTTAATTGTTTTTGATAAAGACACCAAGACAATTCAGTGCAGAAAGGATTGTCTTTTTAATAAATGATGCTGTGTTAATTGTATATCCATAGTAAAAAAAAATCACAACTTAGACCCTTACCTCACCACACACACACACACACACACACACACACACACAAATGAGCTGAGGATTTAAATGGAAGAGTTAAAACTATGAAACTTCTAGAAGAAAACAGGTGGAAGTCTTTGTAAACTTGAGTTAGGGAAAGAGCATTATCTTTCAAAGATAATATTGCTACATTAGACTACTTGCACTTCAAAAGACACCACTAAGCTATGAGATACTACTTTACAATCATTTGGACAGCTAAAAATTTTAATATACCAAGTTATTGGCAAGGATAAGTAGAAATTGGTACCCTCATACTTTGCTATGGGATTGTTAAAATGATTGCAGCTACTCTGGAAAACAATTTGACTGTTCCTCAAAATGACAAACAAAAAGACATCATAAGACCTAGCAATCCCATTCCTAGGTATATATATATATACCTAAGAGAAGTTTTGTATCACAAGACTTGTATACAAAATGTCCATAGCAGCATTATTCATAATAGCCAGAAAAAATAGAGATGTTATAAATGTTCATCAGTTGATGAATGGATTAAAAAAATCTGACATATCCAAGTAATAGAATATTACTCAACCATAAAAAGAATAAAATATTGATTCATGCTGTAACTTGGATGAACCTTGAAAATATTGTGCTAAGTTAAAGAGGCCAGATGCAAAAAACTACATATTTTATTATTCCATGTATATGAAATTTCAAATAAAATTTTATAAAGACAGAAAACAAATCAATAGTTGTCTGGGACTGGGGATGGGAATAGGTATAAGGAAAATCTTTTAGGATGATGGAAGTTTTCCAAAACCGGAGTGTGGTGGTAGATGTACAACTGTAGAAACTTACCAAAATTATTGAATTGTACATTTACAATGTGTGAATTTTATGATAGGTAAATTATAGCTCAATGGAGCTCTTAAAAAATAAATCAGTAATGGGATCTTGTTAAAAACTCAAAAAAAGAGTAGGTCCAACAAAGAGTATCAGCAATAGATTGAGAACCTCTCAAACAGCAACTTCAGGAAAATACTATTTGGTAGTGCTCACAGCTCACTCACAAAATAACCTGAAATTTGTAAATAGGCAAAAAAGAAAGAAAACACTCTTCTAAAAGTCATTCCAAATATTTATTGTCACTTGAAAAAATTGCAGGGTAAAAATACTGATCAGCTCTAATATTTACCTTCTCAAAATCACATTTGTTTCACAATATCAAAATGCTTACACAACTGACAGCAGGTAAAATACTCCGTTAGAAGAGAGGGTGAAAATATGGGACTCCTCTTTGTCTAACACATTGTTTTATTTTGTTCTGGCATGAAGCTTTAATTTATGCTTTGCTAACGTGCTTCTAAATTCTCCTCTCTGCAGTTGGCCACACTGGTGAGAAAGAAAAAAGTAACACATGAATTGAGGAGATTATTGTTTGATTTTATTTGTGCATTATGTCAAACTATTAGAACTAGAGAGACTCCCAGAAACACCAGTCCACAGTCTTTACTCAAGAGTCTGTTTCTCACCAATTAGTGCACAAAGCTATGAGAACTTGACTTACTTTCAGAAGAAATCAACAGGAGATTACTAATGAGCCTCGATTTAACTCACTTTATACATGGCACAAACTAAAGGACATTTCACTCTCAAAGAGAATCACAAACACACACGCACCCTATTACAGTCATTAAATCACTGATTTTGATGATAAGATTAGAATACAAACGAGTAAAACAATATTTTTAAGATTGGGCTATTTCCATAGTCTAAACAATACTCCAACGCTGGTTTTCTGCCAAAGCAAAGAGTGTCCTAAGGAGAAGAAAATCTACCAAAGAAGAGGATGCTGTTGGACTCATGGTGCCTAATGAAGAACAGGAAAGGGTGATTGCAATGAAAGTGTTCACAACTCAGCGCTGAGCTGAGGGCAAAGCCCACACTGGTGGCTGCTGTAGACTCTGTGCCTTCCTCGGTTACCACCACAAAGGACCTATGTAGAAACTTCTGTGCCTGCAGCCTGGACTGTGAGGGCGCCCCGGGAGAGTCAGCTCCACACACACTGAAGGCATCCCCCAGCCCCATGGCTGCCAACACGGCCTCCAGATTGTAACCGTCCTCCACTTCAAACCGGGGCAGGTGCAAGGTCACATTCCTTTCTTCCATGTACCCTGGGTTCGTCCACTCTACTAATTTTTCTGGAGTTATTTGATCTAGAATCTATTAAGAAAAATTAAAAAGGAGGGGAAGGTGGTATGATTATCAATACAAAGTGGAAACACCGTGACACTGATTTGTATCAGTTAGAAATAATTAATTTTAATAAATATAGCCATTTTATTTCACTAGACCCTTGTCTTTAAATAGCAAGCAGGTGACTTATACTTCTTTATTTAAATTATCTGTGTATACATGAAAAGTCAAGTGTTAAGTGAATTTTTAAAGATGAGAAATAAATTCTTATTCTACCAATCTAATACATATCATGTCATTTTTAACTCTTCCTCTATAGTCTTTTATGAATATATGATATATAATTTATATATATTAAGTTGTATACTTATATGAATTATATATAATTAAAATGTTATGATTAATATACTTTATATTATATGATATATATATATTTACATATTTACATTCACCCTGAATGTCCATATTATTTGTTCTAATGTAAACTTTTTCACAGATCTGTATCTCTCCCAAATATCTTCAAACTAATAGATCATGTTTCCATTGAGCTGATAAGTTTTGCCAAATACTCATCTATTCATTTTACAGTCATCTGGTATGTATCCAGCATGATAGATGCTGATAGATACTGTGGATCCCAGCATAACAGTGATGATGATGATGATGATGATGATGATGATGATGATGAATTTTAAACTAGGTATCCTAGTACATTTAATGCAGAAATTCCTGATTTCGTTCAGAAAGGCAATTTTTAGGACACCTCGGTGGCTCAGCAATTGAGCATCTGCTCAGGTCGTGATCCCAGGGTCCTGGGATGGAGTCCCACATCCAGCTGCCCACTGAGATCCTGCTTCTCCCTCTGCCTATGTCTCTGCCTCTCTCTCTCTGTGTCTCTCATGAATAAAGAAAGACAATATTTTTTTCTGTTGAATTATTTCCTTAAGGCAATCCCCACAACTGGGATTTGGGGATCAGAGTATGAATACTCTTGAAGCTTTCATACCTACTGTCATTTTGCTGTCCCCAATTTTTCCAATGTATAATGCTGCTAGAGATGTTTTACAGCAACAGAATAGCATCTAGTATTATAATAATATAGTATCTATCATTTATTGAGTGTTTTCCATGTACTGGACCCATTCTAGGTGGTATCTTATTCTAGTTTTAAGTCAAAGGAATTAATCAAGAGCTTCAAGATCAAAGGTCTTAAGTGATTATTATATGTCAGCTTAGGTTCATTCCTGGTTAGAAAAAATTACCACTCTGGTAAGTAATATTGATTATGAAGGGAGATATGTACGTGTAGGGGCAGGGGATACATAGGAAATCCCTGTACCTTTCTCTCAATTCTTCTGTAAGCTCCAAAAGAAAAAAAAAACTTAAAAAGAAATTAAAGGTCCAAGAAAGAAATTCAGGAGCTCTAATAGACTGCTGAACAGGATGCAAAATTTGCTGTATGTGCAAATGCAACTTTCTGGGGAAAAGGTATATAGAGATTAACCATTTCTCAGAATGGTGACTGATCTTTAGGACTCCCATTTGACCTTAAATATTCATTTTAGGTCATCCCCAAATATTTTAGTATGGATTGTTTTCAATAAACCTGATACCATCTTATGCTCCTTTTTAGACATCCATTTATAGCTGCTGCACAGAATGAGAAATATCTTCTGCTTGGCACTGCCAGACACCAGATCCCTATCAGAAGCCCTGTTTCCAGGCTAATCCAGAAACAAGATTTGGGATGCCAAGCCTCGGGAAATAAAAGCAAGATTGGGGAGACGAAAGGTTTTACCTTCTCCAGACCATCTATGTCATTGGGCAGCAGCACAAACATGCTTAGATCATTGTTTTTATATGGAATCCCCAGGATTTTGGCTTGCAAGTCCTCCAGGAAGGTGAAGCTAAAGGAATGGCACTGTGTCATCATTGGCACAGATTTGCTTGTACTCTGCAACAAAGTAACAGACCACGCAATGTCAAAAGAGGCATAAGACAACAGTTAGCTCACCAAAATAATTAGCTCAACATAAAACAATGCTAAAGATCAGAGCCTCAGAGTCCCCCTTACTATTCACCACGTACACTTGCTCAAATATGACATTAGATTTTACATTCCAGGTGTAAACACATTGCATAAATAAATTAAGGACCATACCTTATTCAGCCAAAATTCCTCCTCCTTGGTGTTTTCTTTCTTAAACTCCCTGTCCCATTGCCCTTTAAAATAAACTATGTTCACCAGCACCAGCTTGGTGAGGCTGTTTAGAGAATCATCTGGAAACAGGTCTTTGATTTTTTCTGCAAACGAACAACAACAAAAATATTGGCCCATCCTCAAAAATCACAAGTGCTATACATGGCAAATATGATGCAGACGGACTTGACTCATCATTAAAAACTCAGCCAGGTCAGCACCTGAAGGCCTTGCCGACAAAATGTTTGCTGCCAGAATCGTAGGGAGGTTCTCACTCTGCCCATCGCCTACTTATCCCACTGGATAAATTGAGGTGTGATGGTTAAGAGTTCGAGCTCTGGATCAGATTGCCTCTGTTAGCATCCAGTTTTGCCTCTTATAGGTTGAGGAATCTCGGGCAAGTTATTTAAGCTGTGCCTCAGTTTCCAAATCTGTAAAACAGGAATAAAACCTGCCTCATAGAATTCTTGCAAGGAAGGAGTAGATGACTTAATATGTGTAAAGCACTTACAACATTATCTGGCTCATAAGAAGCATTCAGTAGGTGTTAGCTGTTATTTTTACCCATTTGATAGAGTTACCTCCCAAAACTTAGAGATTTCTTATATTATTGGAAAAGGAGTTAATGCTTTTGTCTCTGGTTTTAGCCCATTTCACACTGATAATACCTTCAATCAACCCTTTGATAGGCTCTCTTTTTTGTTGCTTTTCAAATTTTGTTTCATTTTTTTTGGACTAAATATGAAGACAAAAAATGCATTGTGAAATAATAATGTCTTCATGATAACTGGAATTTTTTAAAATGTATTCTGAAACTCTAACACTAAAGTATCAATGATTATTCCCCAAAGTATATTTCCATATTAATAGCACTCTCCAGTATTTCCTGTGCACTTGACTCATAGTAGGGAATAAGGAGGGAGAATGAAGTGAGGGCTCTGTCAAGTTCTCTGCTATGGATGGGGATGAAAAGTGTTATCACCCCTGCATGACGCTCAGGTAGAGATGAAGCCTGGGCAGCCCTGGCTGTAGGTAGTAAAGGCAGGTCTTGATGGAAGGAGGCTGAATGTTTCTCATTTGACAAAGAGAAAGAAAACACTCTGTGACATTTCCACTTAGGGACCCAGACTCAGAAAGGAAGGCTCTGATATAAAGGAAAAGATGTGAACCCAACACAGACATGAGTCCAATTTCAGGAGCCCCAGAGATATTGTGATCCACAGCCACGTGCAAATCATTCTCCACTATGTGTTCTACCAAGATGGCTACTGTGGTCCCTCCCTGGTGCCCCTTGGCTCTCCCATTTCCTGAGACCACTCCACCATCTGTAGTGTCTTTTCCTACTCTTCATGCCGTGTCCTGCCCTTCTAACCCTGAACAACTTATCTCAAGTCTGCACCCCCAAAAAAGTTTGTGCACTCTGGCATCCCATGCGGTGTCAAGCTCAGGTCTTCTCTCATAGCAGGTACTCAAGAAGTGTGTTATGATAAATGACTGATCCATACTCTACCATTTGTTTGGCTTTCAACCCAGGAATTAATCTTCTTTCGACTTTCATCTGCTGCATTTACAAAATCAACAGGTTCCAGAGAAGCATGGTAATATTTTTCCACATAATCTAAGTATTTCTTTAGGAAGAACAGGGAAGGAATAGAAAAAGGTTGAAAATTCCATTTATCCATTTCCAACATCTCTAAATAAATGTAATCTCTACATTAAGATGACCGACATTGTTAGCAGGAAACTTTAGAACCTGGGCAAATCACTTTGAGTACTTCCATGCATATTTTTTGCACATGCAACAGGATTGAGGCAAAACTCATTTAGATTGCCAGAATTAAAAACTCCCAAAGGGCCTGGATGTCTGGAGGACAGGCAAAAGGACACACCCAGGGATGTGGGCTGAGCCAGGCAGTCAGCTGGGGCAGCCTCGGGGGCATACAGTCCAAAAAGGGCCATTGGCCATTCACCAATACTACTCACAGATGTGGTGACCACAGCAAAACTTACTTGAAGGAAGAGGTATGTCTTTTCTCCAAAGAGCCTATTGGCTATTTTTAGTTCATAATCATTAGTGGGTTTGCCTATCTCATTCAAAAACTCTTGGAATTGGTGATGTATCTCTTCTGTCTTGTCAATCTGCAAAATCAAAACACAATATATGTTATATATATTATATGGTATATTCTTACAATAAAGAAAGCTCAAGAAAAGAAAATATTATGAAGAAAATCATGAGGGATGCCTGGGTGGCTCAGCGGTTGAGTGTCTGCCTTCCGCTCAGGGCGTGATCCTGGAGTCCCGGGATCGAGTTCCACATCGGACTCCCTGCAACGAGCCTGCTTCTCCCTCTGCCTGTGTCTCTGCCTCTCTCTCCGTGTCTCTCATGAATAAATAAATAAAATCTTTAAAAAAGAAAAAAGAAAGAAAAAAGGAAATCACGAGGAAGAGAAAATACATTTACAGTATTCTGTTATATCTGTCCAAAAAAAAAAAAAAAAAAATCCTGAGACGCCTGGGTGGCTCAATGGTTGAGCATCTGCCTTTGGCTCAGGGCATGATCTGGGGATCAAGTCCCACATCGGGCTCCCTGTGAGGAGCCTGCTTCTCCCTCTGCCTGTGTCTCTGCCTCTGTCTCTGTGTCTCTCATGAATAAATAAACAAAATCTTTAAAAAACAAAACAAAACAAAAATCCTCATCTAAGTGGACCTGTGCCATTCAACCCCATGTTTTTCAAGGGTCAACTGTACATGAATGTCAATGACTAGGAATTTCAAGGCCAGTGGGGTTTCAGGTCCCACTGTCTCTGTACGACTGTGTGAAATGGGCCAATGTACACTGCTAAGTGGAATAGATATTGGTGTAATCCCTTTGGCAAACAATTTGTTAATATTTAATAAAGTCGAACATACATAAACCCTACCTCCTAGATATATACTGTAGGCCAGTACTGTCCCATAGAAATATAATGCAAGCCTCAAAATGTGAGCCACATATATAACTTTAAGTTTTCTAGTAATTACATTCTTGGGGCACCTGGGTGGCTCAGACAGTTAAGTGTCTGCCTTCTGCTCAGGTCATGACCCCAGGGTCCTGGAATTGAGCCCTGCATCAGGTTTCCTGCTCAGTGAGGCATCTGCTTCTCCCTCTGTCCCTCCCCTGCTCATTCTCTCTCTTTCAAATAAATAAATTAAATCTAAAAAACAATTACATTCTTAAAAATAAAGAGGAACAGATTAAATCAAATTTAATATTATACTTTATCAAACCAAATCTATCTAGAACATCATTTCAACAAAAACATAATAATTATATATTAATACATAAGTATTAAATATCATTTCAATTAAAATGACACATAAAAATGAGATATTTTACATCTGTGACATTTTTTAAAAATGTATATTTGGTCTCTTTCTCTGGATCCTAACCTTGTAATTTGCTGAGTGATAGGGGTACCAGGAACATTTTTTGTTTTAATATTTGTTCTTTGATCCCAGTTCCTGACACAGAACTCCTAAATCCCTTGGAATTTCCTGGTATAGGAGCATCTTTTGTTCTAATGATACAACTCTTAGTGGGATCCTGAATAGCTTCGAGGTGAGGGCTGGTCACCAGAAAAGACCTAACTGTAATTAGAAGCTTAGGAATTTCCAGCCCCATCTCCCATCCTCCAGGGAAAGAGGGGCTAGAGATGGAGCTCCTAATTTATCATGCCTTTATGATAAAGCTTTCACATAAACCCCTACACTATAGGGTTTAAAGAGCTTCTGGGTTGGGGAACACATCCATGCACTGATAGGGGGTGATGTACCCCAAACTCCACAGGGACAGAAGCTCTTGTTCTTGGGACAGTTTGAGACCTCACCCTATATACCTCTTCATCTGACTATTCATTGGTATCCTTTATAGTAAACTAGTGTTTCCCTGAGTTCTGTGGGCCGTTATAGCAAATTATCAAACTTGAGTAGTGGGCAATGTGATCCTCTGATTTGTAGCCAAGTTGGACAGAAGTGTGGGTGTTCTGGGAACCCACTTCCTTGCAACCTGAAATAAGGCAAGTCTTGTAGAATGGAGCCCTTAATGTGTAGGGTCTGCTCTGACTCCAGGCAGTTAATCTCAAAATTGTTTAATGTGAGGGAAAGAATCCACACATTTGTTGTTGGAAGTGTTGTGAGTAGTAAAACAGCTTTCCTTCAACACTATTTTCTCATAAATCTGATGTATATTTGACACTTAGAGCACTTCTCAGTTTGAGCTAGATGTATTTCAAGTACTCTATAGCCAATTCAATGGCTGCCATATTTAGAAGCTCTGGACGGAGATACTCTCATTCAGGTAAACTACAAGGCTTGTATAAAAAGGGTCATTTGTGGGGCAGCTGGGTGGCTCAGTCAGTTAAGCATCAGCTTTGGCTCAGGTCATGATCCCAGGATCCTGGGATTGAGCCCCACATCAGGCTCCTTTCTCAACAGGGAGTCTACTTCTCCCTCTCCATCTGCCCCTCTTCCTGTTCCGCTCTCTCTGTCAAATAAGTAAATAATCAAAGAAAAGAAGAAGAGTCATTTGTTTGTAATAGAAAGGAAGGACGGAAAAAGTCACTCATCAACAGGGCAAATGGACCAACAGCCATGAAAATGAATCAAGGAGATCTACAAGTATACACCTAAAATAGATGAATCTTGTAAATACATTCCTGAGCCAAAAATAATCAGGTTGCAAATAATAATTTTTAAAAATACGTGCAATGAAATCATTCCTAAATGGAAATAACAAACCAAGTTCAGGACAATGGAACTTCTTTCAGGAGAGGATGGGGATGTGTTCAAGGAAAGTACTTGGAGGCATCCGCTAATCTGTCAATAGTTTATAACTTATACTGAAGGGGAGAATTAAAGGGTATTCAGAATTGCAGAATTATATAAGAATTCCTACTACTCTTTGTACACAATATCTTAATGTTTTATCTTCAAAAATTTTTTAAAGATTTTATTTATTTGAGAGAGAGAGGGCATGAGTGGGGTCCTAGAGGGGCAGAGGCAGGGAGAGTAGCAGGCTCACCACTGAGCAGGGAGCCTGATGTGGGGCTGGATCCCAGGACCCCGAGATCATGACCTGAGCCAAAGGCAGATGCTTAACTGACTGAGCCACCAGGCACTCCTAACTTCAATTTTTAAAAGCAAGGTTCAGAATACTCTGAATTCATGTGATAATCAAATGTACATCTATCATATTTTTGAGCAGCTCACTCTACTCATCTGTTTTCTCATCTATTGAAAAAGGAGATTAGAGTAGATGACCCTCCAAGAAGGCCCCAATCCTCATATCCTTTCAGTTAGTAATTCTAGTCTTTGTACCTCTGTGGCTCCCAGAAAAGTCCTGAGAAGGGGACATAATTTCTATGCAGAGCTGTACACGTTGTGCCCTATACAAAGTTGAAATTCAACCTTCATCCCTATCACCAAGCCAGGAGTGGGCATCTGTCCAAGAGGGGGTTCTTTTTTCTAATTCCCACACAGATTCTGTATGGGCTACATCCTTGGGAGGGAGAGTGCTCTGAGAGTAACCGTGTTCCTTGATTGAGTGGACAGTGGAGCAGCTGTCTGACCCAGTTCTGTTGCACACACTTTGTAAAGAAGCCTGACTCTCCACTCGCCACTGAGCCAGCCAGGCAACCTGGCCATGTGGGATTGTGAAATGAACAGCTCATATTGCTGGGAGATTGGAGCCATGATTTTATGAGCGTCTGGGACTGAGCTGCAACTACTGTCAGGCAGATGTGCTCCTCCTGAGGTCTCTAACAATCTCCAGATGCCAGCCCTGACCTACAGACTTCCCCATGTTTGAGCAGATCGTCCTTTAGGCAAGGAATACTACAACCCTAGAGTTGGAAGAGATCCTAAGAAGTCATTGGTCCTATGCTAATATATTTTTGAAATAAAATATCAGCAAGGGGGCTTAAAATAAAAATGGAATGTAGGAACAGTATTGCCTACTACCACCACCATTATTGCTGGGTGAGTCGCCAGTGTGTTCCAGATACTCCACTGACCACTTCATAGAGGCTCAAAGAAAATAACTTGCCCAAAGTAGCATGGCTGTGAAGTGACTGAGTCAGGATTTGAACTCAAATCTGTTCAACTCCTAAATCCATTCACTCCACCCCAAAGTGGCATTTACATTTAGTCTATGGGCATTTACATCAGAGTGGTCAATGTGCTTTAAAGTCTCAGGGCACGTGGGAGGCTCAGTCAGTTAAGGGTCTGACCCTTGGTTTCAGCTCACATCTGATCTCAGGTTCCGGAGAATGAGCCCCCATGGGGAGCTCTTTCTCTCCCTTTCCATCTGCTTCCCTCTCCTCACCACCACACATGCTCTCTCTCTCTCTCTCTCTCTCTCTCTCTCTCTCTCTTTCAGGTAAATAAGTAAATATTGTTTTTTAAAAAGTTAGTCTCCTCTTAATATTAAGGGTTTATTATTGTATAATACTAGCAACTCTACTTGGATGCAGTGATTGTAATTCCTTAAAAATAAGTGTGAAATATTAGCTCTGTTACACATTTTCCCAGGGAGCCCACATCACAAAGCAGCCAAATCCTGAAGGTAGCAACACATGTCTCCTCACCTCTCTTTCTTCGGTTTTGTTCCTTGAGCTCCCTGTGTCTTTTTCAGAGAAAAGCATCTGGAAGGTACAGAAAATATTGTTTATGATCAGAATAGAGAAACCCTCACACAGAATCAGTCTGAAGACAGCAAAATGTTTGTTAAAGAAACCTCAGTGGTAAACAGGTAACATTTCTCTGTCCTTTCAAAATCCTGCAAAGGTCTTGACTGCCCATTGATCTCACCTACAGTGGTTTATCCATTCATGTATTGACCTTTGATGTCTCATTTATAGCCTAGTGGGGATTTTGCAGCTTCTTCCAGTAGGCTTTGTTCTTCATGCTCCATCTTTAATTATGAGGTTAATGACTTTGGACAAGGCCACTCACTCAGCCCCCGCTCAAAGGAATTTCAAGCACTAGGGAGCAGATAGCATGACAGTACTTGGAGAAGGAGGAGCACTGCCCTAATAGATCTGAAATTGTTCTGTATCTTCCTATGCATTCATTCTCTGTTGCCAGGCCCCATTTCAAGGTAATGCTAGAGGGCTACCCCCAGAGACATGCTGGACAGCAATGGGAACCTCCTTACCCTCTGCAACTGCATGGCGGTAGCTTCTCGGGCCCCTGGGATGAGCATGCCAATGGCAGCAGAAATGCCCACAGGGGAAAAGAAGATGTTGCCATCATTTATTTTATTCAGCTTTTGGAAGAGATTAAACCCAAAGTGAGTGTATGCTGCACCAAGTGAATCCATGAAGATTCCGGCAAGATCTAGAACAACAACAACCAAAACCAAATAAAAACATTACACTTATTTGAATTGCTTTATGTCACAGGAACCCTTCCTGCTTCTCTTCCTCTCCCTGCATTGATTCAGAAAATAGAGATTTTCATCCTCCCAGGGAAAAGTCACAGATGCTTCTCTGCCTTTTCTTGGCCTTCTCTGTACAGGAGACATGAATCCATCTGGCATCAGCTGGTGTTTCTGTTCTCATTTCTCCAGGCAGCAGGGTTGACGCCTAAATGGTTTTCTTCTCTCTTGTTCTCTGCCAGAGCCTGCCTGCACCTGCCTGCCCGCTGCCTCCTACAGTGTTAATCTCCTCCCTGGCAGACCCAGCTCTGGCCTGCTCCTATCTAACTGTCCAGCTGCTGGCCCTTGACCAGGCCAGGGAAAGGCCTAGGAATCCCCGCTGGTCTCAGGTCCAAGCAATGTTCTCCAATCCAGCCTTAAAATAATGAAGCCAACAGTGGCTCCTTCTGTGATACTTTCTATTTCTCAGGTGATTCTAAATCTAATGCAGAGCGTGGCAGAATGCATTTATTCTCTTACCCCAATCCCTAACTGCATAAAAGTTTGACTCTGGGCTGAATTTTCCCTAAAGAGCAAAGATATATATCTTTGCCATGGATTATTAAGCAGGGGAGAGAGTGTTTTCTTTTCTATACTTTTCTATATTGTTTCAGGCTTGTGCCATGAGTTCATACGACTTTTGTTATCTCACACACACAAAAATAATTTTAAAGAGCAGTTAATATTTACAAAAATAAATAAAACACCTATTTTCTTCCCCACCAGCTGTGTTATAACTGATTAATAAAGGCTTGAAGAAAAATCCTAAAACAAGAATGAGATTAACGCAGAATAAAATATTTTGAAAGCCTAAATACTTTGAAGGGGTTACTTTGATGAGCAAGTGCCCATCCCTGCTAAGGCATTCCACATCTGATGTTAAAACTTCCATTTCAACCCCAAATTTCTTTGCAGGGATTCCTTGCAAGTTAATTCAGAAATAAAATTAACTTACTGTCAAACACTATGATGATACATTGTCATGGCTGTGCAGGCTCTACAGTAAATAAAACCAGCCCAAGGAAAATTGCACAATAAAAGTACTTCTTCAAATCAACAAACATCAGTGTTCTTAAGACACAGAAGGCTTCAGTTGAAACTGAAGAAAGAACTTACCTGGTTTTTGAAGAGGCAGAGGCGGCTTGAGCGAGGAACCAAAAGAAGCATGTGTAACATGAGTTGTTGAGATCTTGAATTTATAGCATTCTCTCTGCCTCTCCCTAGTCATTATCGTTGCAGTTCCAGTGAAACAACCTTTGGTTTCTCAATGACGAATTCCCTAATAAAAATTAGCATGCAAGGTTTATGACAAAACTGAGGATTGGCTTTTCTGTTTCTTCCACTCATGGTCATGAATTTATGCATTTGCTGTCAGCAATGGTTTTGTGTACTCAAAAAGGCTGTGCCTTATGACATAGAGAAATAGAGCTTAAATTTTAACTTCTCCAAAATCCATTAAAAAGGATCTTGGAGGCTCAAGCATAAAGACATAAAAATCAACCAGACAGCAAAATAAAACTAAAAGCAGGAGCTCAACCCAGGACCAAAACGGCCAAGTCGAATGAATTATGACTGAGGTGGAGAGATTGTAAAAGGGCCTTCATCCCCAGTAATCTTGGGGATCCCCTGGAAAGAATTGTTTGGAGCACTGGTTCTCCACCTTGGATACACACTCAGGTCTCCTGGGAAACAAAAAAAACAAAAACATTGCCCAAGCCTTACCACAGACAACTAAATCAGTAAAGAAGCAGACATCAGAATTTTTATCACCCCAGGTGATTATGATGTACTGACAAGGTTGGAAACCACTGGTTTATAGCCTGATAGAGAGCAAAATTAATGCATACTTACCGTGGATGTACAAGGCTGTGTCCTGACAAACCCAGTCTCTGAAATAAAGCTAATTTAGCAGTTAGCAGTTGCATTATTTTGAGATGCCAAATGCAAAGAAGAAAATGAAAGAAAACTGTTTTGCTAGAAAAGAACCAGAAAAATTAGTAAGAAAAATTTGGGCAGGCAGCTAAACACACACACACACATACACACACACACACACACACACACACACACACACCACTCTTGTTCTTAAGCATTCTTTCCATGAATTATGAAAGCTCTCATTTTAGTTGACTCAGTAAACATTTCTTGAGAGTCTACTCTGTGCCAAACACTGGGCTAAGGACCAATAATTCATAAACATCCAACAAGCTTACTGATTTCAGGAAAACAACACTATTTCTGAAATTTAAAAAACTCAATAAAAAATTACACCTTCAAATTCCAGTTTTTCCTGTTAATCTTGAAACATCCTTAGTGTCTCTACTAGTCCAGTAAAGAAACACTGCTTGCTACTAGGTATTTATCCAAAGGATACAAACATAGTGATTTGAAGGGGCACCTGCATCCCAGTGTTTATAGCAGTAACATCCACAATTGCAAAAATATGGAAAGAGCCCAGATGTCCATTGACAGATGAATGGATAAAGACTATGTAGCATATATACATATATATACGCATATATATATATGTATGGAATATTACTCAGCTATCAATGGAATATTATCAAATGAAATGGAATTTGGAATATTACTGAGCTATCAAAAAGAATGAAATCTTGCCATTTGCAACAATGTGGATGGCTCTAGAGGGTGTTATGCTAAGCTAAATAAGTCAATCAGAGAAAGACAAATACCATGTGATTTAACTCATGTGGAATTTAAGAAACAAAACAGATGAATTTAGGAAAAGGGAAGGAAAACTAAAATAAGAGGAAAACACTGAGGAAGGCAAAGCAGAAGGGACTTAACTATAGAGAATAAATTGAAGGTTGCTGGATGGGAGGGGGTAGGGGGATGGGGTATCTGGATGATGGACATTAAGAAGGGCACGTGATGTCACAAACACTGGGTATTGTACACAATTGATGAATCACTCAGCTCTACTCTGAAACTAATAATATACTATATGTTAATTAAATTGAATTGAAATTTAAAAATTTTTCAAAAGAAACAGTGTTTGGATTATTCTCAGCTTTAGCCTTGGATAAAGGGTGTGAAGATTTGTCATTGTTGCCAAGAAACAAATCCCAGAAGGACACTTGAGCTCTTACCTCTCACCTGCATGACTACTGAAGGAAGCAATTCAGTGATGCACCTTCTAAGGGCATGGGTAATGTCTGTGCCAATCTCAACAGTCAATTTGCTTTCTGTTTTTTTTTTTTAATATTGTGATTACAGGTCTTTAAGCAAACTCAAAACAGTACTTAATTAATTCTTCTTTCTCATTGTCACTGGAAGATACACCAATTGAGTAAGGTTTGGAAAGAATCAGCACTTGGTTATGGAGTTAACCCTGGATGCCACTGAAATGATGCTATTTTTTTAAAATGATATGAAATCTTTGAGTTGGCAATAATGCTCTATGTTTGAACATCCCTATCAGTATATGTCTTCTGATTGCTTTCTCTGTGACCCAGACCCTCTGGTGTGTCGCTCAGCTACCTCCACAAGCCCTTTACTTTTTCCTAAGGCATTTCCTCTACCAGGCCCTTTACAGGGAATTCTGGTTTTCCCCTGAGGTCCACACACCCCATAGTCTTCCCTGGGACACCCACTCATATCTTGGAATCAGGAAGTAAGGTCCCTATGCCTAGTCTCCTGCTCTTGTTCCTTCAAAAGCTCTTCTTCCTTCAATCACCTTGTGATCCCTTTAGAGATTTACCCCCTTTTTGCCCGCCCCAACCATATCTCCCTCCATCTACCATGTCACACATTCAAGGTCTTCCTGTCTGCTCTAACCCTATCACCCCTCTATATATTTTCCCAGTCCATGCTGGGACATCTCCCAATTTCCTGACCCTCCCCTTCCTTCTCCTCTATGATCCACATACATGGTCCCACTGTGAGTGTCATCACTGCCAAGAACAGCTCCTGCTGGAAATCACCAAACTCCGAAATTCCCCCTTCCAGTTACAAATTCTCATCCTTGTTCTTAAACCTAATTTTCAACGTCATCACAGCTGTCAATCATTGGGCCCTTCCCTAACTTTCTATCTCAGCCCCTTCCTCCCAGTATCAAAACTGTCCCAAAGGTAGAAAATACATTGACAATTAGAAACTGTAAAAGTGGGGGATTCCTGGGTGGCTCAGTGGTTCAGCACCTGCCTTTGGCCCAGGGCGTGATCCTGGAGTCCCGGGATCGAGTCCCACATCGGGCTCCCTGCATGGAGCCTGCTTCTCCCTCTGCCTGTGTCTCTGCCTCTCTCTCTCTCTCTCTCTCTCTCTCTCTCTCATGAATAAATAAATAAAATCTAAAAAAAAAACTGTAAAAGTGGTTCCACTGCTTCTGAGTGAGGACATGAAAATGATTAAGTCCTGAACCAGAGTACTCGTGGACTCCCCACCATCCCAAGTTTTGGCACAACTTTTGCACATCTGTGACTGACACTGCATGTGACCCTTTTCTTCTCCAAGCCTATAATGTAATGGTTGCTACTGGGTCCCAACCAGATTCCCTTTGCCAGCCAGTGCTCCTGGCACCCAGGTGCTGTTTTGGTTGACAATTCAAATGAGAGCCAGCAGCACACCACCCCCAGCCTGGGCACACTTCAGCTATAACCCACTGGCATAAGGATATCAAAGGGCAGGATAGCTCCATTGCATCAAAATAGGACTCATTTTGTGGTGTAACTTGTCCTCCAGAGCTTCAGCTATAGGATCACAGTGAATCCAATCTCTAGCTGAGACCACATGAATGATGAACAGGTTTCCTTTCCCTGTCCTGCTTCTCTCAAGGAAACCCTCTCCTGCCCTCCCTACCCAAAAAAATTCCCACAAGAATCCCCGTCTGCAGCACCATGTCTAGGGATGTTGACCAAGACCATATGTCTTCATATTTAGTCCAAGCTCCCTCATTGTTTTTGCTTTCTAAACATTCCTTGGCAATTCTTGCACATACTCCCCTTAAGATGAACTTTTCCACCAGTGTGCCAAGGCCTATGAAAATTCTCCTGGGAATTCAGATTGGGAACTGTATAATTGATACATCCATGTGGGAGAAATTGTTGTCTTCACATACTGAGCCAGAAATATGTTCATCTTACATGTCCCTCAGTAGAGTTTATAGATAGAAAGGAATGGAGAAATAGAGATGGAAGAGCAGTTTTGTCTTTGTGATCAAAAATGAAACAAGTATGGCCACTCTCCCTGCCAATTTCCCATTCGAAATTGAACCAAGCCTGGAGGGAAAGAATAGGGGGAAAAGAAGAATTCAGCAAATGTAATAAAGCAATTGAATACTTACTTACTTAATTAAGTTTCAAGACCCAAAACGAAATAAAATTATCATTCACAGAGGAATTGACATGTACATTATAAGAATTTAAAAGTGAGTTGGGAGGGATCCCTGGGTGGTGCAGCGGTTTGGCGCCTGCCTTTGGCCCAGCTTGTGATCCTGGAGACCCGGTATCGAATCCCACGTTGGCTCCGGGTGCATGGAGCCTGCTTCTCCCGCTGCCCGTGTCTCTGCCTCTCTCTCTCTCTCTGTGACTATCATAAATAAATAAAAATTTTAAAGAAAATAAATAAATAAAAGTGAGTTTGGTAAAATTACTGAATGCAAGGTCACTCTTAAAAATATCAAATACAGGGCAGCCCAAGTGGCTCAGCGATTTAGCGCCGCCTTCAGCCCAGAGCATGACCCTGGAGACCCAGAATTGAGTCCCATGTCAGGCTCCCTGCATGGAGCCTGCTTCTCCCTCTGCCTGTGTCTCTGCCTCTCTCTCTGTGTCTTTCGTGAATAAGTAAATAATTTTTTTAAAAAATCAAATATTATTTATAAACTAGCAACATACAGTTAGAAAATGAAGATCTTTTTAAAATGTATCATTTGAGAAATCACCAAAAACGATCACATTCCTAGTAAAAATGAAAGATAGGTAAGCCTCCATGTAGAAAAAGGTTATATATATATATATTAGGAATTAGGAAGATCTAAATAGTTGGAAGAATATGTTTTATTTATGGTTTAAGACTCCATACTATAAAGATGTCGATTTTTTCAAAGTTGATCACTGCAATCTTAATTGAAATCCCAGGAGGTCTTGTTTTTCAAAAAATTGATTACCTACTTCAGAGAGCCAAGAATAACCAAAACACTCTTGGAAAAGGAGGAGGTAAGACCTGTTCTATCAGGGTAGCAAGACTTGTCATTAAATAACTAAATGTGGTTTGGCCAAAGGATAGAACAGAAGAAAGGCCCAGAAATATATCTGTGCATATTATGCATACCAGATTTTTTCGAAGTATGCTACAGAACATTGGGGAAAAGAGGTGATTTCAATAAATTATGCTGAGGCAATTGAACATCCACTGGGAAAACAAAAATCTTGACTACCGCCTCATACCATATTCAAAATATCAATTCTAAATGACCTGCAGAGCTAAATGAAACACAACATGAGCATGAATAGTAAAGGTTAATAAATTGGACTCCGCAAACGGTAAATCTTTCATTAATCAAAGGCATTATTGATGTTGAACATACACGTACCTTATGACCTAGTAGTTCTACCTCAGATATACACCCAACAGAAATGCACACTCATGGGCACCAAGAGATACATATGATGGTAGAACATAGACATAAATTATGGTCTCACAATAAAATAGTACACAGCCATGACAAGGAATGAACTAAAGCTTAGACAACAAAATGGATGAGCATCAAAAAACGATATTGATGATAACAAGCCAAACGCAAAAGAATATAGACTGTATGATTTTATTTATATGAAGTGCAAAAGCAGACAAAACTAAATTACAGGGCTGCAAGCCAACATGCTGGTTATATTTTGAAGAGAATGAAGAAAGTAATACTTGGAAACTGATGCAAGGGGGCTTTGGGGTGATGATAATGTCATATATCTTTTGCCCGATGGTAGTTGCATGGATGTCCACTGTTTGATGAATCATTGAACTCTGTTTATATTTTTATTATTTATGTATTTCTGTTAGTCATCACACAGAAACACTTGTCTTTTAGACTTACTCATATTTTATAGTTTTGATATTCTCATGAATAGGGTCCTTGTTTTTTCCATTCATGCATTTATTCAACAAGCATTTGAGCATTTTCTCTATGTCAGATACTAGTTTAAGTACCAAGGAACAGCAATGAATAAGATGTAAAAGATCCCTTCTCTCATCAGATTTACATTCTACTGGGGAGATACATACTGTAAATAAATGAATAAAAAGAAAATCTCAAATAGAATTAACGCTATGAATTAAATAAAATGCTGAACTTAAAAATAGTTATTACAGGTATATCAGAAGCCTTTTTTTTTAAATTTTGGGTAACTAGCTAACCAACCATCTGAAGAATTTTCTTACTTGGTAAACTGTCAGCTAACTCATTTGGATTTTTTAGAAAGATAATCACAAAATCTCTGCATAATGAGTTAATCTCTCTTTACCAATATTTTTTTTCTTCTGGTGGAACTGTTCCACCAGTTTAATGGAAGTCACCTAATTTCAAATATCTGTGCACGGAATTCAGATCAATAAGAATAGCAATAAGACACCATTTGTTTTAGAAGCTGTGCTTCACTATACCAACAGAAGAGGGCACTCTTGAACCAAGAAACATTCTTAAAGTAACCTGTCATTTTTAGTCCAAAAACTACACATTTCAGTATGAACAGAAAAAGTTGCCCAACAAAAGTGCAAACTACTATAAGAAGAAAATAGTGAAAAATCAAAACTTTTCAGTCAATAAAAATGGTCCCCAAGAAATCAACCAGGAGCTCCCCTGCCCCCCCAAAAAACTGTAGCATTTTACCCTATGTGTTAAATACCACTTAAAAAGCAATTGTGGGGGCACCTGGATGGCTCAGGCAGTTAAGCATCCAACTCTTGATTTCAGTTCAGGTCATAATTTCATGGTTATGAGATGGAGCCCCAAGTCGGGCTCTGTGCTCACCACGGAGTCTGTTTGTCTCTCTCCCTCTGCTCCTCCCCATGCTCACTCATTCTCTCTTGCTCTCTCTCTCTCTCTCTCTAATAAATAAATAAATAAAATATTTTTTAAAAAATTATTAACACAAAGAATGCTTCAAACCGTAAATGCAAAAAAAATCAGAATGGGAATGAACAACAACAAAAGGAAATATGTGTCATGACTATCTTTGTCCCTGTTACTGTTTGGGGCTATGACTAAATTTTTCATCTGATATTATTGTTACTATTGTCACTTTTCTTCTGTTAATGTTTCTTTGGTATTTTTTCTTTACCATTATTCTAATCCTCGTATTGTTATTATTGTGCCCTATTAATAGTCTATAAATAAATCTTTGTCTTCTTAGTACAGACTGTCTTGTGACTGTGCAATTTAGCACAGAGCCCAACTCAGGGCTCAATCTCACGACCCTGAGATCATGACCTGAGCTGAAATCAAGTGTTGGATGCTTAACTGCAATTTAACTCACGCATATTTCTAGGACCTAGTCATATTTGGACTCACTGCCACCTTGCTTTACGTTTTGTATACACTGTGCTTTCTTATGTCTTTTTTCTTCTTGGTGATATTTCTTTGAATTGATCAAGCATTTTTCATTCTTTTTCCCCTAACGTTTTAGCAATTGTGCATCCTATCTCAATTCTTCCACTGGTTAACCTTTAGTTTAACACAAATATAAATGTAATTTTCTATTAATGTCTAGAGTTAATCTCACTTCGCTCTTCAACTTCCCCATCTCCCACTTCTCATGTTGAGATCATGTGAATCCTCATTTTTTTTTAATAATCAATTCTAATTTAAACTTAAGTCACATGTTATTCTTTCTTTCTTTCTTTCTTTCTTTCTTTCTTTCTTTCTTTCTTTCTTTCTTTTTTTGGCATCATGGCTATTCATGGCTCACATTTCCTTCTCTGATTCATCTTTTAAGGCTCTTTTGCAGTAGAACTTCCTTCAGGTTGAAGTTTACAGATAGCTCAGAGCCTTTGTTCATGTATTTTGCTGTCATCTGCAACTAACAGTTTGTACGGGTCCATACTTTAGTTGCATTTCCTTTCTCTTGGAACTCCAAAATATTCCCCTGTGTCTTCTTGCAGGGCCAAAGAGAAATCCAAACTTAATCTCTCATTCCGTTTATGGGTTCTATTTCTTTTGTCTCAGAAAGCTTTTAAAATACTCCTCTCTTTCCCTGATCTTCAGGAATTTTGCCACAGTATGGATGTGTAGGCTCTCAATAGGCTCTTTCAATCTGCAGGATTTCTTTTCAATTCCGAATATTTTTCTTTTCTTATAACTTTGAGTACTTCCTCCACTCAGCTCTCTTTGTTCCTGAAACGCTCACAGATGAATATTGAAGCTTCTTTAACTGCCTGGCATGGCTCTTACCATCATTAAGTACTTTCCACCTCTTTAGGTGTCTCTTCTATGTTTTGTAGAATTTTGAGGTTCAGTCTTCCAACTGACTCTTTGGCTGTGTTCATTCTGCTATTCAGGCAACTTACTAACCTTTTGTAATAATTAAGCTTATTTCCAGGAATTCTAAACTAATATCTTAACTTCCTATTTTTATTTTATATTTTGTCCCATATTTTATTTGATCTATTAACTCTGTTGAGATTGATTTCTTTCTTTCATATGATTATTTCCTTCAGACATTTGGTAATCTCTATGATATGCTTATCTCTGTCTTTGAGATTCCCCTTTGGACTATGAATGCTGTTTTGCAGTTACCCCTGCCTGCTTTAGCAATTTAAGAGTGGGAGGCTCTGCATGGGCTTCCTGGCAAGGATGCTAACAGCTTATACTTCTTGTCTGGGAACTTGTCCTCCCCTGTGATAGTAGCGGTCACCTAGGGGCATGGCTATGCCTGTGTGATTCAAGTGGACCAACTTACAGCCAGGGGGCAAAGACCTCTGTCAATCACTCCCTAGCAAAGGGCCAGGGCAGGAAGATGCACATCTGCCAGGCACCTCCTACTAAAGAACTCAAACCTGCCACCACGATGGTTGCCCACCTCATACTCCTTCCACTCCATAAAATCTCCACCTCGAAGCTCAAAGCACACTGGCACCCAAAACTTTATGTTGAGTGAGGCCTTGGCCCTCAAAAGTCATGCCTTCAAAATAAAGAAATGTAAATAAATGGCCTCTTGTATTCTTATTTCTACCTGAAAGGATATATAGGGTAGTGGTTAGAAATCTACTGTAAAACATCCAGTCAGACTGCCAGGTTCAAACTCCTAGTTCAATCATCTGCAACCTGGGTGACTTTGTGCCTCAATTTCCTCATCTGCTAACTATAGGTATTAATAATAACCTATCTCTGAGGATGATTGAGATGATTAAATGGGCTAACACATACTAAGGTCTTTGATCAATACCAGTACACATAAGGACTTGACAAATATCAAGAACTATTACTGTTCCAATTTCATGACTGTAGTCTTATTCTGGATATTGAAACTCACCTCATGCATGGACCCAACATTTTAAAAAAATGCAAAGAGAAGAGTCTCAGCTGCCCACAATTTGGGGACATAATTAGAATTTAAAATTAAGAATTTCTCTTCTTTTTTGATTGTCAGTTGAAATCATATTTTTACTGATGAAATTCCTTATCCTTAGAGCCTTTGACTGCATTGGATTCTACTGAAAGCATCATGAGCTGAATTTTAATTCTTATGATGTTTATAGCATGGTGCCTGGTGCTGGGGATTAAACGCATCAGTATAGCTAGAAAGGATTTTCTGTTGCATTTACAACTTGACTGGGCAGGAAATTCTTCAGTTGTATATTTTCCCCTCAAACCTGTAGTCTAGGTTTCCTAGTTTTCAGATATTCAACACAACATGAATGTCTGAAGAGCCTCTGATTATTCTTTAAAAGTGAACTATGTTCTTTTTTGCCCAAATGTTAACAGAATTATTTTCTCAATCTTTTATTTTTACAGTGTTTTAGCAAGTGCATTTTTGCTTACTTCTCTGGGAAATCAATCCATGTGATCAGGTGACTATCCAAGTTAAGAAAGTTCTCTGTAATTGTGTCTTTGATTATTAATTTAATGCCAATTAATATGCATGCTTTCTCAGAAATGCCATAATTCTTGGGCTTACTTTCTGTTCTTCATAGCAGTGAATTTCTCTTCTATTATTTCCTAAATATTCTAAGACAAACACTGAAACACACTCTATTCATTAAATAAATTTTCCAGGCACCATTTCTGCTTCTTTACTGCCTCTAAAATCTATTTAAATCTATTAAATTCTGCTATTGTATTTTGAGGTCCCTGGCAGTCTTTTATATCTCATCTTTCGCACGTTGTCACAGTTTATCTACAGTTGATCTTCATAGATTTCTGTTTAATTCCACAGATGCCTGCCTTTTTTCAAACCTATCAAAGTTTTCTAAGGTTCTTTTCTGGTTCTTGCCACAAATCATTTTCTGAAGCCTCATTTTTTTTTTTTGTCCATAGCATGATATATTAATTCCTTATTGGGCACTATTTTTTTTATGGCCCTATGTTTTTTTCCCATTTACTTAACCCTGGTCCTGTAATGATCTATTCGAACCCGTGTGTATCAACAAAAGGTGTGTGAGTTTCCACCAGTTCCACTGTTGTGCATTTGATTTCTTCTCAAATCCTTTCACCCATCTGTAGCTAAAACATTGTTTGATGAACATGATGGATAACATTATTTAGAAGGAAACAGTGTATGAGAATTTTTAAATTAAATATTAAGTATATAGAACACATTGGTAAGAGGTATGCATGTGTTGGGATAAATCTTGTGTTATATTTGAGTAAAGAAATAAAAAAGTAAGACAATGAATTTGGGAAAACAAGAACACAACACAAGTAATGTGGATGAAGAACACATTTGACATTGGCCTTCAATTATGGAGCAAAGAAACCCACTGACACACCACATGGCACCCATCATCCCAATCATAGGGCCTCCACCTAAAGTTAATGACACTGTAGTTTAAAAAAAAAAATCCACACATGCAAAAGAAGTAAATAGCAATCAGGGATGAAGCAATGTATGCTCAGGCTTGCTTCTGCATTAAGAAAAACGGGGGAGGAGCTTGAGGGGTGAAGATGCTTTAGATAATGTATGAAATCATAAGGAGGGCCCAGGTTGAAATAAAACAGAATGTACAGAGCCTGTGAACTGAAGAGTACTAGAGGGCCTGTTGGGTATAACACATTCCTGGTTCTCTTCTCAGAATGTTTGTAGTTAGAGTACATGAATCAGTTGTTTAGGAATCTACATTGCCTCATTTGTCCCACCTGTCAATGTTGCTAAGCAGAAGGAATCTTCAACTAGAAACAGAGGAGCTCACTCCCCAGATTTGCACACTCAGGTTGGTTTTCTAGCACTTATAGAACACGGATTTGCATGCTCTCTGTGTCTTGGGCTGCTATATTAAAGGGTCAATCTCACTGGCGCAAGAATGAGAGTCAAGAACTCCTAGATTTGAGCATGATCCCCAGTTTCTCATAGGCTTCCATCTATTGTAGTTCCATTGGACCAAGTTAGAATGCTTTCCTCTCCATGTAGTCTCTCTGACACTCCAAATGGAAGGATTAAATGAAATACACGAATCCAACAACATTACCACCAGGGTTCTTTCTGTCCTTGTCCCACCAAAAATACTCGATTGTGAAGGCTAGACTACTCAGGGTAGAAAGTGCCAATACCTCTCTTCACTTTCCTGTGCATTGTATTGAGGGAGTTTCATTCAGTCTTCAAGTGGCTGCAGGAAGAAAGAAAATGACAAGAAAGACAGAGGCTAGAAGACCTCAGCAAGGACAAAGGAGAGAAGTGGATGTCTGGAATTTAAACTGACAGAGCTCTTGTGTGTCTTAACCCTGGAGGAGGCAGTAATGGTAGGGCACAAAGCAGACTGACACAGAGTGACACAGTACCGGGAACCCCTTGACTAGACTTGCCGTCCAGCTCTTAACTTGTAGTCAGCAGAAATGTCTTCCAAATGTGATGCTACATTGGCAATCACTCCTAGGTTTTAGAATCATAGCAAACTTTCATCTTTTGTATATGCCTTCACATGTAATTCTGGTGGAAAGTTGGAAATGATTTTCTGGCACAAGAGATATCTTTCTGACATCATTGAGATGAATGGTTAGCTTTATAGATTATGTATTTCTATATTTTTGGATGAAAGTATTTAAAGTCAGGCTTAGGTAACTAAAATAGTTGGCACATAAAATAGTATACACATTATAACTAACTACAAAAGTGCTTTATTTACTAAGAAAAAACATTTTAATCAATGGAAGATTAGTAAAGAGTCTGCTCACTGATTCACAGAAAGACTTAAGAATCTCATTCTCATTTTTGTAAATAGATACATTTTTCCTTTTATGATTAAAATTCTGAGAGATACCAATACAAATGAAAGATGTGCTTATCAAGGAAAAGAATAAGAACATAAGCAAGGCCAGACAATGCCACATAGGTCATAGTTTTCCAGCTCAGTATCCAATAGTGATGACAGGCCAGGCACAGAATCTTCAAAACATCAACCCCAAAAAGGAAACACAGAAGAGACTATATATTTGATTACCTGACATATATTTGACCATGGAACATGCATTCTGTGGCAAGGACTTGGAAGAGCCACCTCAAGCTGCCTTACATTATCAATGAGAATTTTTTCTATACTCACAAACAACCTTGACGATGAGAAGCCTATATGGGGAATATGGAACTTGTCCCTCACAGCACAAAGCAATTATTAATGTAGAGGAAAAGGGGGCTGGAGGGGAGGCGGCATGACAGCGCTGAACTTAACGTACCTCCTCCTCCAAAAACTGCCACAGCCACACTTAACCGACAACTAGGAGGATGATGCTCATAGGGTGGGACAAGAAAACAGAACCATGACCAAGACCAGGAATTCACCTTGACAGAATGACTGGCAACGTCCTGGAGTTAGGCATTGTTAGTAGGCATTACAGAGCATTCAGCTAAGGCAGAAATCAAGAATTCAGACAGACATATCAGAGAACGAAGGTCCCAGGTCCTGGAGTCTTGAACACTCGGGCATCAGGCTTTCAGTAGACTAGAGCTTGATATGAAGCCAAGGCCTTCCTGACAGAAGTTTCCACATGCATCATGCCCAGACCCAGGCCTATTCTCAGAATGTGACCAGGCATGAGGCCTCCAGGAGGAAATAGGTCCACATGGCCAGACTCCTGACAGAGGGGCCAGGGAGACCAGCAGCCTGAGGTGAAGGCAGCACTCCCCTGTCCTACCTAACATGCTGGGTATCTAGGGGTAACTACTGAGGAGAATTCTCTGAGGAAGGGGGTGAAGGAGACACAGTGGATCGTGCTTCATGATGATGGCCTAGGAGACTCAATAAGGAAAGCTGAAACTAATTTTTAAATCCATTGCCGCTCTCCTGGGTCAATGTCAGATTCACAAAACGTATCCTGTTCTGTGCAGAATGAGTGCTGGTCGGGGCAGGCTTCTGTCCTTGTATTCCACTTAAATCCTCTTCAGTAATAAATCCTCTTACTTTCTCCCGGAGGAGAAGCACCTTACGGGGCATCTTCTATGAGGAAGAGGCAGGACATCTTGCCCAGCAATGGGCCATGGTTTTAACTATAGTAGAAACAGAGCTGAGTTTCTAAGACACATTCCATTTAAACATTTCCTCCTGCTGCCCATGTTAAAGTGGCTTCTGAGTTTATCCTCTCCTAGAAGTGGTCTAATGAACTTTCAGGATTCCTTCATAAGGAGGTAGGGAACTTAACATCAGTCACATTCTTGATAACATTGACCTGTAGGTCACAGAGGGGAAATGATATGCTTGAGTGCTCAGTGCGGTGAAAGGGAAAGGTTAAGGAGGGGCCAGAGTCTTCGATACTAATGGACATAGATGAAAGTCAGCTGCAGGGTGAGAGAAGGATCAGGACAAGCACGGGCCAGTGTCTGGAGGAAGGAGGCATAGAGCTGTGATAAAATTTGGTCAGCTTTGGATATCAATGAGAACACAAATGCCCATGTTATGCCAGGGGGGGACCATACCACCACTTTCTTCCAGCTCCCAAGTACTAGACACTGTGCTCCTTTCAAGGAGAGCAGACCCTGCCATAGAAGAGAATGGTTTTGGTTTTGTTGTGTCTGATGAAAAAGAGGAAGGGATGATCAACAGTAAATGTCACCCCGGAAGATAAGGACCTTTCCATGCCAACAGCCCCGCTGGCAGCAACTGCCTGGGTGCCATCTTCATCCACTTCCACAAAGGTTTTATGGACAACTTTTGACAGGTACAAATTGGGACTTGGAGAGATTCCAGTAAGATCAGCCTTCCCTTCCTCAAAGACATCCGTGATGCCCATGTCCTGTAGAATAGAATTGAGATCGTAGCTGTCTTCCAGGGTGAACTGCGGGAAGGAAACCTCTACTGTTTCTTCTGACATATTCTCTGAGCTGCTCCAGGCCACTATTTTTTCATGAGTGATGTTCTTTTCAAGCTATAAGAGGAAGGAAATAATGTGTAGGGTCAGATTATGATCCTGCAGAGGATGTCCCAATTACTTTAAAGGGCTTGAGCCTATTTCAACAGCCAGTATAACAATCTTCTGGGTCCTTCCCTAAGCCTCAAAATATTCTGATTTCATTTAAATTCCTCAAAGCAAACTACTTTCCTCTTTAGAAGTCATAGGATGGTTTAGTTCTAGTGTCATCTGGTATCTGAATGTCAAAGCCCAGCAAAGGTCAGTCAACCAAGTTGGGTGAGCTTGGCCAAGCCTTAACGTTCTGAGGTTCAATCCCCTCTTCTAAAAAATAAAGTGAATATCATTAGGCTATTGCGAGGGTTGAACAAAACAAGGTATGTAAAATATTTAACATAGCACTAGTACACAATACATTTTGAATAACAGCCATTTCTGTGATCACTATCCAGGTATTTCTCTCTCCCTCTGTCTCCAAATCTTCGCTGCACAGAACAGTATACAGCCAAGCCTCCATAGCCTTCATTGATTCACACCTCACGAGCAATCTATTACGGTGTCAGTGTCTCCACTCTCTCAAGGCATGTGCACACAAAAACAGATTTCAGCTGAAGGGTCGTGATGTGACCCATAGCAGAATAGTTCAATCAAGAGATTGACTGAAATCAGGCTATTCAGAGAAAAGGAAAAGAAGTTTCATTTGTAGCAATTCTCACATCCCTCTGCGTCCAGATGATTCCTTGGTCTGGTCCAGAGGACAACTGCCAAGAGCTACGCAATGGGAGAGGTGAGTCCTATCCAATGCTTTTAGCATTTGTTCTTTTCTAAATCAATGAGGAAGAACTATCTCACAGAATTCAGATTCTGATATACTCTCTGATACATCTGCTAGCTGAGGTGCCATCCTTCCTCAGAAAGGTAAATGGTAAATAGGGCCCCTCTCCCTCTCTGGAGATCGACAGATGACATATTTTGGAGAGATGTGCAAGTGATGATTTACCTCTTCCAGGCCCTTCACGTTATCTGCAGAGTAAGGAGGCAGCAGGACAAACATGCTGAGTGCCCCCTTGATGTACCTCATTTCGAGGATCTGTGCCTTCAGCTCCTCTATGAAGCCGATTCTAAATAGGCCTTTCTGGTGCATCATCTTCACAGTCTTCTTTTCATTCTGCAGTGGACAAGACAGAAAATCACAGGACTGCCCGAGTAAGTTCACAAGCTCACGTGGCTTCCTTCTCTTCTGAGAACAGGGCTCCATTCATGAGAAGGGTCTTCACCAGAAGCTTTAAGTCATGCCAGTGATCTAACCTATGAACTCTGGGCCCACTGATCAGTCAGCCCTTCCTTTGCCAACACTTTATTTTCGCATGGTTTTAATAGGTTCTTCAGCTCCTAAGGTCACTTCTTGGTAAACTGTCCATCCAGGCATCAACCTACCCTAGCCAGGGAAACAAGCCCCACATGCTCCCCCTCCATGCCTGCCCCACCCAGTCCCAGTCTCTTAGCCTCACCTGACCCCTTGCCCTCACTGGCCTGAATGACCTCCCCAGCACCAGTTGAAACTTTGGTTAAACGATAATCACGTACTATTAAAAAACATTTTTTCCTAGGCTTCCATCAGATGACAGGGCACCACCCCAGACACCTTGTGAGACGTCACCAGTCTACAGATGAGGATGAACAATGCTTGTGAGAGTGACATAGCTAACAGATGGTGGAGTGGGATCCAATCCTTTCCTTTCCTCCATTCTACAGTCTGGGCTAAGATCCCGGGTTTCTTGAGACAAATACAGATGTGAATGCCAATGCATTAATTTAGCTAAGTAACCTGACCTTTGCATTCTTTTCCCTCAACTCCTAGATTGAAATAATAACACCCATTTTCATAATGATATTTTAGGGAACAAGTGAAATAATGAGTGGAAAATGCTCAGCGCAGTACCTGGCAATGAGGTGGTCAACAAAATTCAGGTACTGATTTTTGCTAATAACAAAATATTCTTATTATATTGTATGCTGTAACCCAGAGACCTAAGTTCTAAATTTGACTATACATCCTGCAAATTGTACTTCTTAGTGGAATTATCAGTGGGATGTCTAGAAAACCATGTGCTGTAATATCTTACCTCGTTTAGAGAGAAAGGTGCATCAACTGTGTTTTTAGAGTCAAAATATTTTTCCCATTTGGCCTTGAAGTAAACAGCATTCACCAGCACGAGCACGGTTGTGCTGTCAATAGCATCCTTGTCAAAAAGTTCCTTGATTTTACCTTTAAAAAGGTTTCAGAGAATATCCTAAGTATGAGTTGTATCAGAGGTATTCATGTAGACAGATTTTCCTTAATGCTGCTTCCCATCCCCAAGGCTATGGCATGTCTGATTCAAGAACTAACTCGAGAGGGATGCCTGGGTGGCTCAGTGGTTGAGCATCTATCTGCCTTTGGCTCAGGCCGTGATCCCGGGGTCCTGGGATCAAGTCCCGCATCGGGCTCCCCATGGGGAGCCTGCTTCTCCCTCTGCCTGTGTCTCTGCCTTTTTGTGTGTGTCTCTCAAGAACAAATAAAAGAATATTTACAAAAAGAGAGAGAGAGAGAGAACTAACCCAAGAAAATGACAAGACTCACAGTTCTGGGTGTGGTGGAGGTGAGGGTGGAACTGATGGGGGAGAAACGCTATCACTCAATCCCAAGAGGGACCCATTCTAAAGCACTGAAACAGAGAGAATTTCCTTCGATTCACTGAACCACTGTGGTGGGAACTTGCTATCGGACATCCTGTGTCATGATTTAACTTTCAGAGTAGCCCCTGCCACCTGATTATATTATAACCTCTTCGAGAAACAGAGCTATTGTGTAAAATTCCTACCTCAAGCGCTCATCACAGCAAAAGGCGTATGCTTAAATACAAACAAAAATGCATATAAGTTTTTATATGGTTTTTATATCCCGGCCTAGTCAGGATATATGAATAGGGCCTTCCGTGTGTCCTCTCTCATTCCATCTCATGTCAACCATGAGAAGTAAGTATTGCTATCTTTTCTTATAAGGAATAAACTACAGCCAGTAAGAGGTAAGGCCACATGTCAAAACTCAGCAAGTCTGGCTGAGATCATTTCTGGGGCCAGATTCTAGCTCTTGGCCCAGCTCTGAGGCTCTTTTCACCATAACACAGCCACCGAGCAGCCTGGAAAATCCCATGCTGTCATCCATTTATAGTCCAGCATTCTTTTCCACTGCAAAGTACCAATCCATCGGTTATTTGAATGCTTGCCGAGTCCTTAAAGATGAGTAAAGCTTCCTACTGTAGCACTTCCACTTAAACCCCATAATAATAGATTATGTTGGCATCACCTACACTTTAAATACTCCAGGAGAGTTAACTAACTAGGAAAAATGAGATATTTGTGGCTTAGTATGAATTTTTTCAGCTAACGCACTTTCCTTTTGGCAACTGAGTGGAACCCTGAAGGAACAGGAATTTCTGTGGCATTTGGACCAAGCAAGGAGAAATAATTTTGGATTTAGTCACTTCTCCCAAGATGAGTTCAGACAGGGGAGTTTCATATTTTAAAAAAAAACTATTCCATTGAACTTAAAGTTTCTAGTTTCACTTCTCATTGGTATCTCTAAACCCTCCTTAACTCAGAAAACACCTATATAGTTAATGAAAGGTTGATAAAAATTGGGCTTTTATTATGTTCCCATTTCCCACTCCTCACAATCTTTCTACTGATCTTTTTTTTAACAAAATGGAAATAGTTAACATCCTGCTGGCATGTGCTTGGCTGAAAGGATTTCACCTCTTCTGTTGGAGCAAAAGAGCAACAGCAAGCAGCGCAGCATCTAAGTGTCTGACTGTTCGCACCTGCCAAATGGCCTTGAACGTGGTCCATGTAAGTGAGCGCCTGGTCGTGACAGACTAGCAATCTCAGATACTGGCCTGACTTTTCTCCTCTAAGTGGAAAAGAACACCAGCTACAATGCGTTTGGGCTTTCTTACCTTGGGACTGAGATTCAACCCAAAAGTTAATCTGTTGTCTGGACTTTTCGGTTTCTTTTCGGAAATCAATACTTTCAATGGTCGTGTGGTAAAATTGAATCACACCATCTAAGTATTCCTATTAAATTGGTATAAAGAGAAAGAATGCAATGAAATCAGATAACCGTGATGATAGTTAGGCATGAGGCAGTCAAGAGAAGCCAAGTGAGAGATGTGCCCAGTTATTTAAACAGGATGCATGTGGTCTCTATCTATGCCCACTTTCAATTAGCCAGAGGCCTTACACTCATTGTGGTGACAATTTAGGATATAGAAGGGTTATTCACGGGGCACCGAGGCGGCTCAGTTGGGTAAGCGCTCGTCTCTTGTTTTCAGCTCAGGTCATGATCTCAGGGTCGTGAGATGGAGCCCCGTGTCAGTCTCTGCGATCAGCATGGAGTCTGCTCAAGATTCTTTCTCCTCAGGGCACCTGGGTGGCTCACTGGTTGAGAGTCTGCTTTTGGCTCAGATCATGATCCTGGGGTACTGAGATAGAGTCCCATACTAGGCTCCCTGCAGGGAGCCTGCTTCTCCTTCTGCCTATGTCTCTGCCTCTCTCTCTATGTCTCTCTCTCTATGTCTCTCATAAATGATTTTTTTTTATCAAAAGAGATTCTTTCCCTTCCTTCTCCCACTCCCTCTGCTCCTTCCTCCTGTTCACACTCTCTCAAAAATAAATAAAATCTTACAAAAAGAAAAAAGAATGCTGATTCATAAAGCAGTCCACAGTTACAAGGGCACAAGCCTTTCCCTCAGATACCTTTTCCTTGGATATAACCCATTTATGGAGACACTGCAACCTGAATATTAAGTAACTTGAGAGACTTAGCTATATAATGCCTCTATTTTTAGCAATTAAAACCCTACTTAATGGTTCTGGAGTTTCTGGGGCGATGAAAACGTCTTGGAAATTGGGTGATGTTTATACAACATGGTGAATGTGCTCAATGCTACCGAATTGTATACTTAAAAAATAGTGAAAAATGCAACTCTTACATTATGTTTTACCACAATTTTTTGAAAAGCCATAAGTAATATACCCAAGCCACTCGGGTGTACATTTTTTATAGATGAATCATATAATATGTGAATTTATAACTCAATAAGCCTAGTTTAAAAGAAAAAAAAAAAGAGCAGCATCTACAATCTCATTTCTGTTGCGGGAGAACATACTTATTTTGGCTAAAGGAGGTTAAGCCTGTGCCCTCCCCGGACCAGCCTAACCAACTGCATCACACATTTGCCCGTGGTCCCACCCCTCGTGTCCTTTGCTAAGTATGTGGCTCCTTCTGGTGGTGACAGAGGAAGCTGGAGCCTGGACTCAGATGCACCTCGCTGGAGGCACACACTGCTCAGCCACAGGGACAAGCCATGAGCCTTTCGGCTCCAGACTCAGTCTCCTTCCACCGCATCTCGGTTCTGCTACGTGAGTACAGTTTTATTGAGATGTGGCCTGCTGGTGGCCTGAAAGGGGACTTTAGGGGAGTGCTGGGGGCGGAGGGAGAGATGGAAAGGAGAGCTACCAAGTGCATTTGCAAGGCACCTTTACTGGGAAAGACCATCCCAAGACACAAGGCCATTACCAAACCCACGCGTGCCCTGAAAACTATTAGTGACATGACCCTCTTTCCCCCCACAACAGGCCTCATACACCGCTCACGTTGAAACCCAGAAGGACAATAGACAGGGGACTCCAGGGAGCCCCCCGGTCCACAGCACATCCTCCTGTCCAGAGGTGCCAGCTGAGTGATCCAGCTACTCAACTGATTTTAAATAGTACGCTGTGTGATAGTTTTCATCATCAGCCACACCGAACTCACCGGACAGATGGGGAATCCCTGCTCCCCATAAAGCCTGTTGGCAATACTTAGGGTGTAATCAACTCTGATCCTGTCTATCTTGGAGAGAAGGTGCCCGAAGTAGCAACTGAGCAGTCCACTCTCATCACTGGAAGACTCCTCCTGACAAAAGAAAAAAGAAAATGTGACCTGATCCTGAAATGAGTCATTTCACTTTGTTACCATGTGGGGGAGCAAGCTGAGAGGAAGAGAGGGATGGAGGGCTGGAAGTGATCCCAGGGGAAGATCACGGCTCCCACTTGGTGTCAAGGTCATCCAGGAACAATACACCTGGGGACTCAGCAGTGCGTACTATATTTTAGATCAGCGCACCTTGTTTTTCTCTATATTCAAAAAGATAGAAGAAAAAGACAACCACCTCTCCGCCCTCCTCTTAAACATTCTAAGGTAGAGGAATATATAACCTGGAGAATATCTTTCCCACTCTTGGTATGAGACAACCAATAAAAGTTTTGTGCATCAGTAGATTACCCCATGAACTAGAAAGGGGAAAACTGGAGAAAGAAATAAGACTCCCACAGCTGATTCCTACCCCTAACTGCCCTTCATCCTCAACCATGCTCCGTCCTGGGGACCTGTACCCTGTAAAAGTAGATAAGTAATGGGGCTTTGCTCAACTGTCTTTATCATGATGAGCAGAAGATACGAAATCCTACTCTTTAGGAAACTAGCTTACAGCCAACAACACATAAGATACAGAATCAGAAAAGAATTGGAGGTCATATGGTGTTCCTGCTCTTGCCATTGCCGCTGATGACAGCCAGGACCTAATGTTTGGGGATAAGTAACCATTGCCAAATACAGCACAGCCAGAAGGAGCAGTTCATAAGAAGAGGGGCAGGAATTTGTAGTGGCTCACCTGCAGAGACCCCTTTATTTCTTCCTGCGCTTCCAGAGAGCTGTCAGCCAGCACTTCCTGTTTTTTGCTTTTCAGACAGGGATCAGGTTCTTTACTTTCGTTCTGGGAAAATTCACTGAAGTGGAGGACCTGCATGATGACAATTATGGGAGTCTCTTAGAAAATATGAATAGCAGGAAGTCTGTTTCAAACACAGTTTTATAGTGTGAGAGGGACAATGATTACATAGTCAAACAACAACAGTTCCAAGGGGAGTGGATGTTTCTCTTGACTTGGTTGTGAAGTGGAATGGAAGGAAAGTGAACTGCATGCTACCCTCAGGTCCGCATTTAAGAGTGAATGTAATCAAACTAAAAGAATATCAAGGTATCCATGAAACACATGTGGTTATTGAGCCAGGCAGACTGTTGGTGTAAAACACAACACTGGACTTTTGAAGACTTGGTATGAAAAAAAGAGTAAAATATCTCATTTACATTTTTTAATTGATTGCATGTTGATATGATATTTTGGATGTATTGAGTTAAATATTATTAAAATTAGTCTCACTCATTTCTTTTTACTTTCTCATGGCTACTAATTTTTTTAATTACTTATGAGATTCGAATTATATCTGTGTTAGCAGTGATCTAGACCTTCCAATCAAACAAGCAAGTGATAACAGCAAAAGACAAGTTACACAGATCATTGCAGAAAGGTAAGATACAAATGCACATCTTGCACTGCTCAGCACAGTTTTCCTGAACAAGCGAAAGCCAGGTGCCTGGAGAAAGAACATCTGAAACCTCATGGAGGATGAGGATGCCAACCACACTCTAAAGCTAAGTTTTGCTAATGGAATAATATTCTAAATCAAAGTAAATGAATAAGGTAGAATGATGACCCCAAACACATTCTACCTTAATCCAAGAATTCAACTCCTCCATATTAAAGGCAACAGTGGGGTTCCCATATAACCTCTGTGACATGTGCGAGATCCAGGGAAGTTATAAGGCCAACCTCAGGAGCCTATAGTTTATTCGGCAAGTTGTTCCTGTCACTTTCATTCATTCTTTCTACAAATTTGTATTGGATGGCTAATATAAGCCAAGCTCTGTTCTATGACAAAGTATCTTGCCATCTGGGGGATTATATTCTAGTAGGGGAGGCACATAGTAATGAATTATTGTACGCATTGTGTTGGAAGATGGCAAATGTCATGTGGGGGAAAGTAGCTGGGCGAAGAGGGAATTTTACAGGGTTGGATGTCAAGATGCAACATCAGACTGAGAGTTCAAGGTAGGCCTGGTTGAGAAGTAAATTCTGATCAAGGTCCTGAAGGAGAAAGTAAGTTATAGATCACTTGTCTGGGGGAAAAGCCATGAGGCAAATGGAATGGAGCAAAGGCTCTGAGGCAGGAGTGGGCATGCTTACCCAAGGAACCTGGAAGCCAGTGTAGCTGGAGGAGTGGGGAGGGGACAGGGTGATAGAGGGAGTCACCTATCTGTCTAGAATTCAGATACAAGACCTTCATGGCCACGGTAAGGACTCAGGCTCCTGTCATTAGCCAAATTGGAAGTCCAGGTTTTGAAAAGATGAGAAATAGGCTCTGACTGAGGTTTCTAAAGGATCTTTCTGGCAGATAGATTGAGAACAAACTGTCAGCAGAAACAAGGAAGCCCATGAGAAAGTTGCATCCAGGTTAGAAAGGATGGTATTGGGTCAGGCCTCAGGGACATAGAAGGAAGTGCCAGCATTCTGGATGTATATTAAGAGAAAAGAGGTTGAGTTAGAGTTTGATGTAAAGTGGGAGAGAAAGAGAGGAGTCAGGGAGGACTCCAAGATCTTTAGCCACTGGGTACATAATTGGTGCTTACTAAATATTTATTTATGGAATGAAAGAGAGAAGACACATACACACATTAAGAATATTGCTAGCAGGGATCCCTGGGTGGCACAGTGGTTTAGCGCCTGCCTTTGGCCCAGGGCGTGATCCTGGAGACTCGGGATCGAATCCCACGTCGGGCTCCCGGTGCATGGAGCCTGCTTCTCCCTCTGTCTATGTCTCTGCCTCTGTGTGTGTGTGTGTGTGTGTGTGTGTGTGTGTGTGTGTGTTACTATCATAAATAAATAAATAAAATTTTAAATAAATCTTTAAAAAAAAAGAATATTGCTAGCAGTATCAGCATGGATAATTATAGAGAGGAAGAGGGACAGACATGCAGACACACAGAGACAGAGAAGGTGACTGAGAAAAGCTGAGACTGAGGAGGCTGGAGAAATGTTACAAAGGAGGCAGAGCCTTGAAGAGAGAACATGCAGGACATAAATGAATGCTCCAGGGCAGATGCAGCCTCCTTCCAAGCCCCAGGCTCAGTGAGCAGCATGGCTTGTCAAAGAGGGACAAGGGTCTGACTCTGAGAGTGGACCCAGAGGTACTAGATCCATACCTGATCGATCTGCTCTGCACTGTCACTTCTGGCCCCCAGGCGGACCATGCCAAGGGCAGCTGAGAGGCTCAGGGGACAAAAGAAGATGTTTTTATGATGATCATCTTTGCTTATCTCTTGGAAAAGATCAAAGCAAAATTTGGTGTTGGCTGCAACAAGAGAATCCATCCTGAAACTGACAACAGTTTAAAACCAAAAACAAAATAAAACAGAGAGAGAGAGAGAGAACATGATGATCAGAGGAAGATAAATCCACAGTTCTCATTTTACATACATGAAATATAATCATATACAATGATTCAACACGTTATTAAAAACTTGAAAACTAGAGCCATCGTCATCCTGCTGTATAGATATTGATTTCCATATTGATATTGATACAGACAGAGATCTATTTTCATTTAGTGATGTGAGCTACTTTCCTAGAGCTGTGGTAACCACCGCAAACCAGGTGGTTTAAATAGGAGGAATGTATTCTTCTTCAGTTCAGGAGACCAGATGCCCAAAATTAAGGTGTTGGCAGGATTGGTTCATTCTGGAGGCTGTCAGGGTAAATCTACTTCTTTCCTCTCTCCCAGCTTCTGGTGGTTGCCAGCAACCATTGGTGTTCCTTGGTTTGTAGAGGCATCACTAATCTCTGCCCCCATCTTCATGTGGTGTTCTTCACTGTCTTCTGTGCAAGTCCAAATTTCCCCTTTCTCATAAGGACACCAATCACTGGAATAGGGCCCACACGAATCCAGGAGGACCCCATCTTAACTTGATTACAGCTACAAATACCACACTTCTCAATAAGAACACATTCAAGGTACCAGAGATTAGGTCTTAGACATGTCTTTGGGGGACACAATTCTATTGTGGTAGGACTGCCTTTATTCAAGTAAAACAAAGTTACAGGTAACCGTGTCCTCATGGTCAGGTTAGCAATCAAGAAACCTTTATTCCACCTCCTTCTCCACAGGCTATACCTGTTTCTGCTTAAGCCCTTTCCAGCACTCTCCCCTCAATGTCCTAGGACTGAGGATATACCCAACAAATTGTCATAAGTCATGTCCTTTGTCACCTTCTCACCTCCTTTGACCCATTCCACATGCAATCTGTAGGACCTGAGGTGCTTCAGCCAGTCATCAATATTGTTTAAGAGATCATTGACCTTGAAAGATGTTGGGTTTTAGAAGTCATTAGGTTGAATACTTTCTTTTGACAGGGTAGAGTCACAGGTAATATGGAACCAAAGTAAGAGAGTGACTCCTTGAGAACAGATTCCTTGTCCTTCCAGTGATCTGTTCCAAAAGTATCAAGAAAATATTATGTAGATCTCACCTTGGACTATCCCTCTCAAAGGAAATGCCTTTTTTTTTCTTTCTTTGTATTTCCAAGATGGAAATATAAGCCCACTCACTTGTGTTTTTTATCATCAGACATGTGGCACATAGTAAGCATTAAGAAATTATTATTGCATTGAATTGAATAGTGTACACTGGTTTTAGCATCTTCTCAGCTTAACATTGGCTTTTTTAGTCTATAAAACCTCATTCAAAAAAATAACATTAGGGGATCCCCAGGTAGCTCAGCGGTTTGGAGCCTGCCTTCGGCCCAGGGCATGATCCTGAAGTCCCGGAATCAAATCCCACATCAGGCTCCCTGCATGGAGCCTGCTTTTCCCTCTGCCTCTCTCTGTGTGTGTCTCTCATGAATAAATAAAATCTTTAAAAAAAAACATTATATATATTTTTCTAAATAGTGCCAGACATATGTTTTATATATATTAGCTTACTTTTATTGGGTAGATTGTCACTCCCTCTTTCCAGATGAGAAAAGAATCAAAGAATCGCATCACACATGTTGACCTAAACTAAGTGCTCTCTGTGCTGTATCTACCATTTCTACTAAATCTCACTCCATATAGGACAGGCTGGCCAAACACATGCCCACTATATATTGGTGTTTCCCGCCACCACCACCCCCATTCAGCTTAGAGTCCCTTTTTATGCTTACATGTTTTTCCCTGCTGAATTTGTAAGTGACATAAGTATTTCTCATTTTGTGCGGTAAAGCTGAGTTCAGGGAGGTATTTTCCAAGACATGTATGTCCTGAGTGTGCCTGGGAATTCAGTAATGCTTCACACCTCAGGAATCTACATTCTTTATCTGGAAAAATATATTCACATCCAACATGTTCACTTTACAACAGTGGCTGGAATTACCCATTTAGTAACAAGTTTACTGAGGAAGTAGAGAAATCAGATAAATTCAAGGTGGTCTGAGTTGAGGGAATTGCACAGGCTTGTGTGAAGTTGCAAATTTTCAGATAAAAAAATGCTAATATATTTTTTTAATTCTAATATTTTTAAAGTCTTTGTCATATAATGGAGGTGGCTATTTGATCAAAATCTTTGCCATCAAAGGAAAAGGCATTGGATATTCTGGCTATTTGTTTACTACTATAAAAGACTAGGAGCACAATACGAAAGGAAAAGATGGGATTTGGATTGAAAGTTGAAGGATCTCAACCTGGCTCTTTAAACGTTCCAGCTATTTACCCCGGTTCTTTGTGAGGATGTGCCCCTGGCACTAGAGGGGAAGGGTGTTCCTTTCTGGCATGACTTGCACAGAGCTGAACAACCAGAGTCCTACCTACTAATGGAAAGGACATGATAGCTCATGCAGGCCAACTCCTTCCATTCTTCTCAAGACTAAAAAACCTGAGGCCAGAAGCAGCAAAGTGACTTCCACACAATCACAAAGCTGGCCAAGAGAAAAGCAAGGCTCAGACCTCTCCATGCCCAGGCCTGCTCTATAGAATACACTGTATTTTGCACCCTTTTCTAATTCTACTGCTACCATTATTCACTCTAGGAGCTCCAGTGCACCCCTAAACTCTCTCTTCCTGTTGGTGCATAAAGAACAGAATCTACACTAAATTTTATTAACTTTTCATGAGTTCCTTAACCTGGCTCCAGCTACTCTCATGTTCTCACCCAGCAAAAAATCCCTTTTCTGAGCCCCATCTGGTTCTACCCTGTGGTTGGTTCTAAGTTTCCACCAGAGTCTATGTAGCTTTAATTCTGCCCAAACTTCCAAGGGAGGGGTAAGAATGGTAGTTGTCGAAGGATATCCAAAAAGGTGTAGTTGATATTGGATGACTGTATGTAAACATTTATTTCAGGAATCCTTTCCTGGTGTTATAGAAAACTCTAAAATAAAGAAAAATGAGCATTTAATAACTTAACTGAAATGGCATCCGGTAATTACCTTCTGAAAGCTGTTGTTGTTTTGCTTGTTGTTAAATTAAAGACTGGCTAAATCTGACAGTAACCGAATTACCCAATAACCATTTATAAAGTTCTCCCATGAGGGTGGTCACTGCCCATAAAAGGATGAGCTGAATGAGACCCAATCTCTGCCTCTGAGAAATTCACCATCTCATAGAGCAGATAGAGCAATAGAAGCAGCTCCAGTGGTGATGTAAGAGCTTTGAGGAGTCCAGTATTAATTTACAAAATAAAATGGAAAAAATAGGAACACCTGGGTGGCTCAGTTTGTTGAGTGTCCAACTCTTGGCTTTGGCTCAGGTCATGATCTCACGGGTTATGGGATGGAACCCCGTGTCAGGCAGCCCTGTGTCAGGCTCCATGCTCAGCAGGGTGTCTGCTTGGAGAATCTCTCCCTCTGCCCCTCCTCCCATGCTGGCTCACACACTTGCCCTCCCTCTCTCAAATAAATAAATACAATCATCAAAAAAGAAATGGAAAAGCATGAGAGTATTATATAAGAAAAAAATTTTAAATAGCACTTATCAAGACTTATTCTAGTATTACTCTAATAATATTCAAGCAGACAATTTAAAAATATAATACTTTCAACATTTTTAAAGCCACTTAACATTGTTCTTCTTCATTAACTTTGGTGGTCAGTAAAAGCCATGTTATGTTGTTACAACAAAAAATAAAGTAAAAAAAAGTTCGAAGGTCAGTTTTCTTGTCCTTATCAAAAATCCCGTCTTATCAGGACTAATTTAAAAAGAGTAGAACTAAACCTGTCTCCAAATCCACTGGATTTACTAATGGGACCAGCTTAACAATAAATGGAAAGTAGAGATCTAATCATCATTATATGAAAATCTACCTGTATCAGATATTAGAGGTATGTAGCAAAATAACTTTCAGACTTTAAACTTAGTGGTGTGTATAATAAATAAGTTCATAGAAACACTTTCATAATAGCCCAAACTCAGAAACAAACCAAATGTCCATCATCAGTAAGGTAAATAACAATCTGTGGGTCAGTCATACAATGGAACATACACACCAATGAGTCTGCGTGAACTATCGTCACCCCATGATAAAACGTATCTCACAAGTACAAACTTGAGTGAAAGAAGCTGTAGGAGAAGAGTCCATGATAATATAGTAACATATAACCTCTCTATATATTTATGTACATATATATTTATACATAAATTTTATATGTATGTCTAAAATTTAATGTTAAAATGTACTGTAGATGTATTATTAAGCATGGCAGCAAATTTTAAGGCACTGCAAATTTATTTGTGTTTAACACAAGAACTAAGATTACATGGAAAATTGAGGAATAATCTCTCAAAATGAAATTCAGCCTCCAGATGCAATTAGGATGCTCCCTAAACATCAACAGGAGGTACTGTAAATCCACTCTGGAAAACATCCACCACACAAAGAACTTTCTATTTGGCAAAGTCTAAGTCTGAAAGCTGACTGCTGATGTCAGCTACTTCTTAATAAGCTACAACTTAAAACTTGTACATAATTTACTTCAGTCATCATTATTTCCGAACAGACTTGAAATAATCTTTAAATCTTTAAAATAGCAAGATCCCCCAAAAATCCATTCATCTCAAGGAATTAGCACTACTCCACCTACAATGACTTTATAATAATAGCTACCATTTAATATGTCTACAATGTGCCTGGTATTTCACAAATGTTGTCCCTAATACTCAAACAATCCTGTAAATTAGAAATTATCCTCTCTTTACATCCAATCATTAAGTTGCACGACTGGTCAAGAAATCTGTCACTTCAGTCACCCTCTTTCCTCCTACATCATGCTGCCATCCAGAGAAGGTAACACTTGTGTTCTCCAAGACCACAGCTCTAGTAACACACAATAAAGCTTCCTGACAGGAAGATGTTCTTATAATAAATAAGAAAATAATAAGGTAAAATAATGATAATAAAATAATAAAACATGTATTATTGGTTTCACTGGTGTCTCTGACCAATGGCCAACACCAAGGGTCCATCAGGACTACTCTGAACTACCTCGCCTCTACGGGGCATCTCCAGCCTCAGGTTGTCCTTCCAAGACTCCTCTGATCTACTGGGAGATTGCTTCTCTAGACTGAACATTTACTCTAAAATTTTTTTCAGATTGCATTGAAACCTTTGGAAATATACCATAAACATAGATTGGAACTTCATGATTGCAAACAACTTTATCCCAAATTAGATCTGACTTAGGTCATTCATTCTTATTCTCCCCAATATCCCCTCCCATTGACCACAACTTTGAAGAGGGGGGGTGGCTAATTGGCAATCTTTATTCAGAAAAAAAAGAAAAAACTCACTTTGATATCAATAGAAATATTATCATATTTTTGTCTATAACACTTTCCAAGTAAGCGATCCATTATTTAACCTGTCATGAAGTAAAAGGACTTTGGCTCTCGTATTCAAACTTATCGTGCAGATGACAAAATATCAGGTATCATTAATGATGTTCTACAATCTGCACAATAAATTTGAATTTTGCTCCCACAATATTGACAAATCAGTTGACTTTATTTTCCACGTGCTTTCTAATCTTGTGATCATAGCTTAGGTATATAGATATTAAACACACAACATTCATATTTCAGTTTCCCTTATCACTCTGTGAGGTAATTATTTTTTTATATTTCTGTCTTTGCTGCCAAAGCATAATTCTCTTGCAGGCTGGTTCCAAGTTTTATATTCATCTTTGTATCTCATCAGTAAAGAATGCAAATTGTGGCACATAAGAGCGCTTCAAAGCTTTTAAGGATTTATTTGCTAACATCTGCCATTTTTCCCTGTAAATAATTCTAACGTTTGAAATTATAGATGATAATTCAGTGTTTCATACGCAATCTGCATACATTCAATCAATAGAGATGCTACATAGCGGAATCAAGTTTTGATTACTTTTCTGCATTAGAAATAGTTCACTTGTTAAATTGGTTTCCTTTAAGATGAAATGTAAAACTTTCGATGAGATAGATTTTCTAACAACCCAAAATATTCTGGGGTTCTTTCCTTCACAATAGGAAGAAAAAATATATCCCCAAAATATTTCATATCTTATGATTTTCATAATTCCCACAAAGCTATTAATAACCCAAGAATGAAAATCCAACTTGACACACATAGATGCTATACTGCTAGTATATATTTTCAGATCTAGTTAAAGCTAACTGAATGATAAGCAATCTTTAAAGACAAACAAATAGTTGTGAAAGATGCAATCAAAAGCATTTCCAACTCAGGTTGCAAAAGAGAAATGTAAGCTCATATTATTTAAAATACAGATATTCTAAATATTATACCATTTTTATATTATAGGAATAATAAAAAGATAAAATTCAATCTGTCAAGTATGTAAAGATTTTTAAAATTATTCAAACATCCACATTTTTAGAAAATCAATCAACTACATCAGACATCTGACCGGGTACTTGGGGGACAAGTGAAATCACAGATGTTTCTAATATCTCCCAGCAAGTATTGCCACATTTACAAAAAATTCAACACATCATAAAACAAACTTCTCTTTTTAAAAAGACATTGACTTCATCAGAATAGCATATCCTTTGGTTTCAATCAAATCCCCTTTGGGTTTCTATGATTTAAAATAATTTTCCAATGCGATGTTCATTGTTAAGAATGATATTAGGCAATGCTTACATTTACCTTCTTGCCTTTAGAGTTGCTGCTAACAGCTGGGCAGGTAAGTTTCAATCCACACCCCATCAAGAATGGAAATATAGGAACTTTGCCCCTCCCACAATGGCACTTTTCCAAGTGCCATTTTGGAATCCAGGGTAAAATTGTCATTGATTGATTAAAGAGGAAAAAAGAAGAAGACAAACATATGGTATATATATATTTTTAAACAACTTCATACATTCTATGCTCTCCACTGAGTTAAATATTTAACTAACTATGTGTATGTTTTCTTTACTCTTTCCAATTGGGTCTCTTTTCAGAGGACTCATCATAATATTTGATCCACATCTTTCTTTTTTTTAAGATTTTTTTAAATTTATTTATTCATGAGAGACACAGAGAGAAAGAGGCAGAGACACAGGTAGAGGGAGAAGCAGGCTCATTGCAGGGAGCCCAATGTGGGACTTGATCCTGTGTCTGCCAGGATCACAACCCGGGCTGATGGCAGTGCTAAACTGCTGAGCCACCGGGGCTGCCCCACATCTTTCAACTCAAATCGCTACACTAGAGAAGAAAACAATTTTACTTCATATAACCATTGTTTTGGACATTCTCTTATACTTCAATTTCTGTGTTATTCTAACTTTTCTTCGCTTATTACACAGAATCTGCAAAATGCATGTTAAGCTATTATTAATTGTTTGTTGCTTATTTGTGAGGGTTTTTTTTTTCCTCTAGCAGTCCTGGGTTGGAGATGGGGGGTTACTATTTAGTTTATCAACTAGAATAGCTGAATACCAATCAGTGGGTGGAAATGATCAAGGTCTACTGACAGAGATGGCATGAGGATTGCTTTCTAGAAGAAAACTAATTTGCTAGGAAGCAAAGAACTGATCAACTGTGTGCCAATATCTCCAGAAAGTCTGTCCAATTTTGCCTCCACACCATGGGACATGCTCTTCTATTTGTCCTATTCATTTCTTCAAGGAATTTTAGAGCTCCAGATACCTCATTTTTTTCCTTTCCCTCCCTCCCTCCTTTTCTCTCTGCCTTCCTTCCTTCCCCTTTTTCTTATCAGGCTTTTAATAAAGTTTTCATGGGACAAATATATTCCACAACTGAAAAAACAAAAGTTTTAAAACTGAGCCAGAGGGGCACCTGGGTGGCTCAGTCAGTTAAGCATCTGCCTTCGGCTCAGGTCATGGTCCCAGGGTCCTGGGATCAAACCCCACAACAAGCTCCCTACTCAGCAGGCAGTCTACTTCGCCTACTCCCTCCTCTGCTACAACCGGCTCCCCCTGCCTGTGCTTGCTCTCTCTCTCTCTCTCTCTCTCTCTGTCATATAAATAAATAAAATCTTTTTAAATAAATAAATAAAACTGAGCCAGATAATATCTGAGGCTGTTTTGGGGTCCAAGAATCGGGAAGAAAGGTTGTAACTAGAGGAAAGTGAGAAAGAGTGAAAACTTGCAGAATTGACATAATTTAGGGACAGAATGAGGACTCCTCTCTGGCCAGGTTCCCTTTTTGACAGACTTTGTCTCCCTTTGCTAGCTTCTTTTCAGACAATAGTATTTCTGAGCTTCAATTCCACAAATATGATTATATTAGAGAAATTTGAAAGAAAACTTTTTAAAGTGGGGATATTGCTATTATGGAGAACATAAACTGCTTATCTACACTATACGTATAAGGAGAATGTAAGCTACTTATGCAGCTAGTGTGAAATGAAACAAGTAAAAGCCCATTTTATAAGGTAAGATGTTGACCAATGAAAATTCATAGCTGAGCATCAAGAAGGTCTCTCGATTATCAATAGCGAACATAGAAAACAAATATGCTGTTAATTCTCCTCACTATTTCATTTGAAAAATGCTAGTGGGGTTTTTCTCTAAATTCTTCCACAAGATTCTAAAAACCATAATTTTTCAGTTGAATATCATCATTGGTTAGGACTTATGAGGGGTTGGAAAATTTTAATATGTAATCAGTTAATTCATGTTAGTTGATCAATAACTATTTCCCATGGCTGCTGTCCAGCATTACCTTTCAGAAAGGATACTATTCACACGCACAGTAAGGTAATTTTTTTGGTCTGGTTTTCTGGATTTGGGGTTGTCACATATGTTGTTGTTGGCTGCTGATATTCATACCACATTGGGCATCTGGGTGCCCGAGCAGATTCAAAGCTTGTCAGACTGTTTTTAATCCAGGACTGAATCTGTTTATCCTCTCAAATAATCCAACAAAATCTGACTACTGATGACTGTGCCCTACAAGCCTAAAAATTTGGTGTGGTATGATTGTTCAATCATTAATGATGAAATCTACCACTATTTGTAGCTAAATATTAAGGTAATGTAATGAATCACTAAGGAGGGTGTGAGAATTCGTTGAGTGTCTACTACATGCCAACATCATTTGTGATTTTGCATACACAATCTCACCTGAGTGAAGAAAGTCAGTCTCTCTAGTATCAGTGACTTAAAGCATCAGAGAATTATACTAGAGTTTAAGGAGTTTTGGAGGTCACTCCCCTGACAGCGCTGCTATTCAAGGCAAGCTAGAAAGGTTTTCTGTGTCAACAGGCTGTAAGAATATGATTTCATCAAGTGTAGAGTTAGATGGCTCCTCCTAGGTATGTTACAACTCATCACGAGTTATGAACCAATCTTTTAACTCTTTAGTAACTGGTCTTTTCTTCCTGGATTTAAAATTCAGGAATGCCACAATGATTCACCAAAGTCTTTGCCAGCTTGTGACACAAAACAATATGATTAACATCTTCTGTTATGATAAAAGTAGTCTTTTTGAAATATCCTAAAGAGGCTCTTTTTCCATCTAATTTTACCTCACGTTGCTGAGGAAACAAAACGTACATTGGGAAAATATCAGCATAGTAGGCCTTTGAACTAATGAAAAATAAATCTTTTACCCAAAGTAGACAGTTGAGCACACATTCATTATTTTATCCTTCATATTTAAAAGCCTGGGCCACAAGATATAAAATCAAAAATACAGGGGATCCCTGGGTGGCTCAGTGATTTGGTTCCTGCCTTCGGCCCAGGGCGTGATCCTGGAGTCCCGGGATGGAGTTCCGTGTCAGGTTCCCTGCGTGGAGCCTGCTTCTTTCTCTCTCTCTCTCTCTCTCTCTCTCTCCTCATGAATAAATAAATAAAATCTTTTTTAAAAAATACATATATATACCATTAAAACAACAAAAAACAATAATAATAAAGACTAAAATACACAAAAGTTTGCTTTAAAACTTGCAATCACCCTTTCCATCAAAGCCCTCCATTCTCCTCGATCCCAAACTGAAGCCTCCAGGCTTCAAACAACACCAACTGTCTGCCCCAGTGAGACAGACACAGAGAACAAAGATGACCAAAGCTATAAGATGACAAAGAATACAACACAGAAAGAGCAGCACAGTGGCAATCAGAGGCTCCAGACCCTACTCTGAATCCTACTAGCCTGACATCTAGAGCAAATACCTCTAACACTTCAATTTTCTCATCTATAAAAAAAAAGAATAATATGTCTTTCCCTGCTCCTGTTACACAAATGTTCCTATTATTAGTATAATTATATAGAATTAGTACAGCATAAATGTTTTTTTCATTTCTTAGCCAAATCTATATGACATCTATTTCTTCTGCAATTGTAAATCAGGGCTTCCACCTTCTGATCAAGTTTCAGAGACTAGAGCCTTCAGGTCAAATCCAGTCCACTGCCTGTTTTTATAATAAATTTTTATTGACATACAGCCATGCCCATTCATTTACTACTGTCTGCAGCTGCTTTCCAGCTACAATGGCAGAACTGAGTAGTTGTGAGGAGACCATATGGCCTGTAAAATCTAAAATATTTACGATCTGGTTCTTTACTGAAAACTTTGTTGATCCTTGCTTTAAATGACAAAACATCATCATTTTTAACACCTATGAAATTTTTATATCCTTGGATATATAACCTCTCCTTACACAAAACAAATGTTATAATACAGATAAGAAATACAGTTTCTTAAATTAAAAATACTTATTTGCATTTGACCTTAATCCCAGGCAAAACTCTAGACCTCTCTAGTATCCCAGTAAAATAATAGCCCAGGCATTCATTTGGTAAATTTATTGAGTGCCTACCATGTGTCAGGCATATCCAGTGAACAAGAGGATGATTGCTACTGACTCATGGTGCCTAATGCGGTAGGAGCTTACAACCCAGACTGTCTTACCTGCATCTAGATATAATAAGCATTTACAGAGGACCCTATATGTCACAGACCCTTCCACATCATTACCTCATTCAGTTCTCCAATAAGCCAAAGAGGAAGACATTGTTTTCCCAACAGACAAATGAGGGAGTTGGGACTCAGACACATTCAGTTGCTCGCAGTCACGATGCTAGAAAGTAGCAGGATGATATGATGATAAAGTAGCACCTGCCTTGCACTCTTGCACAAGGATAAAGATCCTCAAACATCTAGCTTCAACACTGGAACAACTATCCCAAAGGCTCCTGTACCACCAAATGCTTGCCCTCTCCCGATACATACCTGGAAGCCAGTGAGGACTGTCCCCAGCTTAGGTTTGTGCTCTGATGAAGTCAATTCAATTATCACACAGAAGAGGGAGCAGCCAAGTCCTACAGCCTATGAAAACTGGTAAGGAAAGATGTTGAGTAATTCTATGACTTTCTAATTATGACCATGAATCACAATGATTAACCTATAAGACAGGGGGTGGGAGGGGAGACACATTTATTGTTATTAGCTCAACAAATTTTAGATTGAAGTGATTATCTCTAAATCTGTTATCCCTCCTTGAGAATAGAGCATTCCACTGGCACAGCTTCTCTTTATAAGCTGTCCCACAGCCAGCTATTTTCCAGGAAACCATAGGTTACAGAAGAAACCTTTAAAAAGGGAGGCTAGAAAGGCCTGGACTCCTATCTCTGTTCCTTATTCTCCCCAAACAACTTACAGAGAACTTACAGCACTGTAAAACTCCATGAGATCATGGTTTGTAAATGGAATACGCAAAACCCAAGAGGAATGTTTTTTTTTTTAGTGTGTCCCCAGCCCACTCCCAGAAAATGGATTGACTGAGTGGCAACAGAACAGTATACATGATGTTCTATGAAAACCCATCCTTGAGCCATGACTGAGTGAGAATCATAATTTGAGGAGAAAATATTATCTGTAATTACATCGAAAATGAAGACCTAATCCCACTACTGAAGAAAACCCTGCAGTTCATGGAATATTAAAGTTGTGAACTCCTAACCTACAAACCAGAGAATCAGAGAATCAAAAGGAACTTAAAGTAGCATATAAATTACAAATACAAAATTGGGTTCCTTACATAAGTCATATTTATCCCACAGAATAATAGCATAACTGAGAACACAACTATAAATGCAATAAAAGTTTTGACTTAGAAAGATGATCAGAAATTTGAGATAGTGAGGGCGCCTGGCTGTCTCAGTCAGTTTGGCATCCGACTCTTGATTTTGGCTCAGTTCATGATCTCAGGGTTCTGGGAACAAGCCTTGCATTAGGGCTTGACATTCTCTCCCTCTCTCTCTGTCCCTCCCCCTGCTCTCTCAAATAATAAATAAAATTTAAAAAAAAAATAAATTGGGTGGCACCTGGGTGGCTCAGTCAGTTAAGCATCTGCCTTCGGCTCTGGTCATGATCCCGGGATCCTGGGATTCAGCCCCACATGAGGCTCCCTGCTCATTGGGGAGCCTGCTTCTCCTTCTCCCTCTGCCACTCCCCCTACTAGTGTTTTCTCTCTCTGTCAAATAAATAAATGAAAACATTAAAAAAAGAAATTTGGGAGAGTAGACTATAAATGAATTTTAAATAATGCATGTTATTTGAGAAAATTAAAGACATTTAGTATGTGAATAAAAAATAAAGGTAATTACAAGCCCATTAAATTACAATTTTCTTTTTTTCTATACATTCCATTTTTACATAGTTGAATTCACACTACATTGTAGTTTTAAGTCTTGCTTTTTTATTTAATATTTCACCCTAATTATTTCTCCATATTTTAAAATTCTGTTCATAAGAATTACTTTTAATGACTATGTGAGTGCCCCACAAATTACTCATCCATTCTTTTTAATTCAACATTTAGGTGGTTTCCAATTTATATAAATACTGCTACTAAAAAGCAGTTTTGGTTTTAGCCTGTTATCTAAATCTCAGATGGTCTTTTTAGCACAGATATCTAGATATTAAATTAATGGATAGAATTTATGAACATTTGTATGCCTCACTATGCCATGTCAAATGTATTACAGAGAAATTCCACCATAGAAGGACCTGGCATTCCACTGTTCTTTACTAACCAGTTTTTCCTCTCCTGAATCCTGACAAACCTTCTCCCTGCTAAAAAAGGTCCCTGAGAGAACAATGAAAAAGGTCAGCATTCTTTACCACTCCTTCCACACAAATCATTACTCTGCACAACTAGATGAGTGACTATTTATACCATCTACAATTCCTTCAAGTCAGATTTTTTAAAAATATTTTATTTATTTATTCACAAGAGACACGCAGAGAGAGGCAGAGACATAGGCAGAGGGAGAAGCATCCCAGGACCCTGAGATCACGACCCAAGGCAGATGCTCAGCCACTGAACTACCCAGATGCCCTTCCTTCAAGTCAGGTTTTGAGCATCTTTTGACTAGTCTCTCCCCTGGGGATGAGGATGGGGTTTGACCACCTAATTTCAGAGTATTCCTAAGGAAACACTGAAGATGGCTGGAGCCTAGTTTTCTTGCATTTTCCACCTTGCAGCAACTCTCTGCACCCCTGGTGGCCAGCAACAATGTACATAGGATATGCCATTTCAAAATTTAGAAGATGAGCCACACAAACTTAATCTGGTTACTTTAGTGTACAAAATTAGACTGAAAAAAAAAAACAAAATTAGACTGAAAATACACAGTGTACGTGGGGGGTTATCCATGAAGTTACCCAACTGGTTCTCCCTTCTACCATGGGGGTCTCTGGGAGAACAACCACTCCACCACCATCTGTCTCCCAGGGAACTCCAGGAATAGAAATCACTTAGAAAAACCACACACTAGACATCGATGTGAGTGTCCAAATAGAGTGACAGGATTTTACTGGCATTTTATTTGAAAGCAGAGGGAGTGGGTGGGAATGAGGAGAGGGAGGAGATGGAGAGGATAAATATTAGTTCCTGACATAGCCAGACAAGAAACCAAAATCCTTGGTGTCCCCACACATCCCTTCCTGGTGCCCTCCATTCCTCCACATCCTAGAGCCGTCTCCCTGTTTCTGGAGATGATGGTGGTAAAAACACTGTGACATGCAGCACCTACTGGTGCTTACTCAGTTTGTTTTTGTTTTGTTTTGTTTTGTTTTGTTTTGTTTTGTTTTGCTTACTCAGTTTTGTTGAAGAAGTTGTAACCATTTTGTGCATCCTTTCATTCCCCCCACACACACACACTTTTTAATAGATTTTTTTTAGAGCCTTTTTAGGTGTACGGAAAAACTGCACCGGAAGGGAGAACATATGCTTTCTGGTTTCACACCTTTTTACCGGCTCTGACTGAGTCTTTGGAATGGTCTTGGCCATGGCTGCTGTGAGCAATTATGGGAGCCCTTGAGAAGAGCATGGTCACCAAAAGGAAACAATGCAAAGGGAAAAGAAATGACCCTGGTATATGTAGAAACTTGAACTTCTTTTTCCTACAGAGAGAATGGCTTGTAGTCCCAGCCTTTCCAAGAGTGTAGAATAATTTAGTTTAAATAGTGGCCAGAAATGAAGGAAAATTTTTCAAGGAGAATTTATTCCTATAAAATTTAATTCAGTTACCTTGGACTTTTGAGGAAAGAGTAAATAACTGTATGTTAAGTCAGGGGTTTGCCTCATTTTATTTGTCTCAAGTGAACTTTCTCCTTTCAGATACTGTGAGGTCCTTAGACAACTAATAAGTCTAAGGGCACTTGGTTATGTATAAACCCCAACAACAGGGGCACCTGGTGGCTCAGTGGTTGAGCGTCTGCCTTTGGCTCATGTCATGATCCTGGGGTCCTAGGATCAAGTCTTGCATCAGGCTCCCTGCAGGGAGCCTGTTTCTCCCTCTGCCTATGTCTCTGCCTCTCTTTGTGTCTCTCATGAATAAATAAAATCTTTAAAATCATTCAATCAATCAATAAATCCTCAACAACAGAAAATAAATGCATCAGTTCAATCTAATAATCATGCTCGAACTTAAAGGAAGCACCAGGATATTTGCAGAAATTCTTCTTGTCAGACTTCCTCACTGTGTAACATTGGTGTGGTCAGCAAAACTTACTGAGCCTTCTGGTTTCTCCAACACCAGATGATGAAAGAAAGGTCCAAATAGACTCAAAATACATGTCAATTCCAAATTTTGGTGCCACAAAGAAAGGGGACTAACAGTAGAAGTTAGGGTGCAAAGAAGAGAGCCACAAATTAAAGTTGGTGGCAAAGGGATCAGGGAAGATCACATCTCTGTTTCATCCATGATATAACAAGGGGCATCACCAGTCACTTTGCTGAGCCCAACATGTATTTGTCCTCTGCTCAATAATTCAAGAGATCTGATCACAATAGGAAATCATATTCTTTTTGACCTGACTTGTCCTTTTATTTTGTAATTCCAAATTTATTTATTTTTAAACCACTTTATTGAGCTATAGCTGACATACAAAAAAAGCTGCACATACATAAAGTATATAAAATGATGAGCTTCAAGATAAGTATACACTTGTGAAACAGCCACTACAATCCTCGTTTTTAGTGCTTTTGAGCCATACTCCCTTTTAATGCCTCAGAGCAAAGGATACAGTTTTGTTGAGTTTTTAAATCTGTATTTACAAAGCCTAGGCTCCATACTCCAGGAGTCCTTGCATCCTTACCTTGGACCGCTAACTTTTGCCCTCACATTCCTAGAGCTTCCAACATACCAATGAGATCTTTTCCTATTACTCAAAATTAAATCCAGAGCACCACACAAACAAAAGAATGAGATTGGACTCATCCTGACACCATACACAAAAATTAACTCAAAATTGATCAGATGTAAGCGTAAGAGCTAAAACTAAAAACCTCTTACAAGAAAACATAGAAGTAAATCTTTATGACCTTAGGTTAGGCAATGGTTCCTTACATGTGACACCAAAAAAATAGCACCAAAAGAAACAAGAGCTACACTGAAATTCACCAAAATTAAAAATTTCTGTGCTGCAAAAGATGCCATCAAGAAATGGAAAAGACAGCCCACAAAATGGGAGAAGATGTTTGCAAATCATGTATCTGGAAAGGAATTTGTATAAACAATCCTTTACATCTCAACAAAATAAATAACACAATTTTTAAATGGGCAAATGATTTCAACAGAAATCCCTCCAGAGGAGATATGCAAAATGGTCAATAAGCACGTGAAAAGATACTCAGCATCATTCGTCATTAGGGAAGTGTCAATCCAAACCACAATGACATACCACTCCATCTCTCATTGCTGTTCTTTTTCCCTTTACTCAGCCAAATGGGCTTCCTCATGCTCTAAACCTCATCCTTAAGTGCACAAATATAATACTACTTTTAAATAATAGTAATAAAATATTTCAAAAGATTAGTCATTATATGGAATTTCATAAATGTAATCTATCTTCATGGGATTTTTCTTAAGATTTTATTTATTTATTCATGAAAGACACAAAGAGAGAGAGGCAGAGACACAGACAGAGGGAGAAGCAGGCTCCCCACAGGGAGCCTGATGTGGGATTCAATCCTGGACTCCGGGATCACGCCCTGAGCCAAAGGCAGACCCTCAACTACTGAGCCACCCAGGTGTCCCTTCATGGATTTTTTTTTTTAACTATACACAAGGGAGTTTCGTATGATGATATGTAATTCAGATAATTTATTTGATAACTTGTTTGTAGCTGACTGTCTAGAAAATTAGAGTTTTATTGATTTAGTGACTTTAGAAACATGGGTATAGAACTCAATCAAGTTGCTTCAAAGCACCAAACTGTTCCAGTTCTCATTACCCGTGTATGTCACCGGTCTTTCTAGCATGCTACTTTGGCCACACCTGAATACCACTGTTCTATTTACTCAGTCTATCAAAACACAGAACAGAATGCACAGGATGGACCAGGTGATCACAAGACAGTAAGGACATAAAGGTGAGAAGAACACAGTCCCTCCTTGGAGGAATATAAAATTTAGTGAGAGAGCCTCAGGGTACCTTCAGTATCACCCCTGTGAATGTTGGCACACTAGTTTTCTAACCGGGCCCTAGCCATTTTCTCCAAATAAGTCCTCATTGGTAATCAATCCATGATATGTACTGGTTGATCCTGAAAAAAGATGTCTTTTTATCTGATAAGTGTATCTTTTCCTTGATAATTTTGTGTTTTGTGTTTACAGTCTTTCCCCTTCCGGAGAACAGGTAATTACTCATCTACAGTTTCTTGCAGGTTTTCTTTTTACCTCTTTCTTTTTAGTTCCATCAAGAATTTATTTTGGTCTATGATGGGGGGGGGGGAGGTAGGGATATAAACAAATACTCAAATATCCCTAACTATCTAGCCAATGTTCCCAGTATTATTTGGTGAATTACCAACTCCTTCTCCTTTACTCGGCCAATTAGTTTTAACATTGGCCAATTAATTTTAATAGATCATAAAGCTAAAATATTGATGAAAGAGAAATACTAATAGTTCCAGCTTTATAGATCTGTTTTAAGGGTTTAATGATATATGTACATAACGTGTTCCACATAGTGTCTAGTACATGGGAGCTCTCAACATAATATATTGATTAGCTTAGCCCCATGCAGATCAGGTTCTCCCCAATCTAACCAATCCTCATTGGGCAGAACGAGTTGCAAGTAGAAAAATATGAAAGTGTTAGTCCATCCACACTTCTTTCATGGGAGTAGAAAAAGGAAGCCACCAATTTTTCCTAACATTATTGATTTTTATAAATTTGCTTAAAATGGTAAAAGTGGGGTTACCCTCATTTTGATTTAATTCTTTGGCTATAAATTAAGCATCTATTCATATTCGTTGGCATTTATTTTTTCTGTTAAATGCATTATTGCATGTCTTACACTTAAAATTTGAGTTATTTATATTTTCTTGATTTATAGATGTTCATTTGATGTATAAACATACACTAATGCCATTATATTTTTCCATTGCTGTCAATGGAAAAATTTAAATTTGATTATATTTTCAAAGTATAGATATTTTTATTTTTATTAAATCAAATCGGCCTTCTCTTTATGAATTTTCTAAAAAGATAGTTTTTTTAAACTTTTATTTAGAATTAATTTCAAACTTGGAGAAAATTGCAGGAATGTTACAGAGAATAACTATATATGCTTTACCCAAACTTACCAATCAGTAACTTTTTGTCTCATTCACTTTGTAATTCTCTCCTCTCCTACATATACATATATCCACACTAACATATTCTGAAGTGTTGGTGAATAAGTTGCATACATCATGCTTCTTTACCCCTTAATATTTTGGTACATAATTATTAAGAAAAATGACACTCTTTTACATAGCCATAATTATTATAAAAACAAAAAGGAAGGAGATGTTTTAAAAATGTAAATATCCTTGTCTTTATCAAACATTTTCAAATTTTAGCACCCATTAATAATTCTTCCTTGGATGAATTATTACAACAACTATTTCAAAATAGTGATTTTTCTAATCAGCATTTCATCTATATTTATAACTTCGTATTCTAAGAGGCCATTTTTTCAAAATTTATCTATGTATGTATGTATGTATTTATTTATTTATTTGACAGAGAGGGAGAGAGCACCAGGAGGGGGAGTGGCAAGCAGAGGGAGAGGAAAAAGCAGGATCCCAGAAGAGCAAGGAGCTCAACGTGGGGCTTGATCCCAGGACCCTGGGATCATGACCTCAGCTGAAGGCAGATGCTTAACCAACTGAGCCACCCAGGCACTCTAAAAAGCTGTTCTTAAAATCAGTAAACCATTAGGAAAAAAAAACTAACATAAGCATAGCTTATGTATATTTTGCTTTCAAACTCTCATCTGAAATTTTTTAAGGAAAAGGTTGTCACTTTTTTGAGACTTTGCCTCTGTTCCTAGAAAATCTAAGGTGTTGCACATGATTATATGACTCTGGCCTGTTCTAGTTTGTTGGTCAAAACGTGATATGAATGAGCCTATGTTTTATAGTTCGGTTTCAATTTCCAAATAAGCTTGATCACAGGTACTCACCTTCCTGAGCCACCCAGTCATTACAGCAGGAGAAACCCAGTAAGACAAAAGTGCTGTTACAAAGTCTTACCAGTCTAGAAAAGAAACTCAAAAGACAAGTACTGATGACTAAGTATAGAGATACTATATTAGAATATGAATGAGTATAGGGGCACCTGGGTGGCTCAGTTGATTAAGCCTTAGACTCTTGATTTTGGCTCAAGTCCTGATTTCAGGGTTGTGAGATCCAGCCCTGTGTCAGGTGGGCCCAGGGCTGGGTGGGGAGGCCACTTAAGATTCTCTCTCTCCCTCTCTCTCTGCCCTTCCCCTAAACCCCACACATGCATGTGTGTGCCCACTCTCTTAAAAAAGAAAAAAAAAAGAATATGAATGAGTACAAACTACTGGAGATTTTACTCAGCTGTGTGTCTCCTCAATATCTATACTTTGTGTTGGAAAAAAGAGGTGGGGGTGGAGAAAGCTTGTGAATTCCAACAGAGTTAATCGTCAGAACACAGGAGTACAATCAAAAATCTACAGTCTAGCTCTTCTGTGAGGGCCAACAGCATGCTTGTTCATGAAATCTCACAGAACAAAGCAATTTTTGTTTTTGAGTAGTAAGTGACCTGTGTATAATTAATAGCACAATAAGGCAGGAAGATATAGTATGAAAAATTCAGAGTCCTCTCACTTGGTAAGTTTCTACAGGTCTCCACAAATGGGTTTTTTTTTTTTTAATGACTTGTCTCCTTCCAAAATAGAGTATGAATTACTATGGATTTTACAGCTGCTTTGGATGATACAAAGAACCGTGAGCTCCTACAAATTGGTTTATCTGACTACCGAAAGGATCAAATCAAATGGATCTTCAGATTACTAGTTCTAATTCCATAGTAAGTTTCTCAGTCATATCAAAATCTTTTTTAAAAAACATATTTTTGCAACTTCACCATAGTTTTTCCAATAGCTTTTGGAAGCAAAATGCTTTGAAATTTAAAATTTCAAGTTACAATTTAGATGACTGGTTTGAAAATGGAAATATAAAACAAAAGCTTGGCCTAAACTATGGCTTTGAAAAAAATTAGGACACAAGAAAGAATCTAAAAACCATTAATAGCTGTGGTTGATATATTGCAATTTCTGGAGTTCCCTACAATGAAAAGTTTCCCTACAATTCTCAAGCAATTGAGAGGAAAGCGGGGCAGTAAATCAGAAACTGAACTTACACACCTTTCTTTTCAAATAAATTTTTATTATATAGATGCAAATAAATCCAAACCTTGGTGCTTCTTTAGTAAAAAAAAAAAAAAAAAGTATGTCACAAGGTGCACAAATGCCTTAAATGCAAAAAACCACCAGTTTTACAAAGAGAAGGAAGGAGGCTGCCAAAGTTTATAAATACCCCATTATGGATGGAGTTAGGCAAACTAACCTCTACAACCCCAGGTCTGGGTCAGCAGTGAAGATCAGCACCTATTCATTAATGTTATGAGGTATCTGTATTAACATGTTTTCAAAGGGATTAAAAACTGTGCCTCCATTTAATTATCAGTAAAATTAAGGGTTTGTGCAATAGGAACTCTCAGCCTTGACATTCTGGAATTTCAGACTTGAAATTGAAATTGGTGTGAGGTATAATAGGGTGCCATATTTGTTTACATGAAAATTCAAGGGGAGGACAACAACCAGATTGGCCAGTGATCATACCCAGATGCCAAGGTTGAAAGATCTCATTAAAGGCCATATTCATGATTCAACCTTCTTACACACCCCCAACCATAAGAACTTAACTTCAGAGGCACTCATTTAATAAATAGAGATGAGAACTCATGATATACCAAGAAGTCATGTAATAAGGAGCTTCTATTACACCAAAGGTAAATTTTCTCAGGCTCAGGAAGGCTTAGGGGCACACTGCAAACATGCTGGTCCCTGAAAAGCAAGAATGGTGCTGGGTTTGCTCTTGCTGCTGTCATTGCCATTGTTCTTATTTTGCAATCATGCTCATTTTCCAACAGAGCCCAGGAGCCAGAATCTGTGCCACCCTTAGAGGTAGCACAGTGTTGTTTGTAGTAGCTGCCCATCCGCAAACTCTTTCGTGCTAGGGCGTCAAGAATATTTGCATCTACCATGGAGATAATCTCTTCTATCTCAAACAACCCTAATCTTGAGGATGAGGGCAGGGAGGGGTGAGGACAGGTTTGCAGGGCAGGCAAAAGTCCATATCACATGAAACAAAACCATTCCTAAAATCACACTGGCTGGAGGTTCTCAAGCTGTGCTCCCGCAGTGTCCCGGGTGCCACAAGTTGGGTCAAAATGTTCCTCGACTACCATTAAATGACACGTCCCCCGTCCACAGAAATAAAATATTAATAGATGTGACTTAAATAATTTATTCAACCTTTGGCAATAATTGAAAGTTAACAGAAATAGGTATCAGATGGCATTGAACTTTGGACAATGAAAGAAGAAGTCACGTATTTGTTGAATGTTTCCCATCACCAGGCACTAAACAAGGTGTTTTAATCGTTTATCTCATGTAACCCTCAGTAAGAGGCAGGGAATGTTCTCTATATGTCACAGGCCGGAAATGGAAGCTCAGAGAGGTGCAGTGAACTGCTGAAGGTCTCTAAACAGTAAATTTTAAATAATGTGATTCAAACCCAGGTCTTTCTTACTCTGAAATCAAGGCTGCCTCAAAAACTCTATGCCCGTGTTTTTCATCTGAAAAAAACAGTAGTGCAAATTATAATGATGATTCACTCCTGAACAAGCTTGAAAACCACAGACTCGGCCTGCATCTTTGGCAGTTTTTCCTTCTTCCTTGTGAGGTTGGCACAAATTACTGACTCATCTGTGGACCAGAATCTAAGAAAAGCTTCAGTGTTGAGGCTTAAAGATCCCAAGATCTGCAAAGTGAGAGAAAATGAAAGGACCCAAGGAAATGCTCTTAATCTATTTATGTGTTTGTGTTTATTTCGACAAATGCCCAACTCTCTCAAGTATTTGGAGTTTGGCAAACCCCAGCTGCCACCCCTGGCCTACCACTACACATTTGGACAAGCACACTATACCCTTCAGGCTACAATTTGGTGATGAAAGGCTTGAGTCTATAAGGCTCCTATAGGGAACCCTAATGATTATAAAGAATTATTGGTTCTTTCTGCCAATGAGAAGAATATGAGCTCATAAGTATGAATTCTATTCATAAGTACTTAAGTATGAATTCTATTTCTTATAACAAAAGCAGTGTATATGGAAGTGCCTGGCACTTAGTAGCTACCCAGTAAATGTTTAATCAATATAATCTGAGTCTCTAAACTGCTCAGAGTCTACACCTCCATAAGACTTTATCGACTCATTCCTCCCTTCTCTGATCTACCCCTCCCATTGAAAAATACTGTTCTAATTATTGCCCTTCTCTGAACACACTTCACTTAATTATATACTTGCCTCTCTAAAGCCTTGAGGGAGGGCCTGAGTCTATGAGCATGAAGTGTTACATAATCTGTGGCAACCCGATAAGTACTTGCTGACTGATTATATTGACTGATACAGCTTGATATAAGCATTGAGCTGAGGGAGAAGATGTTGGTCTGGAGGACAGAAGGCCCCCAGGGCTAGAAGACAGCCCTCCAGTGACCCACTTGGTTGGACCGGCAGCGAGCGGAGAAGCAAAGTGTCTACAAAGATGCACAGCCCCATGGCGTTAACACAGCTTCTCAATGTGGAATCCTTAAAAATTGCCTCAGAATTACTTTTGGTGCTTGTTTCAAAATCCTCATTTGTGAGCCTCACCTTAAATAATAAATCAGAACTCATAAGGATGGGACCTCCGAATCTGCCTTTTAGCAAGGCTCTGGGGAGATTCTGATGTACATAAAACTTCTAGTATTCCCAGGAAGAGAGATAAAGCATCTCATGACAGCAAATGAAATGAGCCCACCAACACCCAGCCTTTTGCACTGGGTTCTACCCAGCAAACCCATGTCCCTGACATCAAAGAGAGTCTTATTTTTATCACTGAATTGCAATAATGCACCACGTGCTGCTGGAATCTAGGGAACAAAGCTAGCAAGGCAATCAACTGGTATGTCAAGCCTTGAGAGAGAGCAGGGGTGGGATTGAGGAGGAGGCAAAAGGCGATTATCAAAAGTTCGAGAAGCTAAGCGAGGATGAAGATACCAGTCCTTACACCACAGGGCTTTGGTGCTACAGATAAATGCAGTAGTGTCTAGAGGCATCTGGCACATACCCGGTACACAAAAGATTCTCAACAGACAACAACCATCCCAGGATTGTTTCCACTGAGTTTTCCTTTTGCGTGCATTTTGCCGAGGCTGGAGAAGGTTCTAAGGACTTCAGCCAGGATGGGCACCATCTCCAAGCCACACACCTGGTGCCCCCAAGCTACATCAGGTGAGTGGGGCTGGGCTCTCACCTACAGAGAGATGGGGGTGCTCTCAGGGAGAGCATTGAGGCCCTCTCATTAAGGCCCGAGGCTGGCGGACTCTGCAGGCCCCTCTCCCAAATATTCTGGTCTCCCCATCCAGGATTGTGGGGGCAGATCTGAAGAACATGGGGCATGGGATGAGGCCCAGAAGGGCTGAAAGAGGAGAAGCTCTGATATTTATGATTAACATGCACACAAGGCTAAAGCTGATGGCATTTGTCACAGAACAGGTCCTGGAGCTGTCCTCGGCTCTCCTCTGTGCCAAACGGCTCAAGTATCAGAGAAGGGGGATCAGAGTAGGTTTCTTGTTCACTCCTAGTGTTCAGTACATATTGGCTGGGGGCTCCCTTTAGCCCCTACAGTGTGACCTGTAGGCCTTTGTAGGTGGTGCCAAAGTACCTCCAAACACCATTGCGCTAGGCTCAGCACCTCCAACACCGCATGGCCCAGAGTGAACTCATCACCTCCCCTAAACTGTCCCTTCTCTAACACTGCCCATTCTGGTTAACAGCATCACCATCTGGCTCCTGGTTCAACCGAAAACCTGAATCATAGTCTGCTCTCCTCCTCTTTTCTCTTGTATCCAAAACACCCTGTCAGTATTAACTCTCACTTAAATGTCATGGCTCTTTTTTCCTCCCTACCTGCACTGTCGCTGACTTAGCTGAGGCCTTGACGTTTCTCCCCTGGAACACTGCAAGAGCCTCCAGGCTGCACTTCCTGCTTCTCATCTTTCTTCCCTCTGATACACTTGCCACAGGGCTGTCTTAGTGCTTCTTCTTAATAAATGAGATCGCTGTACCCTACCTCCTAGTAAAAATCTCTGCTATTTTCTGCCTTGTTTATTGCACTGCTCTCCGGAGGAAGATGCATAAGATGATCTTTGTATTATGCCTTGGGCAGTATGAAATACTGGGTAATCTGAAAATACTAGGAACGAACTCTGAAGGTTCCTTCCTCTACACAACAGCTTACTCTTAGAAAGCATCCTCTTTTATGCATTGATGTGAAAGTGATGTTCAAGAATATCACTATCCAACAGAAATGTCCCCGGTGATGATAACATTCTATATCTCTGTTGTCCAGTGTGGTTGCCACAGGCTACATGTAGCTGTTGATCTCTGGAAATGTGGCTAGTGTGACTGAGAAACTGTATGTTTAATTTTACTTAAGGTTACTAACCACAGAGAGCTAATGGCTAGCATAGTGGACGGCGCGGTTCCAGAATCTAAAAACAGCAACAACAAAAACCTGTGAGCTGAAATCTGAGCTTCAAAGGATAAGAAAATTCAAAAAGTGGGATATCTGATTTCTTGACTTCCATCCTAAGCCCTGGATGCTGAAAGGATGCTAGATCAATTACGGATCAGTAGCGCTCCCTGGCTCTCAGAAAAGAAAGACGCAAATCATTTGAGAATAAATGCCTCCAGTATTCCTGCAGACGAATATCAACCAACTCTGATTTTACAATAAAATATCACCAAACATACAATGAAATAAGCCACCATGAGATAAGGTCAGCAGAAATAAACAAACAAAACAGATTTAGAGCCCAAGATTTTCAGCTACTGGAACTATCATATGCAGAATGTAAAATAGCCATGTATGAAATGTTTAAAAAAAAATAAAAAGTTAGAGTCCCCAAAACGAACAAGTGGTAAGACCATCATATATGATCGGGCATATCTGAAAGGGAACCAAACAGAAATCTTAGAAATGAGATATACAAGTATTGAAATTTAAAAATTGTTGAAATTATTGAATAGAGGGTTGAACATATTAGACACCACTGAAGAAGGAATTAATGAAATAAAAGATATGAAGAAGTAACTGAGAATGGAGTGTAAAGAAGAAGATGGAAAGTGTAAAAGGAAAATTAATAGATACATAACATAGAATAAGAAATTATGCATCTGGGATCCCTGGGTGGCGCAGCGGTTTGGCGCCTGCCTGTGGCCCAGGGCGCGATCCTGGAGACCCGGAATCGAATCCCACGTCGGGCTCCCGGTGCATGGAGCCTGCTTCTCCTTCTGCCTGTGTCTCTGCCTCTCTCTCTCTCTCTCTCTCTGTGTGACTATCATAAATAAATAAAAATTAAAAAAAAAAGAAATTATGCATCTATTTTAAGTCTCAGAAGCAGAAAATACAGAAGATGGATGAGGGGCAAATTTGAAGAGACATGGCTGAGAAATTCCCAGAAGCAATGAAATGTGAAATACGAAAATCCATAGATTTTGAAAGCAGTCTTATGGAGCAGAACCAGACCCAAACAAAATTACAAAATAGAAGGTTTTCTCTTCTGCCCCTCCCATTCCTGGAAACGATTTTCTCATTTTCAAGGATCCTCTGCCACGCTTCCAAATGCCCAGCTTCCCCCACATTGCCCCCAGTCTATTCAAGTTTATTATCCACACACCCTCAACCAAACCAGCACCTTTCAAGATAGCAGAGAATGATAATGAAATAATCACATAAACCAGCCTGTGCTTATATATGTCCTTGCTAATGAGTTGCCTCTCCCATTAGATAATGCTTTAAAATAACTTGACTGGGGGCACCAGGGTAGCTCAGTAGTTGAGCGTCTGCCTTCAGCTCAGGTCATGATCCCCGGATCCTGGAATTGAGTCCCGCATCAGGCTCCCCGCAGGGAGCCTGCTTCTCCTTCTGCCTGTGTCTCTGCCTCTGTGTGTCTCTCATGAATAAATAAATAAAATCTTAAAAAAAATAAACTATTTTACAGGTGCCCCTTGAGGAGTGACACAATCTTGGGAATTCAAGGCAGTGCCAGAAAGAGATTAGAAAGAGAAAAAGACTCTAAGTGTCCTCGATACACCTCAGTTTGAGGGCCTGCCCAGCTGGATCCCTCCTAAGGTGGATGAGTGTCTAACTCACCCACACATTAAAAGAACTGATCTCATATTTTTTTATCAAAATCAGGAGGATGGAAACCTGCGTCATGTCTCTCAGAGAACCCCCAGCCCATGTGTCATGGACACATGACCTCTTGGGCCAAAAACAGAGCTCCTGAGTGTGGCCTGGTTCCTCTTAGCCCTGGGCAAACGCTTTAGAGCAGCGCCTCCCCGTGGACAGCAGCTGGGAGGACGGCTGTGAAATGAAATTTTTTAATGACCTGGAGTTTGTGGCCAGGAAACTGGTTCAACCTGGTTTCCTCCCTAGGAGGCTCTGAAATATGAGACTCTTCTGATCTGAGTATTTCTTTCTTCCCACTATAAAAACAAAAAAAAAAAAATCTAAGACAATATCTAAGACAACCAACATACAGCATTCCTCCAGCCACAATTATCTGTTCAATGGGGAATATCTGTTCAACAAATACTGAGCACTTACTATGTACCAGACATTGGAGATGGAACATACAACAAAGTGGACGAGATCTCTGCCTTCATTCACCTTACACCAGGGTGAGGAGGAGGCAATATGTAAATAAACATATATATATTTAGGGATCCCTGGGTGGCACAGCGGTTTGGCGCCTGCCTTTGGCTCAGGGCGCGATCCTGGAGACCCGGGATCGAATCCCACATCAGGCTCCCGGTGCATGGAGCCTGCTTCTCCCTCTGCCTATGTCTCTGCCTCTCTCTCTCTGTGACTATCATAAATAAATAAAAATTAAAAAAAACAAAAAACAAAAAACATATATATATTTATATACATTTCTTTTTTTTTTTTTTTAAGTAGGCTCCATGCCCAGCATGGAGCCCAATGGGGAGCTTCAACTCAAGACCCTAAGATCAAGATCTGAGCTGAGATCAAGAGTAGGACACTCAACCGACTGAGCCACCCGGGTGCCCCTGTATACATGTCTTTATAAATCTCTCTTCATGCAAGCATATACCCATGTATACATACATGCATGTGTGTCGTACACTTCCATATGTGCGTGTACATGCAAACATGTGCATGTGGCCACACTGGGGAATGGATGAGGGAAAAGAAAGATAAGAGACACTCCAGATAGAGTTGTGTTTCTATTACCCAAGGAGTTTGGATCAGGATAGTGGGTGAATTTGAAAGATATCAGGATGTAGTGATTGGCTGTGTGGGGAAAGGAGGAGAATCGTTGTGGAAATTGTGCAGTCCGGTTAGGACCTCTGGGTGATGGTACAGCCATATCACAAAGAAAGAGAACAGGGGGGATCCCTGGGTGGCGCAGCGGTTTGGCGCCTGCCTTTGGCCCGGGGCGCGATCCTGGAGACCCGGGATCGAATCCCACGTCGGGCTCCCGGTGCATGGAGCCTGCTTCTCCCTCTGCCTGTGTCTCTGCCTCTCTCTCTCTCTCTCTCTGTGACTATCATAAATAAATAAAAAATTTTAATAAAAAAAAAAAAAGAAAGAGAACAGGGAAAGAGGGGCAGGTGAATTCAGCTTGGGGTGTCCGTGTGACATGTAGGTGTGCTCGGGGCGCGTGGATATTGGTGGCCGGAGCTCCGCAAGGAGGCCCCGCAGAGACGGATTGGGGCGCGGTCAGCGCAGAGCTCATGACCGAGGCCAGGTAATTGTCATCGGTAACCAAAGGCGCCCCGGACTGAGACGCTAAGGAACGTTAACACTTGGGGGGCAGGCAGGGGGACAGTGGAAGGGTGTTGCGTCTGGGCGGCAAAGAGAAGAGAGCACTTGGGGCACGTCCTGGAGAAGCAGGTGCAGGGCCTGGCGACGGAGCCTTCGAGCGGTTGCGGCAGCTGCCGGAGTCCCGGGCGGCAGCGTGACGAGCAGCGCCACCTCGTGGACGGTGCGCTGAGCAGCCGGGAGGGGGCCGCTTTCTTTTCTTTTTTTTTTTTTCTTCTTTTTCTATCTATCTATCTATCTATCTATCTATCTATCTATCTATCTATCTATCTATTTATTTATTTATTTATTTATTTATTTATTTATTTATTTATTTATTAGAAACACAGAGAGAGAGGCAGAGACACAGGCAGAGGGAGAAGCAGGTTCCACGCAGGGAGCCCGACGCGGGACTCGATCCCGGGTCTCCAGGATCGCAGCCTGGGCTGCAGGCGGCGCTAAACCACTGAACTCCCCAGGGCTGCCCAAGACCGATTTTCCTAACTGATAATCAATCACGTTGGATTGGGATTCGGACGAACCTTCAAGATATATTTTACAGAGGAAGCATAGGCCACAAGTGAGACTTCCCCATGACTTCCCCAGTGAGAGCGGGGACCAGTCGCTGGCTTCGGGGCTCCCAGGCCAGCGGCCTCATTACGCGGCGCTGCCTCCCAGGGACTGTGCAAGCCGAACACTGTCCCACCCAGACTGGGACCCAGGGGTCCCTGCCGTCTCCCTGCTCCTTAGGACAAGGTTTGGATCAAATCTGCGTTCCTCCCCTGCAGCATGTCCACTGCTTTCCCAAGGCCTGTGTAAATTCTCAGATACCCCGAGGTCCGGAATCTTCTTCTCCCGAATGCCCATCCTCAACGTGAACTCAGCCTTTGCATCAACCTTGACATGGACACAAACTCAGCCTATGGTGCCGGGGTTGAGATAACCACCAAAACCAGCCTCGCACCACCACCGACGATACACCCCACCCGAGGCCAACACAGAGACAAAGCACCACAAGGACGAGGAGCCCTTGTCTTGACAGTATTTTGACGATCCCACCGCATATCCCAGGTTTCCTTCTCTTTGTCTTCTTCCCTGACACTTTCAGGAGAAAGCAATTTTTTTTTCCACATTGTCTTTGATAAACAGTGTGACCCTGCAATTAATCTGAGAGTAAAAAAAGACACCAGAAATGGTGAAAGATGGACAGACAGACACAGGCAGAGATGTAGCTATGTGAGGTCTTGACTTGGCTGCCAAACTGGTTTTATTTTATGGGTGGATCTTGAAAATAGTTCTATACGAAATCCATTTTCAAAACTAAAATTATCTTTTCAAATAGCATGACATCTGTGCACACTAAGCAAAATGTGAAAAATGAAAAAAACCTCCACGAAATGATTATCTGAGTATTAAAAGAAATAGCATAAATGTAAGCAGAATAATTATTGCATCATTTAAACAGTGTGGGAGAGGTACTGCTCTCCAAACCTGTGTCACAGGTTATTTTCTGACGAATGTCGTTTCTCAATAGGACTCATTTTTAATTCTTTCATAAAACTGGCAGAAATCTTCAAAGTTGCATTTTATGATGAATAAAATGGAAATTGTTGAAAAGATAGTCTTTCTACAGGTGGCAACGTAAGCTCAGAGCTAATTCTGCAGCAGGAGTGATATTTTCAATTCGAACTTTCTGTAGTTCCATACTAAAGCACCCAGCTCCAGGAGTGCCATAGCTGTGGTGTCTTTGCCTCAGAGAACATTTATCCTGCAACCCAAAACTTGTCAAGTAAGTTATGTCTATGATCTTTTTGAACACACCACTAAATTCAGATTGTGCAAAATGGAGGCCCTCATTTGTGTTCTATTCCTGTAAGAAAATAGAAATGTATAGAGAATGAAAATCCAAGTTCTATCCAAAGATTCTTTCCACAAGCTGAGATATTCTAAAGCACAGTCAAAACTAAATCTTACACACATTTGAGTGACTCTTGTTCTTAAATACATTCAGTTCCTCCTTTCTTCTTCCAAAATTAATTTAAATGTCCTCCTGGGGTATTATGCTGAGTGAAATAAGTCAATCAGAGAAGGACAAACATTATATGGTCTCATTCATTTGGGGAATATAAAAAATAGTGAAAGGGAGTAAAGGGGAAAGGAAAAAAATGAGTGGGAAATATCAGAAAGGGAGACAGAACATGAGAAACTCCTAACTCTGGGAAACGAACAAGGGGTGGTGGAAGGGGAGGTGGGTGGGGGGGTGGGGGTGACTGGGTGACGGGCACTGAGGGGGGCACTTGATGGAATGAGCACTGGGTGTTATGCTATATGTTGGCAAATTGAACTCCAATAAAAAAGATAAGTAAGTAAATAAATAAATAAACAAATAAACAAATAAACAAATAAATAAATAAATAAATAAATAAATAAAATGTCCTCCTGTCTGCAGGTTTTGTTTTCAATACTTGCAATTAGCTAAAGGCATCAAAAGCTGAGGTTTGGGGATGTTTTGATTAAGGACTTCCAGCTGATGGTAAACAAAATGCAACCAAAAGATAAAGAATTCATTTGTAAAAAAAAACAAGAAGAAAACCTTAAGACATGGGCATGAGGAGACCATGACTTGGTTTACAGCATAGTTCTTCACAGACTCAGTGAAAGAAGACATTGACCACCTCCATGTTCACCTCGGTCTGTACTTTCTAACTGATTAAGTTCTTTCCAGTATATCTCTTCACTGAGACAGAGGACCCAGCAGGCAAAGCATCCCCGGATGGGAACTGAAACTAACCCATCAAGCCATAAGGGCTGCCCTGAGCTGCCAAGACCCACTGTGATTGACCCCAAGACAATGATCAACCTGACCTTCACTGCCCCCTGCATCTACCCACCGACCTTTGTCCCACATTTTCCTTTATAAACCTAGAAGAATTTTTAGCACTGTGGAGACAGTCTTTGAGATCCTAGCCCACTGTCTTCCCTGTGTTGGCATCACTGAAATAAATTCCTTTCTTGTTTCACCAACCCTCGTCTCTTTACCTCTGGACTTTGTCAGCAGCAAGTGGCTGAATTTGGTCTGTTTGGAACCCCCGGACCCAGATGCGCTTCTGCGCCTGCACCTCAATTACAACAAGCATTTCCAAATTCCATCTGATGATGGCATCACAAAAATTCTGTAGTTACTGTGTGTATGTTTACAAATGTATAAATTTTTACAACTGCCACTTCTGTTTTGATAGAGCAGCACAGCATATTTTTGGAGACCATTATGAATTTTATGAACACCACACACAATTCAAGTCTGTTGCTTTCTCATGGGGTGTTTTTTTTTTTTTTAATTTAGGAAAGAAAATTGTTTCCATTACAATATTGAGGTCCACCAAAATTTCTTTCTGTAATCACTACAAAAATGATTTTATCTTCAATGTTGAATGATTTAACTAAATTTACAATTGAGTTCATGTCAGATGTTTTTCATTTGATAAATGGAAATTCTCAAAGCTATGAAAGAAAAAAGACCCATGGTTGAAATTGACACAAATTATTTTCTATTTGAAACTCTTTGTGACACTGATACAAAGCTCACATCATGTAATTGGGGCATTCTTCTGCTTTTGGAACCAACATATCTCTAGCTGTTGCTTCACTTGGCCTCTGCGCACAAAAAACTTGGAACTGAAAACTTGTTCATTAATTTAGAAAAATAGTCACATGAATATGAATGAAAAATGACACTTCTGAAAGTGCTGCATAAAAAGTCCCTTCTCAATGTGGTCCATATATATTCAATGGAATATTACTCAGCCATAAAAAGAAGACCCTGCCTTTCAAGACCACATGGAACAGCCTTTGAGGTCATTATGCTAAGTGAGCTTAGCAGCTAACATTCTCTGGAGTTTCTCATACACCTTCCACCCAACCCCCTACCTCTCTGCTTTGCATATACTATTCCCTCCCTTGTTTTCCTCACCTGAGTAATGCCTGCTGATCCTTAAAACTCAGTTCAAGGCACCTGGGTGGCTCAGTTGATTAAGTGCCTTCTGCTCAGGTCATGATCCCAGAGTCCTGGGGTCAAGCCCCACATTGGGCTCCGTGCTCAGCGGGGAGCCTGCTTCTCCTCCTGCCCCTCCCCATGTTCTCTCTCTCTCTCTCTCTCTCTCTCACAAAAATAAATTTTTAAAAATCTTTAAAAAATAAATTTTAAAAAATAAAAGTAAAACTCGTTCAGATGCTGGAGGATCCCTTCCAGCACCTGGGCTGGAAGTCCTCCATCTGTGCTAAGACCCTCTACCCTATCCTAGCCAGTTGCTTATTTCCAACATGACTGTGGCCTCTGCGTCTTATTCATACTTTTCATTCCCCACGTTTTGACCAGTGTTTAACACAATTGTTTATCAAATGAGTAAATGAACCATTGAGTTAATGAAGATTTTCTTGATGACTTTGTGGACAAGATGGTGGCAGGAAATGGTAGCCCACTTCAGTGGTTTCATAGTCAGGTGAGCAGCAGTCTTGCCTATTGGATACTCAATACAATTTTTAAAAAGAAGAAAGAAATTCATTATTGAGCCTGATACACTTAAAATTATTGAAAATGGAAGTGTCAAGCCTTTTCACTGCCTATTGTAATTCCATCATTAGTGCTTGTGTTCCCACTGGGATTAATTTTATGGCAAAGAGAATGACGCTCAGGATGGCCCCACATTCCCCAGCTCAGGCAGGCTGACTCTCGGGCCAGCAACTTGGCGATGATGCCTTGCCAGGAATGGGAAAACCTGTTCTCTACCTGGAAAGCCATTGACCTAATTACCCTACCCATTTAGTTTTTGCTTTCTCCTCAGTCAGCAAAGAATAAGAATTAAGGACAGGGGAACACAGCTCATCTCAGTTCCCCATGACCTACCTTCAGCATTTGGTCAAACTTAGTAATCAAAACCAGGCTCTTGGGAAAGGAAAGAGGACCCATTTACTAGCATGCAGGGCATGAAGTGCTGAGCTCCTGCAGTGTCCGAGCTTGGTCCTTTGGCATAAAACTCCCTTTATCCATGCATTTTTCCCTAAAAAGTGATAGAACTGAAGATGGTGATGGTAAGAACCCCTTTTGGACAAAGGCTAACCGAGGATGGGGCCAGGGTGAAACCAAAAAGCTGAGTCAGGTCTCAACTGGTAGGCACAGCAAGCAGGATGCTCATTGCAACTAGTGCTTGACATACATACATTTAGGCTGTTTCTGTCTCTTAGCTGTTTTGAATAGTGCTCCAGTGAACTTAGGAGTGCAAATACCTCTTTGAGATCCTGATTTCACTTCTTGTGCATAAATCCCCAGAACTGGGATTGCTGGATCATATGGTAGTTCTATTCTTAATGTTTTGAGGAGCCTCCACACTGCTGCACCGTTTTACATTCCCACCAACAGTGTACAAGGGAAAATCCATCTACTTCTAATTGGCCTAATTTTACATAAGGATCGTCATCTTAACAAAGTAAAATATTGAAGTGGTGATGATGTTATCAGCAATGGTAATTATAAGGGAAATAATGATGACGTGATGATGCTTTCATTTCTTTTGCACATTTCACCAAGTACTGAACAGGGCCACTGTTGGCCTGGACAGCACCTCTGTGTGAATTCAGAAGAGGTGACCCTTCCTCAGACTGATGCAGCCCCACACCCTGGTGCATTGCTATGTGAATGGAAGCCCAGCTTGCTGTCAGCCCCCTACCCTCTCACTAGGGTGCCCTTGTGCAGCTATCAACCTATACAACCACATGCAGTGGCACTCATGTAGGGGGCATGCAAATGAAGGGGAAGAGACAGAGTAGTCTGTAGGAAAAGAGCCAAGTCTTTGTTATAAGTAAGAAAAACAAAACTATGTAATGTTGGGGAGAAGCAGCTGGTTTCATTGCCTTAACACTTTTTTCCTGCCTCAGTAACTTCCTTTCTGGGACTACTGGAGAAGAATCATTTGACCACTAATGTGAGGTCCTAGAATTGGCATGAAGTCTTCGCCTCAGGTGTTTCTGTCCCCTGCCTAAGTGGGGGGCCAAGAGCAATAATAGCCCTTCACCTTGGGAAGGCCAACCTTGGTTCCCAATGTCAAAGAGAAGAGTCAGCTCAGGTGGACCCTTGACCATGCTCTTGAGGCTGGAGGTGGTGGTTGGGTCTACATAGATGGATGAGTGAGGACTGGCTCAGGTAGAGAAGCTCTGTCTTGGCTCTAGGGGATTTACTGCCATCAGTAGGAATCTCAGTGATCATTGAGATAAAGTCTCTCTCTTGTATTCAAGTAGCACCTGAGCCCTTGAAGGGGTGATTGGCTCTGATATTGGAACCCAGGCTTCCTGCTTCCCGTGCCAGTGCTCTTTTCTCAGCATCCACCTGGAACCTGATTTTTCTCCTTAACTGGAGTCTGGATTTTTATCCTCAATTGGATGTCCTGGGTAAGTTTACTTTTCCTAAAACTTGCACCATGAAACAATAGTCCTCCAAAATAGAGTGTAACTAGCAGGCTTAGGGTCACACAAATTTAAGGGGCAAGGCTCCCCCAGAGAGTTGCCATACCGACTTCTCAAACGCTTAGAAAGTACTGCAGAACCTGTTTAACTTTGTTCAACACAACATATGCATGACTTTTTAAGCACAGATTCCTATTTTCATAGCAGCTTCTCACCCCCACAGAGCTATTGACCTCCAGACTCATTTCAGAAATATTAATTTAAGTCAGCAAAGATGGCTTTGTTAGTTCTAAGAGACGGCAAAACAACCCAAGCACCTGAATTACCTGCCCAATCAGATGCTCTTTTCCCATCAATCAAAAGTATGTATTATTATTTTTTTAAGATTTTATTTATTTATTCATGAGAGACACAGAGAGGCAGAGACATAGGCAGAGGGAGAAGCAGGCTCCCTGCAGGGAGCCCGATGTGGGAATTGATCCCAGGACTCCAGGATCAGGACCTGAGACAATGGCAGATGCTCAACCACTGAGCCACCCACGTGTCCCCCAAAAGTATATATTAATATTTACTATTGGTAGGAGGCCCAAAGGAACGGTAGAGACAGGCAGGGCTCAGTCCAAGCTACGCGGGTCTGACAAGGCTCCTCAAAGGTGGTGAGTTCTAGTGACACATCTGTACCTATCTCATCTCTAATGGAGAACAGCACCATCTACTCATTCTGTTCCAGGACCTGGGTGAGGAGCAGTCATTTACTCTTAGTAGCACACTTTGATCCCCTCCTTGAAAGCTCTCACATACTGGAGGCACTTTGTGGGGCAGAGGATGGGAACGGAGACAGACGCCTTGGAACAGGGATACGCCCATCAACTAAATCCTCTGCAGGTGGGGTGGGGCTGAGGGCAAGAATGCTGCAGAAGCAGTTTCAGGTAAGAGCTAAAACTACAACAGAGAAGCCTTTCAAATCTGGTGTGAAGAGCAAGCAAAGGCCATACACGTGACCGATATGACCCCCGAGGAAAGAGCTCCGAATTTTTAAAAAATATATTACATGGAAACAAATGTTTGAAAAGTAAACGTTGCTAGAAGCTTTGCTCCCTATGTAAATCCTCAGCTAAGGTTTATCTTTACCTACATTCATTTGCCTTATATTTAATACAATATTTCATCTTTAACAGAAAGAGAATAAAATCTGCCCTTCAGGGTAAATGATTGAATTCATCAAGTAAAAATTTGTAATGGAATCAAATGCATTGTGATTCAAAATAGGGGCTCTGGAGTCCCCAGAGCAGGGATTTCCATCCTCGCAACACAGTTTACCAGCCACACGTGTTCAGCAAGCTTGTTCATGTCTTGGAAACCTCAATTCCTTTCCCCTCAAGCTGGTCCTCAGGATTGTTGTGGAAGCTGAATTACAATACATGCCATGGTTAGCCTGGTGCCCAGTTCATAAATGGCAGTGGGGTTGATAAAAGTCATAATTGAAAAAATAATCATTAATAATAATTATTTAATAATAAGAATACTAGTAACACCCTACCAGCATTGTTTTATATTATAATGTACTACTACCATAATTACCGTAATAATTATAATAATAGTAATACTAATACCAATAAAGGATAGGAACGGGGGAGAACCACTTTGGAAAACTGGCTAAATATTTGCATATGGCTCAATAATCCCATTTCCCAAGTCTGTGTGTGTCTAAATACATCAAAGTTATATTTTTATGTGCCCACCTTGTACATGGCCATGGCAAGGTAGCTCTGGCATGGGCCCCGCAGCCCTGGACACAGACGTCATCAGGCCGCCTGGTGCTGGGCCTGCTGTGCAGCCATGGAATCTGGGCTCCTGCTCTTTCCTTCCAGGTCCACCACACTGAGCCTCGCATACAGCACCTCGTTTTTCTTACATACACAATGAGTCTGTGCTTCTCCCTTGTGGGCTCCCTGCCTTCTCTCTGTCTTTCCCCATCTGGACTAAAGCTCCAGGCCTTTCTGAAATCCCTCTTCCTTGTCACTGTGTTCCAGACCCATCCATCACAGCAGAGAGATGCTACCCTGCCAACAAATGCCTCTGTTTGCCTCTGCAGCTCCACAGGGCAGGAGAGAGGCCTTGCTGCTCCCGGTGTCCTGGTGGGGACCAGCGCAGGGACCAGCCGAGCAGTTTTGTCTTGCCCCGTGTTCCTGGAGGACAGAGACAGACTTTGCTTTGGCAACACTGAGTGGCCTGAGGTCCCATGTGATGCACGAGTTGATGCAAAGCCATCCAGGGGAGCCTGCCTGGGGTCCAAGGGCCATAAGTCACAGTAGAAGGAGTGTAGTCTTTGGGGTCAGACAGAACTACGAACATACTCTGTTGACCACCAGTTTGGAGGCTTTACACAATTCTTCTGAGCCCATATTTCCTCCTAAAATACATGGTCATGGCCCCTAACTCCAGGGTTACTGTGAGAAGAAGTAAATGTAGTAACATCCACAAAGCCCCTTGGCCTACACCACCTGGCCCATAAAAGATGCTCTATAAGTGTACCAAACTGAGCCCGTTGCATCTAGGTTGGGTTGACAAGAAAAGGACCCCTAGGATAAGACAAACATCTGGGAACTCCAAAATAGAGACGATACAGAGGAGAGAGGAAGTCTTCAGGCACATGAGGGGGGCACCTCACCAGCTAAGTGCCGGGAGGAGATGGTGGCATCGAGGTCAGAGCTCGAGCTCTCGACTCCATCTGCAGGGGTTCAAATCTGGCCATCAGCTGCCACCAGCTCTGTGCCCCTGCCCTGACTACGCATCCATCCTCATTTATAAAACAGGGTTGCGATTTCCTCCTCATATGGTTGTTGTGATGATTAAGTGAGTAACTGGTTTATTGGCGAACTAGGCTGGGCAGGTGCTGGGGAAATGGCACTGTCCACTCAAGTCCACGCTGCCACACCGTCCCCTGCCTTGGACCTAAGCCCCTAAACCACATGCCCTAGACAAACACCTCTCCCGTCACTTTCATGCATCCATAAAGACATTTTCAGAAATGAAAAAGCCCTGAATTCTTCTCAATCAGAGCTTCAGACCCTCTTTTGATTGAAAGCTTCTCCATCTACCACTGCTGAGGTCTGGTTCGGGCTCACCAACCCACAGGAGAAGGAAGTGGAGGTGGGCGCCCCTGACATTTACTCACCCTGCTCTTCTGCTCCTCCTTACAATGCCCCAGTTGGGGGGCAAGGGGAGGAAGGGGGGGACCTTGCCTCACTGGTACAGTTGGAATCTAGCACAAGAGGCACCAAATGCTGCCTCTTTCTCACAGGATGCTCTGGTGGGCTCTTTGGAGACCACACACCCTCACTGGGCAGAGCTTTTGAGCAGAGTCTCAAAATACTCAAGCCTGGCTCCCAGCCCATCGCACTGCAGCTGACCCCAGGCACCCACCCAGCACACCCTCTGCAGCTACTTCTCTCTGCTGCGCTTCAGGGACCCCCCCTAACCCGCATCTATCTGTCCTGTAGATAGGGTCCCAGCTCTCTCAACCTTGGTGCTGTCAGCATTGAGTGGGCATTCTTTGCCCTGGGCCTGTTCTGGACAAATGTTGAGAATTCTTAACCATAATGTAATGTCCCCTTGGGGACAGAACTGCCCCTAGTTGAAAACCAATGGATTAGAGTTTCCCAGGCAAGAGTTAATCAAAAGTGTCTGTGGTTTCCAAATTCCAGGAGACACTTTCAGCTCCCTGAACACTTGGCTTAAAGAGGCACTCACCCCTCCCCTCCTCTAAATACTCACTAGACCTTTTCGTGATCATCCCACACTTTCTGTTTCTCGTAGCCAAGAGGGGATGATGAGCCAAGAGTGGCCAAACCTGGTTTGGGTCTCACACACACACACACACACACACACACACACACACATACACCTCCCCCCTGCAACCCTGCACAAATGGTTGTTTTCTTTTTGGTGGGTTGGGGAGCATTTGTCACTTTTTGTGCTCAACGATGATCACAACTGGGGACACACTCTATTCGAGCACAGCAGCGGGACAGGAAAAGGCATGCTGAATATTAGGTCCAGGGATATCATAACTGATTTTTAAAAAAACCTACATTGAGGAAAATGTACTTACAAATATTTTGAGCATATGCAGCTTACTTAATAAAATTAGATTTTGAGGCTGGGCCTGAACTTTTCCACTGGATAAAAGTTCTATGTCCTCCTGCCAGGCCTCTCGCTTCATTGCGTACTTTGGCATAAGTGGTAAGTCATCCCAGCACCCTCTGGTCCTCTCCCATAGCATGAAAGGGAATGTGGGGAGGGGGGAAGCCAGCCCAGTGGGCAGGAAGAAAGGAAGACAAGGGAATAAGGACAGTAATTATTCTTACTCCTTTTTATTTTCCATCAGTCACCTCGAAAAGCATCTACATACAGGAATGCTTTTCTAAATGATGGCTTGGTTTCCATTTCAAAATAGCAAATCTGGTGTCAGGAAAAACATAAGACATGTAGCTCGATAATATTTTATTGTCAGGAGCATAAAAGAAATTCAGTATTGAACCTTCAGAGCAAGAAAAGAATCGAACCTATTTACAATGAGTGCCAGAGAAGACATAGGCGAAATCTTCAGCACATGTGCTCTTTTGGTAGCGAATGAACCTGTGTACTTGCAGCATAGACAACGTAACAGACCAACTTCACAAATGACTACAAATGTAAGTTCCTAACTAGCTATGCGCCGTAACTAACCCCAAACACACGTGTCAAGGCAGTGAGAAGACTCCAATTGCTGTTGTTCTGTTTTCCAAAGGCACGATTAGCTCCTTTCCCCTTCCCACTATCTCATTAGATGAAGGGACAAGTTCCTTCAACACCCAAAACTCTCTTTCATCAGCTACTCTAAACACCCCCGCGTGCTTGAAGTCCCTGATTGTCAGACACCCAAAGCCTTGTTAGGCCTGTCAGCCTTCCCTGCCACGCGGTGGCCTGCCACCCACCAAGAGACCAGGTGGATGTTTGGTCTAAAGTGGATTTTTAATAAAACCTAACCTCCCCTCAAGGTGCTGCACTTCAGCTACTATACTGCAATTCCCTTCCAACATTTCAAGAAGTTTTGAAAACAAAAAGATTTTTCATAAGCTGGTGGCACAGTTGTTTGGCAGTAAAACCTGACACTTATGGGCTTCTCAGTGTCTTTACCCATTTTGTGTGAATATTCTTTGTTTCCTGGCAGAAATATTAAGGTGTCGGTTTCTAGGGTGCTGTCCCAGACTCTATCAATGAAGTTCCTTCCATAATAGTATGTGCAACATGTTAGCTTTCTAAAATCCCAAAAAGTCAGAGTTGGAAGAAAACACAGGTACCAGAGTTTAAGCAAAAAGAGCTGCAGACCTACAGCAGCCTGAACATGTGCCCGAGTTTCACTGGAGCCAGGAAAGATTTGTGGATCCCATGTGCCAGTTTCTATAGCCTTTCAGGGAAGTGAGAATGTCTAGAACATTCTGCATCCCAGTGAAGGAAGGCGAAGCTTTAAAATCCTCTAGATCCTCCTTACCAGAATTTTCGTTGTGGAAGACTGCACTCCTGCCCATAACCCTAGATACTTCGGCCAGTAACAGATACATATTTTTCCTCTAAGGTAACTCCTTTCCATTTAAAGAACTGCGTTTTATGTGGGGTGATGGGGGGAGAATAAAAGAAAGGATTGGAATAGAAGGGCTTATTAATGTGAGGGCTACACATCTCAAGTACCAGCTGCTTCCTGATCCAGTAATATGAACAATTTATTGTATTTAGAAAGTGATTCTTTGGATGCAGAGTTTACAGAAAAGTTAGGTGGGACTTAACCTGGGCTCTGCCACTTAAGGAGAACAGAACTTGCCAAAGAAAATGATGTTTCGCGTTTTGTTGTGCCTGATGATGTAAATAAATGGGTGGTCGGCATTGAATTCATCCTTGTGTTGAAGGATTCGTGATCCTGGCACCTCTATGGAATCCCCACCATCTTCAGTTATCTCTAAGCACACTCTGTGAATAACATTGGAGAGGGCCACTCCCTTGGTCTCTGACATTCCAGAAAAATCAGATGTATTCTCATTAAATATATTTTTCAGCCCTAGGTTTTCCAGACTAGCTTTGGGATCAATGATCTTTTCCACCTTAAACTTGGGAATGGAGAGTTTGACTTTGGCATTGGCCATGGTGCTGGGATTGGTCCACTGCAAGAGCGTCTCAGAGTTGAGCTGTTGTTCAACCTGCAGGACCAAAAGGAGAGGAAATTATTTTTGTATTCATAGTAGTAAAAGATCCTGTTTGATTGAAAACAGAAAGTGAGGGGCACCTGGGTGGCTCAGTGGTTGAGCTTTGGCTCAGGTCATGATCCCAGAGTCCTGGGATCCAGTCATACATCGGGCTCCCTGTGGGGAGCCTGCTTCTCCCTCTGCCTGTGTCTCTGCCTCTCTCTGTGTCTCTCATGAAAAAATAAATAAAATCTTAAAAGAAAAAGAAGAAAGAAAGAAAGAAAGAAAGAAAGAAAGAAAGAAAGAAAGAAAGAAAGAAAGAAAGAAAGAGAGAAAGTGCCATTGTGAGCCTAGTTTTGAAGCAGTGCAGATGGACCATCGAAAATGGAGTCAACCCTGCAGTTTGGGTATGTGACTAGTTTCCCTTATCAAAGATGCACCCAGCCCTCCAGCACTGCTCTTCTGCACCCCACCCTCCAACAGTGGTCCGTTCAAACTAAAATGTCTGAGGGCATTTCTTTGAAGCTGTAGAGTAGAAACAAATGCATGGGTGATGATGTTGCATAAGTAATAGACAAATGAATATAAAATTAGAAGGGTTTCTATACAGACTATTTCTTGAATGTTTATTTTAACTTCTCTACTAGGAGATCCAGAATACTCATGTCCTTGGCATGGCATCAAAATTAGTAACTCAAATTAAAGCTAAAGTGACTCTTTCTAAAATGAGAACTTGAACTGTCTATGGTCATTTTTGAAGACGAGGGGTGATGAATGCATCCATTTCAGCTGGTGATTTTAGAAATGAGAGATATGCAATGACGCATAAAATGGTTTAGTCATAAAATTCATCATTGAGCAAATCTTAGATTGCTCCTTGCCCTGCCAACCTTCCCATTGGCTAGAGGAGAAATGCCTGTACGACAGAAAATGACAATACCCTGACTATTAGAAAATGACAATACCCTGACTATTACTCTATCATGGGGCATCTCTGCATTGAAGTTACTCACCTGAAACCCATAAAAATTAGTAACACGGCAAGATCATGGACTGGGCACAAGTTTGTTTGTTTTGTTTTCAGTCGGGGAGGGAACCATTGGATTCTCTTGTTCATCTATGGGTAGTTATGTTTTCAGTGACTACAGTTTCATCTACAACAAGTTATTAGGACCAAAAGATTGACATAAGTGACTAGAATTTTGGAGCCAAAAAGTATATTCTCTTGCCCACGTACTATCTGGAAATGATGAGAGGGAAGAAAATTCACCCATAACTCAAAAAGACTACTCAGAGGGGGGAAAAAAAGCTTTTTGCTCCTCCATTATATATGTGTTATGAGTCAAATTGTACATCCCCCCCCAAAAAAAAAAAAAAACAAATTCATATATTGAATTCCTAACTCACAGTACCTTAGAATGTGACCTTATGTGGAAACAGGATCCCTATGGCTGTCATTAAGACGCATTCATTAGGATGAGCCCTAACCTGATATGACCGGTGCCTTTATACAAAGGAAAATTTTGGACACACACACGAAGAAGAGTCATGTGAAGACAGGCTAATATTGAAGTGAAGTATCTACAAGCCAAGGAATGTCAAAGACTGCCAGCTCATCTCCAGAAGCTGGGGAAGAGACATAAAACAGCCTCCCTCACAGCCCTCAGCAGGAACCCAGGCTGAGCTCAGATTTCTAGCCTCTGAAACTGAGAGAGAATAAAGTCCTGTTGTTTAAGCCACTGAGTTTGTGGCAGGTCATTATGGCAGTCCCAGGAGACTACCGCTACACATATTCTTGAATTTCCCCGAGACCCAAGAGATCAGTTTCTTCCATTCTGTACTTTAATCAGAAAAAAACTGGCATGAAGGTGTTTCCCAAAAGGGAAAGTGCAAGGATTGTAAAAGAAAAGAGACCAACACATGGAATAGAGTGAGAAAGAGAAAGATCAGTGAATAAAAGAGCAAAAGAGCAACGAAGTTCAGTGACGGATAAAGTGCAACAATCACTAAAGCAGCAGGCAGGTCAGAGACTGACTCAGATCTAGACTGTCCCCCGGAAAGTCAAGGGGGAACTGAAGCATGACTGGAAACAAAGCAGGTGACCTCTGGGTCCTTCAAAGAGCCCATCCTTCTCCCTGGCCTAAGGCAGAGGCCCAGGTGAAGGGGAGCTGGGAAGGCTGGGAAGGGGGGGCTGGGGGTAGGGGGGGCAAGGGGGGATAGGTAGGTGTCCAGGATAGCTGGATGGGGCTGCCAGCATAGAGGGGAAGCTACAGCACCATTCACAAGTAAATGAACCTCTATTTAAACCTTGTGCCTCTAATAACCTACACAAAGGATGAAGCATAATAAAATCTCATATATGTGTATGCATTAAAAGAGCTTCTCAGGGGCATCTGGGTGGTTCAGTGGTCTGAGTGTCTGTCTGTCTTTGGCTCAAGTCATGATCCCAAGGTCCTAGGACTGAGTCCCGAGTCAGGCTCCCCACAGGGAGCCTGCTTCTTCCTCTGTCTGTGTCTCTGCCTCTCTGTGTGTTGCTCTCATGAATAAATAAATAAAATCTTTTTAAATTTAAATTTAAATTTGAAAAAAATAAATAAAAGAGGTTTTCAAAACCTGTAGAATGTATGACACAAAGAGTCAACCCTAAAGCAAACTGCAGACTCTGAATAATGTGTTGAGAATTGGCTCATCAGTTGTAACAAATACCACACTAATGCAAGACACTAATAACAGGTACTGGAGGCTAGATTTAGAACACAGATTCCAACTTCCTGGGCTCAGGTTCCAATTCTACATGCCACTGACAAGTTACATGACCATGGACCAGTCACCCCTCCCCTGCTGTGCCTCAGCATCTTTGGTCAACAATAGCCCAGGGATAGCTTCTGATGCATAGATGAGAAACCAGTGAGCAGGTGCATATGGGGCTTCACAGCTCCTGGCCCATCACAAGTGCCAAGTAAATGTTGACTGTTTTAATATTAAAGACAAAGGGAAAGCACCACAGACCCTTGGAGATGACGGAGCAAGTGACGTGTAAGGCAGGGAAGTGTCACAGCCACACACAGTGTGGCCCATATGGCTCCATGTCAAGGCAGGTGGAGCCTTCACGTTGAACACTCGCCTCCCTCCTCACCTTCTCCAGGCCTGTGGACTCATCCTCCACATCCTTGGGTAGCAGAATGAGCATGCTCAGGTGCTTATTTTGGAAGGGAAGCTCTATGATCTTACAATTGATACCATCAACGTTGCCCATACAGAACGTGGCCTCCATACTCATCATCTGCACTGGTTTGGTGTCCGTCTGTAAGAGGAGAAATTTGGACCATTTGCTTTTCAAGTGACACAAGCATAAATACACACACACACACCAGACATTTGTTCTTGTTATAGTTTCAGACCATTATGGTCCAATCCCTCACCTGGACCCAAACCATCACAGACTAGCCCCTGGAGAGTTAATGACTTTCTTCAAAATGTCATTCACATGCCTAATTTCAGTGTATTTCAGGAATGATACATAATACTGTACTTGCTTATATAAAACATTAAAATAAGACAATATGACTGAAAATACAGGCAAACTTAGACTTCATCTTCATAGATCTCATCATTACAAGCTCTATAAATCATTCCTGGTGGAGCTGACTTGTAAGTAAGTTCTAGTGCCAACCATGAATCTACTTACGCAGCTCTTCCTACTAGAATCCCTAATAGAGAAAACTCAGCATACAGCAGGACGACCATCACATTTGTTTTGTCCCCTGGTCCCCTTTGGTTTTATTGCCCTCTTTCTGTACAACTACCCACACTGATCTGAGCAGATGCCTGTGATCCCGGATCCTGGGATCGAGTCCTGCCATCAGGCTCCCCACAGGGAGCCTGCTTCTCCCTCTGCCTGTGTCTCTGCCTCTGTCTCTGTGTCTCTCATGAATACATAAATAAAATCTTTAAAAAAAAAAAAGAACCTTGGGTTTTAGCCTCAGATATGACATAAACAGATGCTGTGATCTTGCTTGTGAAGTCACTTCACATCTCTGGGCCTCAGCTTCCTTGTCAGTAAAATGAGGGAATAGGACATATCCGAATGATCATTACTTCTGGGAAAGAAGAGAGGACATGGGAGGGGGCTTCACAGGGCAAGTGCATCTGTTGCTATATTTTTTTCTTTAAAATATCTGAAATAAGCAAGGCAAAAATCTAAAGATTCACAAAGCTGGTTGTTGGGTACATTGGTGTTTGTTTTATTATTTTCTATAATTCTCTGCTTGAATTATTTCATAATTTTCTAAATGGGAATATTAAGTTACAGAATTCTCTCTAAGTCCCTTCCAGCTCCAACCCATTCCATAACTCTCAAAAAAGGCCTTTAGAGACGCCTCGGTGGTTCAGCAGTTGAGCATCTGCCTTTGGCTCAGGGCGTGATCCTGGATCCTGAGATCGAGTTCTGCATTGGGCTCCCTCCGAGAAGCCTGCTTTTCCCTCTGCCTATGTCTCTGCCTCTCTCTGTGCGTCTCTCATGAATAAGTAAATATTTTTTAAAAGGGGGGGCTTTAGAGCCCAGGCTTTTCTCTCCAGGCTTTTCCTTCTCTCTGTCCCCATTAATATCTGACTTTGTGTCTCTGCTACAGAGAAGTCTGATTTTCTGAAGGAAAATTAATTCATACTAAAGAGTAAGAGACTGATAGTAATTTAGTGTAACTTCTTATTTCGATCTATACCTCCTATAGGATATTTGCCTGTTAAGTGAATCTCTTTTAGGGGAAATTTCAAACTTCTTATCAGGCCTAGGGGAGAATATTGCAATAAAACTTTTATCTGGGATCTTCAAATGAAGATTCCCCAACACCTCTTTCAAGCAGAGCTAGACCATATTTTACTTTGTGTAATACTTCTATTTCAATACATGTTACATAGTTAGAATATTTACTTATGTGACTGTCTTCCCACTCCCCCCGCCCCTGCCCAACTAGACTATAGTCAAAGCAGAAACCATGTTTTATTTTCTTGGTATATCCCAGCACGTAGTAGTTGTTCACCAAATATTTGGTCAATAAATAGTTGAAGATTTAATTCTATGTACAACCAAAAACAGAACTGTGGTAGAAAAACATACTGCTTTTGAAATTAACTGCTAATTTTTCCATTTATTTCTCTTTAAGTAGATACAGATTTGTCTAAAAATCTCCATCAATTAGCCTGCTAGTCATATGAATTTGCATACTGTTGTGGCCACCAAACACCATCATCTATTTCACTTATCAGCACTAAATACGGACACAATAATCCCATTTTCTGAAACATAAATTGAGAGACCTATCTTCTGAGCACAGGACTAAGTAAAGACTATTCCAAGAAATGTGTGTGTGTGTGTGTGTGTGTGTGTATTCGCCTTGTATGAATAGGCACTATACTAAACTTTTAATAACACAACTTCACCAATTTAGCCTACCTTAAAGGAGACACCAGGGAACCTGCGGGGAGGGGGGGGAAGGTTTAGTAACTTCACTGGAAGAGTTCAAGGGCTACAAAAGCAATGCAGTCTTTATGTTCTGTCTCCCTTTCTGATATTTCCCACACATTTCTTCTCCCTTCCTTTATATTCCCTTTCACGTAAAGACTGCTAACTCTGGGAAACGAACTAGGGGTGGTAGAAGGGGAGGAGGGCGGGGGGTGGGAGTGAATGGGTGACGGGCTCTGGGGGTTATTCTGTATGTTGGTAAATTGAACACCTATAAAAAATAAATTAAAAAAAATTTAAAAAGCAATGCAAAAGAAATAAAGTCTGCATCCAAAAGGAAGGCATATTCCACGCAGCCCTGAGCAGCAGCGTTTTACCACTTGGTCAGAGAAAACACTGAACCATCAATGACACTTCAAATCCTTATTAATTCTCTTCCTAGAGCCTGAGTCTCCAGGATGTGACATGAGCCAGCTTTATGGCTGAATAACGATAAAGGAAGAGCACACATTCGTCCTCCCTTCCACCCATTCTCACTTTCCTAAATGCAGACATTACACATCTAGGGAGGTGGGCACCAACCCCCAGTGCACTTGCTGGCTGTTTCCCGGAACACGTTGGGGGCTGGCCCTGCCACCCCTGGGGTAGAGCCACCATCCGCAACATGTTTTGGGTTTTGCCAGCCTCCCCAGGGGGGACAGCCAACCCCCAGCAAAACAGTCTAAACGTTCTGGAAAAGAGTGAGAGTCTCTGGATTCTGGTTCTTTGTCTAGAATCCACCTCCCAGCTGTGAGTCCCAGGAAAGGCACAGCTCTCCCGTGCCTCAACTTTCCTCACCGGAGTGAATCCCTATGGTCCTGTGTGTTGCTAGAATTTGTCACATCTCGGGTTGGGAGCCTCCGATGCGCTGCCCACCCACATACCTTGTTTTTTTTTTTTTTTTTTTAAATATTTTTTTCTTTATTTATTTATGATAGTCACACACAGAGAGAGAGAGAGAGAGGCAGAGACATAGGCAGAGGGAGAAGCAGGCTCCATGCACCGGGAGCCCGACGTGGGATTCGATCCCGGGTCTCCAGGATCGCGCCCTGGGCCAAAGGCAGGCGCCAAACCGCTGCGCCACCCAGGGATCCCCCACATACCTTGTTGATCCTAAACGGGCATTCTTTGGTTTCAGATTCAGGAAATTTCTTCATCCACTTCCCAACGAAGTAGGCAGCATTCACCACGAGGATCTTTGTCTGGTCGCTGACACTGTTGTCGGCCAAGATGTTCTCAAAGCGGCCTGCAAACAGTTGTGGGAAAGCACAGATTGCATGTGTTATTCTTCCAAGGTACACCTGGCATCCACACACACGTCCGTGCTCGGGGAGTTGTCACCGCGCGTGGTTCCGCAGGCCGGCTGCCTCATTCCAGAAGGGGTCCCCTCTCTCTCCTTGCACCTTGTCCCCAGAACACTTACCAGAGCCCTAACCAGGAGGCAGTAGAGGGGAAGATAAGGAAAAGAGAGGAAGAACAGCCAGAGGAAAAGCAGGAGCTACCGCTTCCAAATGCCCATCCTGTGCTGGATGTTTCCTATGCACGATTTCACCTACTTGTCCCCATTTTACAGATGAGGAAGCTGAGACTTGGTGGTTAAGTCACGTGCCCAAGGTGACACACAAGCAAGGTCGGATTCAGGATTCAAAGCTGAGTCTTTCCGACTCCACAGCCTGTGCTCTGGAATGAAAATGCACGGGTGCAATTTTAACCTCTTCACGTGCATGACCTCGCAGTACTCCTGCAAGGCCCAGATCATCATCCCCATCTTATACTTCTGGAAACTAGGGCTCAGGGAAGCCGAGCAGCCTTCCAGGCTCACTGTGCTAGAAAAGCACATCTAGGCAGGCCTGCCCTGCACTCTTCTCCCTGCAGCTCGGCTCACCATGGACACAGATGCCTGTCTGCATCAAGGTCAGCGCTGTCACTACTGCAGGGATCCAGTCCGCCACAGCCACAGCAGCTCCCTGCTGATAATGCCTTCATAAAACGTGTGAATAGCACAGACATTTTTTTCTGAGAGATGTTCAATTACCTAAAACCTTGGGATCTTCACACTGTGGCTCAAGGCCACTTCGTGGACCTGTGACATGTGCGTGCAGGGCTCTGTTCTGGTCTCATGCTCCTCTGTCACCTGAAAATCCTTAATACATTTTTAATAAGGGTCCCTGCATTTGCATTTTGCACCAAGCTCGTGTCCTGCCAATGGTACATGACGTGTTGAATACATAATCATGTTAAGGAAGGAACGTGAAGACCAGAGAAGTATGGGAAATGATAGGTGATTCTTTTTTTCATGAAGTGACCTTCTCCAGTGAAATCTTAAATGTATAAAGATTTTTTTTAAGCCCTTATAGAAAAATACCATTATCTGGCAATTCTAGAAGCAAAACTGTTACACAGTAATTCAAACAGCAACTGCTTTTTGCTTATAAATTTTTAAACTGTGCTTACCCCGGTGTTACTTATACCAGTTTTCTCTTTACATAGGAAGGCAAAGAAGCATCATTTCAATAACAGATATATATATATATACATTCGCATGTGTGCCTGCATAGCCGTGGCTACCGCACACTATCTTGGTTATCATATATTATTTGTTACCCTATATATCTAACTCGATCTTCACAACAACCATGTAAAAATTAATCAGGCCCCATTTTACAGTTCAGTAAACTGAGGTTCTTTACCCAAGTGACTCAGTTCAAAGTGGCATCATTCGGATTCAAATCCAGGTCTTGAATGACTCCAACACCAAATTCTGTCCATGGCCTCACTCTGCAGCTGCCTCGTGGACTGTCATTCCTGAGTTAGCACCGCAACAGGACCCCTTCGGCCACGCCCACAGGAAGCAAGTCCCCCCTGTCCCAGAAGTGTGTCCCTCCCCAGATGGCAGTAGCAGAACCTGAAAGGTCCATCTGTGCAATCACTCCTTCACATTTAGGTTCTGTGTCCCAAGGAGTCCTGGGGGGAGGGAGACCCCAATCGGCCCTCAGCACTCAGACTCATCTTAGCTGCAATTCCTTTCTAGCAAGGAGGACAACTCCCAGAGAACTTTAATGGAAGGGGAATGGGCAGGAGAGGAGCCTTGAGCCAGGGGCAGGTCCAGGCAGCTGCAGCAGGAGAAGCCCCTGGACTAGCAGAGAGCAGACTGGAGGGGGAGTGGGGGATCTGAGCACAAATTTCCCCCTCTGCTTTATTTGGGTTTTTATGTATACATGTTGGATTGCCTAGAAGCTTTTGTCCTTTTTTCCTTAATACATTTGTAGAATTGTTGAGCCAAAGGTGGCCTTAGGGACCAGGTTAAAGCCCTAGCCCTTTTTTCCAGATTGAGAAACCAGCCAGCGACTTGGTCTTGCCCAAAACCACGCAGGGCCTGTGGGAGCTGGTGGCTGGCTGGAGAGCACAGCCGGGTGGACCAACACTGAAGCACCAGGAATTCCTGCCAAGGGCAAGATGATGTAGGACATGCCTAGGAATCCTTGTGGTTGAAATGGCTGGCAGGGCAAGAATTTCGCCTGACTACGGAAAAACATCCGAGGAAGCCCCCAGGTGTTCAATTTTATGCTTTGTAGAAAGATTCATGACAAGACAGGGTCCAAGTAAGGAAAGGATACTTGCCATCCGTGAGATCCTTGATTGACTGGTTGATCTGACCTTTTGTCTCTTCCAATTTATCTTTGAAGTCAACGGTTTCCATTTCCTTGTCATAGGGTCTCTTCGTAGAGCTGATGAACTCCTGAAAAACATCCAGCTCATAAAATCACAAAGTACCTAAAGTCCATGGTCAAGTCATTGCATCCTTCTGTGATTCTAACTAAAGGATTTGTAAACATCAAGATCGGTGAATACCCCTTCAGAATCTGTATCACTATACAAATGGGAACTTTCTGTGGAAATCAATGAATGTTCTTCATATAATGTGGTTCGCTTCTTCAATTCTAAGACAATATCAATTATTAAATTCCTCCATCAATGTAGTAGCAGCTTTCAGGGAGGGAAAAGGAACACTACACTAAACGTACATAAAAATTTATAACACAAATTCCAACTTAGAAACATTAAAATGTACATTTTATATATATCTGAGAAGAGAAGAAATGTACAGAAAAGAGAACTCTGTGAGTGGAAAACTCCTATCCTCACTGAAATTAATAGACTGTAGAGATTCTTGCTACAAAAAGTATGGTCCAAGGACCAAGAGATCAAGAGCTACAGCATCCCCTGGGATCTTATTAGAAATGCAGACTCTCAGGCCCCACCCCAGACCTATTGAATCAGAATGTGCATTTTAACAAGATTCTCAGGTGATTCTTCTCACATTTAACTTTGAAACACCGTCCTGTAGAGAACACAGCAGTGATTCCATCACAGGCCTGCTGGAAACACAAAACCCCAAACCTCATCCCTATTGATCTTTTCAAGTGATCTGAGGCAGAATTTGCACTTTTAACAAACACCCACGTAGTTCTGATGCAGGTGGCACCCCTCTGATCACACTTGTTTCTTCTATTACCAGTAAATTTGCAACTGATATACACCCAGCAGGGGGAAATGGAAAGCAGTCATTTAAAAAATTTCTTTCCAGGCACCATGGTGCCTCGGTTTATTAAACATCTGACTCTCAATTTCTGCTCAGGTCATGATCTTAGGGTCATGAGATCAAGCTCTGCGTTGGGCTCTATGCTTAGCTCAGAGTGTGCTTGTCTCTCTCCCTTTGCTCCTCCTCCTGCTCTCTTTCTAAAAATAAATAAATAAAATCTTTAATATGTAAATAAGTAGCCTTTAAAAACTTTATTTCAATTACAAGTTTGGTTGAAATAATTCTGAATGTAGAATGGAAGTTCAACCCAATGAAATATATCTGATTGAATGTCCTAAGCACAAGGGCTTCCTTGAATTCCTTCGAAGCAGCTACAGCCTTAGCTGGTTCACTTCTGTTAACAGCAACCCCACCTTGGGACTGAGTATTGCCATCACCTGAGAGAGTTGGGGCCACGGAGAAGATCAGAACCTCAGCAACATAAAGGGCCTTCCCATCCTCACTGCTAGCAATACAATGTATTAAGCATCTCCTAAGGACCACCTAGAGAATTTTTTAAATGTTTCCATACTCAAACCCCAACTCACAACTCCATATTTTTTTTAATTCCCCAGGTAATTGTTGGCAGAAAAGAAGACTGTACATATGTCTTCACACAATAAGAATAAAGTCACAATAATACCTAGTAACTCATGACCTCAAAGATCTTGACCAGAAAAACAAACAGCTACAAGAGAAAGTAGTAAAACTATGGTAAAATATTTAACTGGCAGTCTCCCTATCAGATGCGGAAAGCTTGAAACTTTGACCCTGCAAACACAAACAGAATCAACTCTGTATCAGTAACGTAGAGAAAGAACCTCTATGTGAAGTGAAGTGAATTTCACTGACAACAACATTGCCGTCTAACCACCTCTGATAAAAGAGTGCAATTGTGCTAATTGCTTGAACCCACTTACTGTGGAAGGATTCAGAGATTTGTCCACGTAGAGCCGTTTGATTAGTTTCAGCGAGTAAAAGGAACTGAGTTTGTTTACATCCGATGTCACTGTTTGAAATCCAAAGGGTACATCTTTGATATTTTCAAAATGAAGGACCTGTGAGGAGAAAAATAATCCATTACCCAGGAAGCATTGCCTCTTCCAGTTGCAGTGGATATAGGACAATGGTCAGCCGCCTGGAGGGATCAGTACCTCTCTGCTCAATTGTCCCCATAAAGGAAGGCTTTACAACCTGAGTATTATTGACATTTTGGGCTAGATAGTTCTTCTTGGCGGGGAGCGTGGTTGAGGGGGTGCTGTCCTGGATATTATAGAATGCTGAGCAGCATCCCTGGCCGACTAGGTGCCAGTAGCACTCCTTCCTTCATTTGTGACAATCAAAAACGTCTCCAGGCATCGCCAAATGTCCCTGGGACAGGAGGGAGCTGAACCGTCCCTAGTTGAGAAACAGTGCCATAATGATAGTCTTCTCTTTATTCAACTATGGGGATATGGTGTCCATTCTTCAAAATGATGCCTCTAATGCTCATAACAGAAAGCTTTCCGAACTTGGGTAAGAGCAAAGCTGGGTTATAATTTCTATCCAATTGAGACAAAAGAAGAGAGAGACTAATACCAAGAGAGACCATCATTAGACAGGTATCAGATTCAGGGAGACAGGTGTCTCTAGCCAGGGTCTTCAGTCCCTTCAGTCAGTCTAACCGAACATGCTGGTGCATCGCTGATGGTAGGCAGCTACCATACATGGTTGGCTGCCCTCGGGGGCTTCTGTCAGACAGCCCTGCCCTGGAATCTCAGCCTGTGCTCACTAGAAATATAATCTTGCCCAACTCTTCAGAGCTTCACTTTCTCATCTGTAAAATGGACGGAGAATACCTACTTTTCTGAGTTGGTATGACCATTACAGACATTGTATGTAAAACACCTAAAACATCATATAGATTCAAAAATGTTACTAATTATTCTGATCATAATGGAGCTCAGTGGGTTGAGCATCTGCCTTCCCCTCAGGTCATGATCTCAGCGTCCTGGGATCGGGCTCCCTGCTCAGGGGGAAGTCTGCTTCTCCCTCTTCTTCTTCCCCTCCTCCAGCTCATGTTTTTCTCTCGAATAAATAAATAAATAAATCTTTAAAAACTTTAATTATTATTATTTTGATTGTAATATTCTAAGTCACTTAAAACTAGGATGCTATCTTCTGGAAGGCTTGAATTCTTCTCTTTTGTTCCTAACTTTTCTTTTGTTCCAACCAATAGCCCATCAGCTCCTCTGCTTCATAGTATTCCAAAACGTGATATCAGCGTAAGGTGATCCTCCCCTCACTACCAACTCATAATAATGGTCCTGATTGCCCCACCTCAGGTAATGTCACTAAATGGGCACATTATGCCAGTGACTCACAAAGCCTCAGTACTGCCCAGTCGAACTGGCTGGTCCAAGGCAGTACATAACTCTCAGGCCTAATGACAAGTAAAAAGACCAGAAAATTAAAGAACCCAGGTAACCACTACCAGGAAAACATTTGCAGGAGCTGAAAAGAGCTTTATTATTATTCATGAGAACAGACCCACTACTGGGAAGTTCTCTTTACCATTCCTTCTCTGAGATAAGAAAGGAAAAAGGAAAAATGGGGTAGGGATGGAGGGGTGGGGGAGTCGGGAATGAGGGGTGCATGAGAAGAGACAGCTCTTCTGCCCACAACTCAGTTTTGAGTGTAAGTTCTTCATCCTGACCCAAATAATATTTTGTGGGTCATACTTTCTGGAGATTCATATATATAAGAAGATGTTCCTTTTTTTTTTAAAGATTTATTTATTTATTTATTTATTTATTTATTTATTTATTTATGATAGACATAGAGAGAGAGAGAGAGAGGCAGAGACACAGGAGGAGGGAGAAGCAGGCTCCATGCCGGGAGCCCCATGTGGGACTCGATTCTGGAGTCCCAGGAGAATCGCACCCTGGGCCAAAGGCAGACACTAAACCGCTGAGCCACCCAGGGATCCCCGAAGATGTTCCTTTTTTAAGTGCTTGTGAGTTAATAGGAAAAAAAAATCTGTTGAACCTAAAATGATTAACATAAGAATAATACTGGAATGGAATTAGAAGCACATCCACCCAGTATCTAAGAGGGGAAGATGAGTAAAGGAAAAAATTTCCAGGCATTAAATACATAATTCATGGGAATATACAGCAGTGTGACTGTAGTTAATAATACTATATTGTATATTTGAAAGTTGCCAAGAGAGTAGATCTCAAAAGTTCTCATTGAAGAAAAAAATTTTGTTAGAAGGTGCAGATAGATGTTAACTCGACTCACTGCAGTGATCATTTCACAATATATGCAGATATCAAATCATTATATTGTACACCTAAAACTAATGTTATATGTCAACTATATCACAATGAAAAAAAATGAAAAACTAAAATAAAGATAAATGACTACTTAAAATGTACTAATCTGGAAGATCACCTCATTTGAAGGTCTAAGGATTTTACAACCTAGATAATCAACCATACCCAAAAACAGAAACTCTAAAAAAAAAAAAAATACACAGGCACACACATGTACAGTCACATATGCATACAACTATATACTATGGGGTAGGAGGTGACATCATTTTAATTTTTAATCCAATCTTCTCAAATGGGATACTCAAGCCCCAGGGAGTATTCTGAAACATAAGAAAGCACAATCATCTTCTTATTCATCCCTGTTATTTGAAGGTAGAAATTTTAAAATGTTATTTCTGTACCAACATATAAGCACAGATCTATTTAATATGAATATATTAATATAGGGTGGAATGTACTATAGAGTAGAATGCCTACATCTTAAAATAAAGCATGATGCTGTAAATAAATTTCATGCATAAAACAAGGGGTATCTGCAGTGGCACATTTAACAAACACGATCTTGATTGATCCTTATAATGTAACAGGTAGACTTGCCGAAGGCCATCTGTTAAGTATAGAGATTGTGATTCCCTAGCAGGTCCCGGGTTCTCCATCACAACATGCTACTTGTAAATGTGGGTTGCAGGACCGATTAATGAACTTTCACATTTAAAAATTGATTAAGAGGGTGCTAGCAATGGCACAACTCTCAATCCTGAGTAATTTTCTCCAAGAGACTCCATTCACTTTCCCTAGGCATTGCCCACATGTTCTAATAACCCTTTTTGTACTCAAAGCAGAAACAAAGTATGGAGCTTACCTGTCCAATTTCATTTGCTGTGTCACCTTTGGCACCTACTTGAGCAAGTGACAGAGAGGTGGAGAGACAGATTGGAGAGAAGAGGACATTGCCCGCTGGCTCCTTTTCACACAGTTGTTTGAAAAGGTCAACTGCAAAAGCTGAATTTGCCAATCGTAGAGCATCCATTGTGGGCCTGGAGCAAAGGACAAGGATGAAGTTATTTCTAAAGTGTCTTTAAGGGGCACCTGGGTGGCTCAGCCGGTTGAGCATCTGCCTTCGGCTCAGGTCACGATCCCAGGGTCCCAGGATGGAGTCCCATGTTGGGCTCCCTGCTTCTCCCTTTCCCTCTGTCCCTCCCTCCCTCTTCTGCTCCTCATGTTCTCTTTCTCATGCACACTCTCTCTCTTTCTCAATTAAATAAATAAAATATTTAAAGCATCTTTAAGGTGTTCTCAATTACATTCTGCCAATGCAACAAGAATTCTCACAAAATGATGGTGTTGGGTAGAAGAAGGAACTTTCAATAAATGCAAGTTTAAAAGCCAATGGGAAAATGTCCTAAGAGCTGAACGGTCCAGTATGTGAGATCCTCTGTGTGTACTGCTTTGCCTGGAATTTCCAAATTCAGGCCTATTCAGCCACAAAGGCCATTGTCAGGATCCTGGTAGTCATGCCTCTTTCTCAACAAGTGGACCAAACAGTTGACAACACTGATCAAAATCCATTGGTTTTCTTTACCAATTTTGTGTCAATTAAGATTTAGGTTAAGCCATATAAAATTAACATTTTTGCAGATAAAAAACAGTCAAATCACAGCAGTTCTGCGTGGTTCAACTTAATATTTAGTAAGTATCATGGTAACTTGAACTTTCTAATATTTAATAAATAATATTTAGTAAGTTCAAGGATATGCTGAAGTCCCACTTCCTGGGTACCCGTGAATGAGATCTTATTTGGAAATAGGATCTTTGCAGATTTAATCAAGTTAGGGTCATTAGGGTGGCCCTAATCCAATATGACCGAAGTCCTTGTAAGAACAGGAGAAAAGACACAGCAAGAGACCTGTGCAAAAGGAAGATGGTGTGAAGACACACAGGGAGAAGACGACATGACAGCAGAGGCGGAGATCGAACTGATGCTTCTACGAGCCAAGGAACCCCAAGGATCACTGGCAACACCAGAAAGTAAGAGAAAGCATGGGATAAACTCTCTCCTACGGCTCTCAGAGAGAGCAGGGCCCTGCCAGCTTCTTGATTTCAGATTTCTGGTCTCAAAACTGTGGCAAAACACATTTCTGTCATTTTAAGCCACACAATCTATGGCATTTTGTTACAGCAGCCCCAGGAGATCAGTACAAGCAGTAATGTCTTCGTAGGGCACCTAGCACATAGTAATATTTAACAAATAGAGCTGTTATTGTTTTTGTTGTTAGTACATACCTACCATGTGGAAGACACGACCCAAAGTATTAGAAGTATCAACTGAGTCCCTCCTCCTCTGAGTCTGCAATCTCTCTGGACAGATACAGAGACAAATAAGTAGAATGTGGGGCTGTCTATGCCATGTGAGACGTGCAACAAGTAACATAGGAGGTAAAGAAAAGAGAGGAGGTGGGTTTGGCTAAAAATATGGAGAGAACAGTGACTAGGTGCCTAGTCTTGTCTCAGGACTCTTATTCTGATGCAGGATCTCTAAGTGGTGTCCAGAGACCCCTGGCAGCCCCTGAGACCCCGTCAGTGGGTCCATTTTCAGGGGCACCTAGCTGGTTCAGTCTCATGGTGGAGCATGCAACTCTTGACCCCAGGGGTTGTGAGTTCGAGCCCCTTGTTGGGCACAAGGATTCAATAATTTTTTCTTAATTTTCATAATAACATATAAACATTGTTTGTCTTTTCATTTTCAATCTCTCACAAATGTGCAACAGAGTTTTCCAGAGGCTGTTTGGTGTGTCTTCTCTTAAACCAAATATTAAAGAGATTTGAAGAAATGAAAAAACAATGTACTCTTCTTTACTGCACTTTTTTCCTTTATAAAGTGGTTGTTTTTCATAAAGATACATGATTCGTGCTAATATACCATGATTACATTATCATCATTTTTAATAAATTAGTAAATATTTCCAAAGTTCTCCAGTTTTAATTTCTAATTTGGGAAATAGTGATAGATAATCCGACATCAAAAAAAGAAAGAGGGATGCCTGGGTGGCTCAGCAGTTGAGCATATGCCTTTGGCTCTGTGCGTGATCCCGGGATCCGGGATCGAGTCCCACTTCGGGCTCCTCGTGGGGAGCCTGCTTCTCCCTCTACCTGGGTCTCTGCCTCTCTCTCTCTCTGTCTCTCTATGTGTCTCTCATGAATAAATAAATAAAATCTTTAAAGAAAAGAAAGAAAAGAAAAACAGTTCTTTGGGATCTGCAGTAATTTTTAAGAGTGTTAAGGGGGTCTTAAAATTTAAAAGTTTGAGAATTGTTGTTCTAATGAAAGGTCCACCTCTCTGTCCAATCCAGTAGTGAACAATCAAGCCAGAAGGCACCTGGGTAACTCAAGCAGTCAGGGCATAACCCTTTCTAGAACAGAGCTGAGCTTCATGGACTCTCCAGGCTCTCCCTGAGCCCAGGGTAGAATGTGTCTCAGGGTCATAGAATGATATTACGAGCCCTGGCTGACTAGTGCACAAGCCAAGGCTTGAAGCGTACCCCCAGAGCCATTGGGCACTGTGCAGTCACGCACACAGACACAAAAAGCAAACATGACATTGAAGGACTTTTAGTAGGACATGCTCCCTGGCATCAGACAAGGTATGTCACCACTCAAGACGGAGGGCTTCCTTCCAACAAGACCTAAAGAGCTGTTAGAGTCAATGCATGGATCGCAACTATGTACCTTATCCCCGAAGAGAAATTCAAAATTCGAAGATGCAAGGATAAGAACAAGGAATGCACCCCTGGCCTACAAATATGTTTTCAGAATTCTATCTTTTCTGGGACATGTGGTTTGTGTGTAGAATGGATTAAAAAGGATTATAATGTATCTTGGAGTCTGTAAAAGCAAATTCATTAGCAAAAAAAAAAAAAAAAAAAGGTTTTGTTGACCTGTTCGTGCTCACTGGTCATCTCCAGTGATTTCTTCCTCCTTCATTTGATGTCCCTGATAAGAACAGACAAGTGAGCTGAGGTCCATGTTCTCACTGAAAACCTACCACCAGGTAACCTTAAATCTAACACGTCTTTGAGGCCCACCCCCTTCTCCTCTCTCTTCAGAGGTGGGGTCTGCGAGGGATGACCTCGCACTCCCAGGAGAAGCAGCCCAGCATCAGGTGTGCAGAGGGCAATGAGACAGTAAAGGAAATGTACAGGGTGTTTGGACCAGTACAGCCACTGGGGTAGATTAAAAGAAACTTCACAAAAGGTTTGGGGAATCTGTGTAACAGACTTTTAGGACAAGAAGTCTGGCTTTCTCCAACAGCAAGTTGAACGTTGATGGTACTAACTTCATCTACAGCTAAAATTCAACATGAGTAATTTCCCCATCAGAGAGAGATGCCCAAATGAGCTATTTCTTCTGCAAAGAGAAAAACCTAATCCCAGGTCACTGCGAACTTCTCAAAGCTTTTACAACCTGAGGCCTAATCGCATTAATAATAATATGAAAACATACCAACTCTGCTTAAACAGACATTAGTAGTCCTTTTGCAGCATGTATTTCCTACTGTCCCAGAAGAGAAATTAGAATCATTTTGCATAATTGATAACAAACTTTACTTTTAAAGTCTGATTTCTTTTGTGTGTGTAAGGCCTTGGAGTAATCTGCTAAGGGAATTTTGACTGCAGGCACCTGGGAGTGAATCAAAGGGTAAGGAAATGTCCATTTTGTTTGAGTGAAGCACCATTCTTTCATGCTTTATGGCATTTGAAGATAAATTTAGTCTAAATGGTTCTATGCGAATACAAGATCATGGTGGTTTTTAGCACAGTTGATTACACAATATAATTAACACTGTGTTGCAATTCAAGCCTTAGAGTCAGGTCCCTGTTGAAAAATGCAAATCAGTGCATGTCTACCAGCTGAAGCTTTCACAACAGGGGCAGACCCTCCCTTTTAAGACTGTTCCTTTGCATGAGAATCCTCAGTACATGAGGTGTGCCTTCTTATCCATGTGCTGACAAGCTCCTTTCTCAAAAAAGTCTCCAAAGTTTGGGAAGGTCACGCAGCTCTCAATATCTGAGGTCCCCGAGACAACAACATTGTTTGATGCTTGATAAAGGAAGAAGAAAATGTCTGTACATGGAAATTGTAGGGACAATCACCAAGTAATCAACCAGATGCTGCATGGTAAATTTGATCACTTGCTTGGTGATTAGTACTAACTGACCTACAACACTTAAGGTCAATCTGGTCTGAGGTGGATCCAAGGGATGACTTTGGCCACGGCCGATTGCCACCTGAGTCTGCTGCCAGACAAAGCATGCAAACAATTCTCAACAATGTTAGCAATACAAGCCCAGGAAAACACACCAGGTCCTACATGGACAATTTTGGGTAGCAAATGCTATAAAAATTATGGGTACAAGAGTAGAGATTAAAAAAAAAAAAAGAGTAGCGATAAGCAAGTTTTACATAATAAATGTACATGTCTAATGACCTGTGCTCAGAGTGCTAACATCGCTGCAACTCTTTTGGTTTTGTTACAGAGAGGACTTCTTTCATTTTCATGAAAACCCCATGACAATTATAACAAAGAAAATTTGCATTACAGCCCCAAAATAGAAACCACTATCTCTTTTAGTCACTTAAATCTTTAAAAGGCACTTTTATTTTAACCAGAGAAAAGGGAGATGGAAATTTAAGAATAAATGCAAATGCAACAAATAAAAAGTTTCCAGAATTTACTGCCAAGTTGCCTGTTGTGTGCATTGTATCCTAAAATCATAAACCTCTCAAGTGGGACAAGATCTTAGAATGGATCTAGTCTGGCTCCTCCCCTTCGTGTTACAGATGAGGAAAGTAAGGCGGGCCGAGATGAAGTGATTGTCCCAGGCCACCCACACGGAGAGTGAGAGTGGAAAAACCAGACCTTCATTTTCACCAGCTGCCTGCTGGGTACTCCTCACCACACCTCATCACCTTCCCTCTCAGTGATTGGGTCTTGGCTGGCATGTGTTCTCTCAGAAGTCTTCTGAGTTCCAAAAATCCTACATGTCCTGAATTACTCCTTCAGAGACACCATGAGACTTTGCACATTTTTTTAAATCAACACAAAACTTTTTTCCCCATTTTCCAAGATGCTCTTTTTTGTTTTCTGCTATTTACATTGCAAACTATTAATCTGATATTTCTTTCACTTAACAAGTGTTAACTGCATCCCTCATGTGTGTCAGGCACTGAGCTAGACATTAAGAAATCACAAGTGAACATGCATATGGTTCTTGCCACTGTGGAGCTGTCATGTGGCATGACACATGTGATAGTGTGATTAGCTTTTGGATGGTGGCACAAGTTACTGTGGGAGCCCTCAGGGGAAGCAGCTCACTCACAGTAAAATCTTAGTGAGGTCCCCCCAAGACAGTAATACCCAAGTAAGTCACATGAAGGAGAAGTTAGCCATGCAAAAATGTGTGCCAGAGAAAATGGACCCAATTCAGAGACTGCAGGTAATCCTGCAGTAGAGACACACACACTAGGCATATGAGCAGTGTGAGTGTGCTCACTTCTCTAGACCTATAAGCTGGTCACTGGCTCCGGCATAAAGATTCCTATAGTTTCTAATGCATCTAAGCCAATGGTCCTCAAACTTTTCATCTGTAGACCATTTGAATGAGATAAAGATTTTATGGATAAGTTGACCTATGCCCTTCTTTGCCTGAGACAGTTCTGGCTTATCTGTGTTGTCCTGACATTAGCAAGAGTGCCCCTTCCACACTCAAACATGCTGTATTTGAACAAGATAAGTCCACCCCACCTATAGATCCATTCTTCTATGTGCATGTGCATATGCATACGCACATGCACACGTGGGTGCATGGCTACGTACATAATTTTTTCATTCCTTAAAAACTGTTTTTCACTGTGTCACGTTATTGTGGATATCATTAGGTCTAGCTAGCCTCAGTTTACCAATGAAGAAAAATGTGGTGGAAAAAAATCTCGAAGTGTTTGGTCTAGCCAATCCCTAGGCAAGGTTTACAATAACTATAATGGAATGCCTAAAAACACTGTCTCTGCTGTCTACACTCAAAAAGAAAAAGTCAGAAGCAGATTAAGAAAATGGGGATCTTGCAGCTTCTGCAGTGTGAAAAGAATCTCATGAGGATTAAATGAAGTTATGAAATGAGTAGATGTTTGTGAAAAGTGCTTTGTTAGCAGGAGAGGACAACTCAGATATTAGTAATAAGGTCAATTACTTAATTGCTAATGCCAGAGGAGCCTCTGCTGTGCTCAGATACTCTGTTTAAAAGCCTGATCTTCACCACTGAGCCTTCCCATTGCTGCTTAACAGTAAACTAGAGTTGGGCTTGCCGCACCAGAGTAACTGAAATTGCTCAGACTGCATATCTTCAAAGTCAAGCAGAGGGATTGAAGTAGCAGGATTCAAGGCGTTAGGAAGCAAAGAAATAAACCTGCTGAGTCATATGGAGAATCCTTTCTTCAGGCAAGCTTCCATCTCTCCACCCATCAAGGGACCCATCAAACACTTGCACATTTTGCTGGGGACTGAGGTGTGAGACCCGCTTGATTCTATTCAAAACCCATTTGGTAATGCAAAGGTGAAGAAGTTATTAAGAGTACCTGTGGGGTCATGGAAAAGTTCACAAGCTGTGAGTTTGAAGGCCTGGATTCTACTTCATCTCCCCACTTATAAGCTAAGTCACTGTGGACACCACTTCACCTCTGTGAACCGCCCCCTCCTCATCCACAAAGTAAAGGGCTGAGCCAGAGTGTTGCTAAACCCTCAGCTCTGTGAATCTGTGCCTAATCTGATTACAAGCCAGCAGAACAACCCAGCCTGTTAAATTGATCTTTAGTATGATACACGTCAATGAAGCCATAAAAACCATAGTGTCTATCAGGAAGAAATTATGAACCAACCTATTCGAAAGTTGCCCAAGAACACACATTTGAAATATGCAACTTGTTTCAAGTGTCCTGAAACCCAGAAATAGGAAGGGAGGATACTCCTCACTTGGAAGAACATAGTTGCTAGGAAGCGCACACTGACTGGGTACTTAAAAATGCCAAAAGAAGAACCGTTCCAAAATCAAACTCTGACCCAACCAGGAAGGAGGGCCGGACCCCCAAATGCCTTCAGAGTCTCTCCAGGTTTTCAGTGCCACGCCCTTTCTGAAACTAGTGTTACAAAATTCATTCTGAATCCCCACACAGTGCTGAAAAGGTCCTCGGAAAGACTTTGCCCTCCAGAAATCACTGTTGCACAGCCGCCCCTGCCCCCACCACCCAAACTTCCTAGCCATGTTATTTCTTCATATTCATAGCTCATCTGGCTAAGTGATTTCACTCCCTACATGGCATTCCTGGTTCCCAAAGAACCAAGAGCTCAAAGTGCTGCCCATGTGGGGATGGCAGGCAGCAGCACTACAGCCCACAGCCTATCCCTGATAATAACCATTACGTCAACTTCCTTCACCACCTCGAATCAGCTCAAATCATTATTTTGTTCTAAGAATTTTCCCAGAAAAGAGAATCACCAGCCTTGCTACCACACTTTGCTTACCTGGAGTCACAGTTATCCTGGAAAACGCACAGCAAGGGAAAAAGAAAGTGAGGGCTGTGAAAGGACCTTGATGTAGGAGCAACCCTCTGTGGGGCAGAGGCAGGACTCACTCACCTGAACCGGCACCACTCCCTCTGTGACCACTCCCAGCCTGCCCTCTCGCCGCCCTCCCACTTCTGCTCTCCCAGCTCTTACTCATGCCTCTTGGCAGCTGGTCCATGACTGAAAAAAATGATTCAGGCTGAAGTTGCTGTTGCCTGCACAGCTTCCAAAGGCCTCCAACATGCTCAGGCAAGAAGGGCTGTCGGTGGATCCTGCCTTGGGCTAAATACATACATACATACACACATAAGGGCAACCCTGGTAGGCCACGTGGGACCAGAAGATGAAATATGATATGAAATAGAAGGAATACTGCGATGGTCCTAATGATTCATACTTCTCAAATAGGGTGGTGCCCCAGAAAGCTCCCTAACCTCCACCTTTCCACGTAAACTGGAATCGCTCATACTGCTAGAATGCCAAAGAGGTACTACCTACTAAACAGAATGGCAATCACAAAAGAAGAGGGAATATAAATGAAATAAATTATGCTTAGCAAAATATGTACTACCGAATTGACAGGACAGAGTGCTTGATGAAGTTCCCGGTGATTAAGATGACACAGCTCTGCTGTTTGTGGAGCCTTGCTCTGTGCAGATTCCAGATTACCTCCCTCCCTGTGGCTCCTTCATTCGGTGGGACCTACACCCTTCCTACCAAAATTTCTTGGCAAAGTACCCGCAACTGAGCCAATGGCTTCTCTGCTCTGCTTCCTAAGATTCCCTATTGTTCATATACTACATTCTCTCATGATCATCTGTCTATTGCATAGTCTTTCCTATCCAACTATGAGAATCTTAAAGACCACGCCTCATTCATTCTTGTAACACCAACACGTGGTGCAGACTTAATAGACAGTATACGGTCAATAAATGCTTGTCTAGATGAATGAGAGCACCCCATTTAGCCAAACTAAGATTGATTGATAGCTTCCCTGGTTATTATTAACCAGGATCAAGTCATAAACCAAGTGAGTTGAACTCTGAAAGTGGAGCAAATGGAAGTAAGAAAACTATAAGAGGGTGAGGTGGGCAGGATGCCACTCAAAAATTACACTCTCCAGGTGTCGTGGGGAAATGTGGGTTGAGAGGCAGAGTCAGACATTGGGAAACTCAATGCCTCTTCTTGCTTGTACTATCCTAGATAAAGCACCTTATCACTCGGCCTCAGTGTCCTCATTTGTAAAATGAAATACACATATACATGAAGATACAATACATAGGAAGCATCCGACACATGTGAGTGCTCCCTAATGATTATCATTTCACCCCTTTGCCTATTCCTCAGGCAGGCACAGGCTCGGAATAATCACAATGGCCAAAAGGCTGGTGCGGAATATTCACATCTAATTCACCGCAATAGTTTATTGAATAGCAGCTGCATGCTTGCCACTGTGACCCAAAGACTTTAAGAGACTTGTGCTTATATCAGAGGGCTTTGTCCGTTCTCCCTTTTGATGTTTGAATCCCCTCTGCAACACTCCTGCTCAGTGCCTGTCAAACCTGGACAGAAATGCTTCCAGCAACAGGAATTCAGCAATGCCAAGGAAGCCCGAACCGAATTCTGACTGCTGGAAATAAATATTTCATTACAAATATTTAGTGGAAAGTGATATGGCTGTTTGTAGGAAGTACCATTTGTTCTATAATTACCCAAATAAGTTCCAATTTCCTTCTCTTTCATTTGCCACAAAGCCATGTGATGGACTATGCATTAAAGAGTAGATTTTTTTTTGAGAGAGAGAAATATAGCTTAAAGAATGAATTATCCATTCAGTCATCAAACAGTTTTATCAGACATAATTTTCTTTAATTCAACAAAAAACAATCATCAGCCCAAATATTTAATAACCTAGGAGACAGTTTTGTTGGTGCTTTTTGTTACCTATACGCTGAAACAGTGCAAACATTACAACTTGATTACTCAGCATTTTGGCCAAGGGATGGCTTGACACACCCGGCCACTCCCAGGAACCATTCAAAGGAGCTTTGTTATAGCCTGCTTAGAATTGTCTCTCTCTCTCTCCCTCTTTCTTTCTTTCTTTCTCTCAGTCTCTCTTTCTCTCTCTGTCTCTCTCTCTGTCTTCTCTTCCAAGAAGATAAATTTCAGCCAAAAATTCTTTTTTTTTTAATTGGAGTTCAATTTGCCAACATATAGCATTATCACCCAGTGCTCATCCTTTCAAGTGCCTCCCTCGGTGCCCGTCCCCCCGCCCACCACCCCTTGTTCATTTCCCAGAGTTAGGTGTCTCTCATGTTCTGTCACTGTTTCTGATATTTCCCTCTCATTTTCTCTCCTTTCCCCTTTATTCCCTTTCACTATTTTTTATATTCCCCAAATGAATGAGACCATATAATGATTGTCCTTCTCAGATGGACTTACTTCACCCAGCATAACACCCTCCAGTTCCATCCACATCAAAGCAAATGGTGGGTATTTGTCGTTTCTAATGGCTGAGGAATATTCCATTGTGTACATAGACCACATCTTCTTTATCCATTCATCTTTTGATGGGTACCAAGGCTCCTTCCACAGTTTGGCTATTGTGGACATTGCTGCTATAAACATTGGGGTGCAGCTGTCCTGCCATTTCACTGCATCTATATCTTTGGGGTAAATCCTCAGTAGTGCAATTGCTAGGTCGTAGGGCAGTTCTATTTTTAACTCTTTGAGGAACCTCCACACAGTTTTCCAGAGTGGCTGTACCAGTTCACATTCCCACCAACAGTGCAAGAGGGTTCCCCTTTCTCCACATCCTCTCCAACATTTGTTGTTTCTTGCCTTGTTAATTTTCACCATTCTCACTGGTGTGAGGTGGTATCTCATTTTGATGCTCCCGGCTCTGGTTTTCTTTTTAATATTCCCCTGGCTGGGGTCTTTTCTGATTCCACACAAATCTTAAAGATTATTTGTTCCAACTCTCTGAAGAAAGCCCATGGTATTTTGATAGGGATTGCACTGAACATGTAAATTGCCCTGGATAGCATAGACATTTTCACAATATTAATTCTTCCAACCCATGAGCATGGAATATTTTTCCATCTCTTTGTGTCTTCCTCAATTTATTTCAGAAGTGTTCTGCAGTTTTTAGGGTATAGATCCTTTATCTCTTTGGTTAGGTTTATTCCTAGGTATCTTATGCTTTTGGGTGCAATTGTAAATGGGGTTGACTCCTTAATTTCTCTTTCTTCAGTCTCATTGTTAGTGTATAGAAATACCTCTGATTTCTGGGCATTGATTCTGTATCCTGCCACACTGCCAAATTGCTGTATGAGTTCTAACAATCTTGGGGTGGAGTCTTTTGGGTTTTCTACGTAGAGTATCATGTCATCTGTGAGGAGGGAGATTTGACTTCTTTGCCAATTTGAATGCCTTTTATTTCTTTTGGTTGCCTGATTGCTGAGGCTAGGACTTCTAGTACTATGTTGAATAGCAGTGGTGAGAGTGGACATCCCTGTCTTGTTCCTGATCTTAGGGGAAAGGCTCCCAGTGTTTCCCCATTGAGAATGATATATGCTGTGGGCTTTTCATAGGTGGCTTTTAAGATGCTGAGAGATTTTCCCTTTATCCCTACACTCTGAAGAGTTTTGATCAGGAATGGATGCAGTATTTTGTCAAATGCTTTCTCTGCATCTATGGAGATAGATCATATGGTTCTTGTTTTTTCTCTTGTTGATATGATCTATCACATTGATTGCTTTACAGTGTTGAACCAGCCTTGCATCCCAAGGATAAATCCCACTTGGTTGTGGTGAATAATTTTCTTAATGTACTGTTGGATACTCTTGACTAGTATCTTGTTGAAAATTTTTGCATCCATGTTCATCAGAGATACTGTCCTATAATTCTCCTTTTTGGTGGGGTCTTTGTCTGGTTTTGGAATTAAGGTGATGCTGGCCTCATAGAACAAGTTTAGAAGTATTCCATCTATCTTTCAGAACAGTTTTAGTAGAGTAGGTATTGCTTCTTCCTTAAACGTTTGATAGAATTCCCCTGGGAAGCCATCTGGTCCTGGACTTTTGTGTCTTGGGAGGTTTTTGATGACTGCTTCAATTTCCTCCCTGGTTATTGGCCTATTCAGGTTTTCTATTTCTTCCTGTTCCAGTTTTGGTAGTTTGTAGTTTTCCAGACATGCGTTCATTTCTTCTAGATTGCCTAATTTATTGGCGTATAGCTGTGCATAATATGTTTTTAAAATCGTTTGTATTTCCTTGGTATTGGTTGTGATCTCTCCTTTTTCATTTGTGATTTTATTAGATTTTATTAGAGTCTTTTCTCTTTTGTTTTTAATAAGGCTGGCTAATGGTTTATCTATCTTATTAATTCTTTCAAAGAACCAACTCCTGGTTTTGTTGATCTGTTCCACGGTTCTTCTGGTCTCTATTTCAGTGAGTGTTGCTTAAATCTTCATTAACTTTCTTCTTCTGGCTGTAGGTTTTATTTGCTGTTCTTTTTCCAGTTCCTTTAGGTGCATGGTTAGCTTTTGTATTTGAGTTCTTTCCAGTTTTTGAATGGATGCTTGTATTGCGATGTATTTCCCTTGGGATCTCTAAAACAAAGTTTCATAGTGTTATTTAATGTAACCAGATTTTCCAATTACAGCTAAATTTTATTCAGCTTTTAACTAAGGTACCTCTCTTACACTAAGGTACAATATTAGTGTGCCTTGGGCTCATTCTGGTGGGTGACACAATAACATGAGATGCATATAAAACATAATGTGTGCTTGTGGGAGACCATAATGACAACAATGATGAGAATTAATATTTATTGAGATACTATATGCCAGGCACCTTTTTATATATTTTACCAATTTGATCCCCACAACTATATGTGATGACACTTGGTCACTTGGACTGAGACTTAGAGAATGTCAGGAACTTGCCTAAAGGTCCCATGGTTGGTGACAGAGCCATGAATCGAGGCCAAGCCGATTGACTTCAGAGTCTATGTCTTGTCCTCTGTGCCACTGTTATAATGCTACTTGGTACATTTGTGAAAGTTGGGGGGAAGGGTTACATTGGCAATTTAGAGGCCTGGGTTCTAACTCTGCTTCTGCCATAGCCCCTCTGTAGACTGAGCCAACTGACACTTGCTTAAGGACCCTAGATGTGTTGCTGCAGTTCCCTTCCTATCACTAGGTGGCAGACTTGGCGGTGGGAGGGAGCAGAGGGACTGCTGGATGTACAGTATTTAATTTGTAAATCTCATCTTGGCTTGTATCCACAGTTCTTCTGGTCTCTATTTCAGTGAGTGTTGCTCGAAAAGTATCACCAGCTTCTCACGTTTCTTAAAATTATGTTAGAATTTTGATTGAGATTCCACTGAATCTATATATTGGTTTATGAAGAGGATTTTAATATATATATAAATAAATATATATTTAATATATATATATATATCATCTGTTTATTTGATGCTATCATCTGGAAAGGATATGGATGTATACTTTCCTTCTAGGCTTTGGTGCCTGCCATTTTCAGGGATTCAGAGGTTCAAGGGTCAGAGCTTCAATGACAACATAATGGGGGGGGGGGGGCTTCCTTTTTTCAGGAGGCATTACTCAAAGGCAGAAAGTCCCTAGTCCATTTCCACAAATCCCAGGGTGCAGAACAATAGAGTCTTGGAGGAACCAGACCAAAGAACCTTGAATCCTTCTATGTCTATAATAGGGGTCTTGTGCTCTGTGTGTGAGTTCTTAGAGGTCACCCGTTCTTGCATTCACTTTCATCCAGGGCAGATCAATAGGACTCACCCGTGTAGAGATCAGATGACATGATTTCCACTCACTCTTCTCTACCTTGTGTCCTCGTCTTGCTGTTTGCTCTGTGGCCACAGACCAAATTCCATGGAGAAACCAGTTATAAAGGTAGAATTCATTCAGGCCGGCTAATTAGGAAAGAGAGGAAAGAAACTGGTTTTCTGGTAAAGATGATCTTGCTAAAGTTATCTCTGGCCTATGAAGGCGATTTACAAGGAGGAAGGTAACATACAGAGAATAGTACGGTAACCATGTTGTGGGTGAAAACGCCATCATGGACAAGGCTTACCCTCCAAGCTAAATGTTGATTGGCATTGTCTTGAGTTCCCAACATTCACCAAGTCAAGCTCCTGGGGATCGATTGTTCTGGCAATTCTGGATGATAGCAGAACCGTCCCACTCACAGGGAAATCATCTCTCCAGGATAGGATTTGTGAATCACGGAGGTCTGGTTGGAGTTGGCTGGAATGTTGGGGAGGATAAGACTTTCAAGTCTATGAATGGCTGGAAGGGGGAGTAGGAGCAAAGGAGGAATTGGAATAACGGGGAACAGGAGCGAGAAAAAAAGAGCGGGGGTTGGACGTTTTGGAAGGAATAGAACCAGATTTGGGTGGGGAAACCTGTAGGTTAGGGCGGCAGGGAGGGACAGCACTATGAACAGGAGGGAAAGAGATAGGTTTCTGAGTTGAGAGAGGTGGCCGAAGCTGGGGAGTGTTCTGTGGACGAAAAGAGTTACACAAAAGAGGAAACAGCTTTGAACAATGACAGGAGGCAGGAATACAGTAGATAGGAGCAGCCCGGGATTGAGAGGAGGAAGGAATGGAGTGGGTAGGTGGAGCCTGGGGTCCAGAGGAAGAAGTAATAGAGTGGGTAGGTGGAGCCTGGGGTCTGAAGGAGGAAGGAATGGAGTGGGTAGGTGGAGCCTGGGGTCGGGAGGAGGAAGGAATGGAGTGGGTACGTGGAGCCTGGGGTCGAGAGGAAGAAGGAATAGAGTGGGTATGTGGAGCCTGGGGTGGAGAGGAAGAAGTAATGGAGTGGGTAGGTGGAGCCTGGGGTCGAGAGGAAGAAGTAATAGAGTGGGTAGGTGGAGCCTGGGGTCGGAGGAGGAAGGAATAGAGTGGGTAGGTGGAGCCTGGGGTCGGGAGGAGGAAGGAATAGAGTGGGTAGGTGGAGCCCGGGGTCGGGAGGAAGAAGGAATAGACTGGGTAGGTGGAGCCTGGGGTCGGGAGGAGGAAGGAATTGAGTGGGTAGGTGGAGCCCGGGGTCTAGAGGAGGAAGGAATAGAGTGCGTAGGTGGAGCCTGGGGTCGAGAAGAAGAAATCCGAGGCAGCTTTTTTGTCATTTCTCCAAACGGCGTTTGGCTAGTTACTCATCTTGACCAAATGAGTAACTGAACAAAGGTCAGACTTACCCCATTATTTATGTCACACACCAGCCCTCGCATCATCCCCTGCCTCAATGCCCATTATGACATATGTGTGCCCCTCCCTTTGGGCCCCTCAGCAGGCTCACCAGCCAGGGACATGGCCCCGGGTGGGAGGTTGGAGAGTGATCCCAGGAAATAGCAGACAGAAGAAATGCCATAGGAGTCCCTAGGCCTTGGGAGAACATGTAGTTTTGCCCCTCACTTGGCAAAGATTGATCAAAGGGCTGTGCTGCACTCAGGGGCTGGGCACCGAGAGGATGCATGGGAAGCAGGTGTGGTCAAAGTGGGAAGGAGAAAAATGAGTGGGAAATATCAGAAAGGGAGACAAAACATGAGAGACTGATAACTCTGGGAAAGAACTGGGGGGGGGGGGTGAAAGGGGAGGTGGGGGTGACTGGGTGATGAGCACTGAGGGGGGCGCTTGATGGGATGAGCACTGGGTGTCGTTCTATATGTTGGCAAATTGAACACCAATAAAAAGAATTTATATAAAAAAAATCAAAATAAAACTGATTAAGTCTATGCACAAGCTGTTTCAGCCCTGTATACGTACTCAGCAGAAATGTGTACACACATGTGTCAAATTAACTGCGTATTCTGTTTCTCTCATGCTTTGCACCCTATATTTTTAGTGCCAAATCTTGGAGATCCAAAGAGTCCAGTCTCTCAAATTCAAGTATATGCAAACAAAAGCTTGACTTTCAAGGCTATTGTATAGAAAATCCATTGAGGAACCTCAGCACTGTTCGATAGCATACTCTTTCTTCATGAAGGCAGTGTACACAGAAAGCCTAGAAAGTGGATATTAGACATCAAGGGGACATATAACCCTCAAATATTATCTCCAATTATCATCTGATACACTTAAAACTTATAAAGTAAGCCAACTGAAAATATACAATAAGGAATTATTCATACAAATCCTGCTATATCCTGTAAGTGAATACTGGACTGTTCTTCAGAATTATTCAATGTATATTAAGTACACAAATCAAGTTTAACATGACATGTGTAATACGATCCATTTTAAAATAGAAATTTAAATACATGTGTATATATATATGTGTGTATATATACATAGGAAAATCCTGAAGGATATTGGCATAATCTTAACAAAGATTAGAGTTAAGGGAAGAATTAATGAATTTTTTCTTTATGATTACCTATAATTTCTAATGTTTATACCACTGAGTAAATTTTTGTAAATGTAATGTCTACATCTTCAATGGATTTAAGAGGGGAGATCCTATTCCATTATTACTGTTAAAATTTGCTCCCAATTTTTTTCAGAGCACAGTTTCTCACTTTAAAAATATCCAAAGTGAGGTCCAGAGAGTCCAGTTGGGTAATTTAATTATACATCAGTGAAAATTTTTTATCTGAACCAGTTAAATCTTTATCTGAACCAGTTAATAGGTAGCGGATGTACAGTATATTCACATTCCACTGTCTCTTAACCACACTCCATTGTAAGTGCTATGGAGTCTTAAGAATGAAAAATAAGGCCAAGAGTATAGTGATTGGGCCAAATGGGTAATAGAGTAATGTAGAGCAGAAGGAGATGCTAAAGTTGGTGAGCAAAGTTTGAGGATATAGAAGATTTACATTGTCTCCAAAAACTCTCCCCAAAGTTATTTATTAACTACAAAGGTATAAAGAAGTAACTACAATGGAGAAACCTAGTAACCATCACATTCTCCAAGTGACCAAGGTAAACGTAACCAGCAATAAAACATATCAACATCCTGAACACCCAGACGTGGTGCACAGACAAGGATACAACATCAATTCTTCTGATTTTCTTACCAAAAATACATTATCTGACTCCAACTAGAATACATTGGACAGATCCAAACTAATGGACATTCTGTAAAATGATGGATCAACAAAAACTGCCAAGGTCATGAAACAGCAGGAAAATCCAAGGAACATTTACAGAATGGAGGAGACTAAGAAAAAATTGCGAAACCCTGAGTACAGCCCTAGAACAGAAAGAGGAGATTAGTGGGAAAAAATGGGTAAAATTCAAATAAGGTTTGTAGTTTAATTAGTAAGACTGTGCCAAGGTCAATTTCTTATTCTTGATATCTCTGGTAAGGTAATGGAAGATGTTAACATTAAGGAAAGATGAGTGAGGGATGTAAAGCAACTCTTTGTACTGTGTTTGCAGACTTGGCGGTGGGAGGGAGCAGAGGGACTGCTGGATGTGCAGTATTTAATTTGTAAATCTCATCTTGTATCCTACTGGCAAAATAGTTTATGGGCTATTTCATTAGGCATCATACATATTAAGTTTCTATTCCTTAAATTTCTTTCAATTTGTATTTATTTACTTATTTATTTAAAGTTATTTATTTGGCACTCGGAGAGAGAGCACAGCACGGGGAGCTTCAGGCAGAGGGAAAGGGAGAAGCAGACTCCCCGCTGAGCAGGGAGCCCAACCTGGGGCTTGATTCTAGGGCCCTGGGATCATGACCTGAACTGAAGGCAGGTGTTTAAGTGACTGAGCCACTCAGGCACTCCTCAATTTGTATTTAATAGTTCCATTTGTTCTATTTGTTCAATGTCTACAGTATCTATGAAAAGTATATAAATCAGCAGGGCATTTGGCTGCCTCATTCATGACAATGACTAGGACAGTATCTGGCTTATAGCTAGGACTCAAAAATACTTGAGTTTTTTTTTTCTTTTTTTCATGTTGTAAGGATTTCATTTTTCTTTTTGTTTTGAAGAAATGCTAGTGTTACAGAAAAGTTGCTAACAAGAGAAAGGAAGGGAGGAAGGAAGAAGGGACAGAAAGAAGGAAGGAGGGAGAGGGAAGGAAGGAAGGAAGAAGGAAGGAAGGAAGGAAGGAAGGAAGGAAGGAAGGAAGGAAGGAAGGAAGGAAGGAAGGAAGAGCTTAGTAAAAAAACTCCTCATTTGCTGGAGCTTCTCTTCACCTGTGGGGCATCACCCCGGGGAGAGCAGACTGGGAGACCAAAGGATCCAGCGGGGACGCCCCACCTCCACAAGGGGAGCTGAGCCTGAGAGAGCTCCATCAGCCCCAATGTAACTTAGGGCCCTCTGTCCCCACTCCAATAGCAGAGCTCCCCGCCCCCGACCCCGGACACCAGACCAGCCACTCCCAATGTGGGGACACTTGGGAAGCCACACTCAAATACCTCCAACTTCTGCCCTCCTGGTAAATTTGAGGAAAACGTATCCATTCAGTTAATTGTGTAAGTTAATCTTACAGCTTCTCTAGGATGGACGTGTCAGAGCGCTTCCTGTTGCTTCTCCGTGTAACCACGTCCACAACATCCATTCTTCCATCCGACCAACGTGTGCTGAGCCCCTGGGGGGTGCTGGCCCAGGCCCCGCGGACTTTGAACCCAGGTCGCCCTCCCTCCCCGGCGGCTTCCTTCTGATGCCCACGATCTCCTCTCTGGGTCAGCCCGGAACGTGATGACCGCAGGCTGAACCATGTCAGGGTGCACAGCGATATCGCGCTCCATGATGCTCAACTGTGGAGCTTGGGAGAAGATGATCGCCACACGGAGTGTTCAGCGCCCACCTCAGCCTCGTTCCTGAAACCCAGCCTGTGTACTGCTTGGATAAATAAAGATGACTTTCAAGCGTCAGTCGGACCTTTCCTTTGTGGAGTCTCACATTTTTCTGCCCGCATGCACTGGTTCAGATCCTTCATCTTTGGGAACCCTGGGTGGCCCAGCGGTTTAGCACCTGCCTTTGGCCCACGGCGTGATCCTGGGGACCCGGGATCAAGCCCCACGTCGGGCTCCCTGCATGGAGCCCGCTTCTCCCCCTGCCCGTGTCACTTTTTTTTTTTAAAGATTTATTTATTTATTTATGATAGACAGAGAGAGAGAGAGAGGCAGAGACACAGGAGGAGGGAGAAGCAGGCTCCATGCCGGGAGCCCGACGTGGGACTCGATCCCAGGACTCCAGGATCGCGCCCTGGGCCAAAGGCAGGCGCTAAACCGCTGAGCCACCCAGGGATCCCTCTACCCATGTCTCTACCTGTCTCTCTCTGTGTCTCTTGTGATTAAATATATACAATCTTTAAAAAGTACGTAGTGTCCATTACCTCTTTGGTTAGGTTTATTCCTAGGTATCTTATGCTTTTGGGTGCAATTGTAAATGGGATTGACTCCTTAATTTCTCTTTCTTCAGTCTCATTGTTAGTATATAGAAATGCTGCTGACTTCTGGGCATTGATTTTGTATCCTGCCACGCTACCAAATTGCTGTATGAGTTCTAGCAATCTTGGGGTGGAGGCTTTCGGGTTTTCTATGTAGAGTATCATGTCATCGGCGAAGAGGGAGAGTTTGACTACTTCTTTGCCAATTCGAATGCCTTTAATGTCTTTTTGTTGTCTGATTGCTGAGGCTAGGACTTCCAGTACTATGTTGAATAGCAGTGGTGAGAGTGGACATCCCTGTCTTGTTCCTGATCTTAGGGGAAAGGCTCCCAGTGCTTCCCCATTGAGAATTATATTTGCTGTGGGCTTTTTGTGGATGGCTTTTAAGATGTTGAGGAATGTTCCCTCTATCGCTACACTCTGAAGAGTTTTGATCAGGAATGGATGCTGTATTTTGTCAAATGCTTTCTCTGCATCTAATGAGAGGATCATATGGTTCTTGGTTTGTCTCCTGCTGATGTGATGAATCACATTGATTGTTTTATGAGTGCTGAACCAGCCTTGTGTCCTGGGAATAAATCCTAGTTGGTCATGGTGAATAATTTTCTTAATGTACTATTGGATGCTATTGGCTAGTATCTTGTTGAGAATTTTTGCATCCATGTTCATCAGAGATATTGGTCTGTAATTCTCCTTTTTGGTGGGGTCTTTGTCTGGTTTTGGAATTAAGGTGATGCTGGCCTCATAGAACGAATTTGGAAGTACTCCATCTCTTTCTATCTTTCCAAACAGCTTTAGTAGAATAGGTATGATTTCTTCTTTAAACGTTTGATAGAATTCCCCTGGGAAGCCATCTGGCCCTGGACTCTTGTGTCTTGGGAGGTTTTTGACGACTGCTTCAATTTCCTCCCTGGTTATTGGCCTGTTCAGGTTTTCTATTTCTTCCTGTTCCAGTTTTGGTAGTTTGTGGCTTTCCAGGAATGTGTCCATTTCTTCTAGATTGCCTAATTTATTGGCACATAGCTGTTCATAATATGTTTTTAAAATCGTTTGTATTTCCTTGGTGTTGGTAGTGATCTCTCCTTTCTCATTCATGATTTTATTAATTTGAGTCTTCTCTCTCTTCTTTTTAATAAGACTGGCTAATGGTTTATCTATCTTATTAATTCTTTCAAAGAACCAACTCCTGGTTCTGTTGATCTGTTCCACAATTCTTCTGGTCTCGATTTCATTGAGTTCTGCTCGAATCTTTATTAACTCTCTTCTTCTGGTGGGTGTAGGATCTATTTGCTGTTTTTTCTCTAGCTCCTTTAGGTGTAAGGTTAGCTTTTGTATTTGAGTTCTTTCCAGTTTTTGAATGGATGCTTGTATTGCAATGTATTTCCCCTTCAGGACTGCTTTTGCTGCATCCCAAAGATTTTGAATGGTTGTATCTTAATTCTCATTAGTTTCCATGAATCTTTTAAATTCTTCCTTAATTTCCTGGTTGACCCTTTCATCTTTTAGCAGAATGGTCCTTAACCTCCACGTGTTTGAGGTCCTTCCAAACTTCTTGTTGTGATTTAGTTCTAATTTCAAGGCATTATGGTCTGAGAATACGTAGGGGACGATCCCAATCTTTTGGTATCGGTTCAGACCTGATTTGTGACCCAGTATGTGGTCTATTCTGGAGAAAGTTCCATGTGCGCTTGAGAAGAATGTGTATTCAGTTGAGTTTGGATGTAAAGTTCTGTAGATATCTGTGAAATCCATCTGGTCCAGTGTATCATTTAAAGCTCTCATTTCTTTGGAGATGTTGTGTTTAGAAGACCTATTGAGTATAGAAAGCACTAGATTGAAGTCACCAAGTATAAGTGCATTATTATCTAAGTATGTCTTAACTTTGGTTATTACTTGATTGATATATTTGGCAGCTCCCACATTCGGGGCATATATATTGAGGATTGTTAAGTCTTCTTGTTGGGTAGATCCTTTAAGTATGAGATAGTGTCCTCTTCATCTCTCACTGCAGTCTTCGGGGTAAATTTTAGTTTATCTGATATAAGGATGGCTACCCCTGCTTCCTCTGAGGACCATTTGAATGGTAAATGGTTCTCCAAACTTTTATTTTCAGGCTGTAGGTGTCCTGTCTAAAATGAGTCTCTTGGGATCCCTAGGTGGCGCAGCGGTTTGGCGCCTGCCTTTGGCCTAGGGCACGATCCTGGAGACCCAGGATCGAATCCCACATCGGGCTCCCGGTGCATGGAGCCCGCTTCTCCCTCTGCCTGTGTCTCTGCCTCTCTCTCTCTCTCTCTCTCTCTGTGACTATCATAAATAAATAAAATTTAAAAAAAATAAAAAATAAAAAAAATAAATAATAAAATGAGTCTCTTGTAGACAGCAAATAGATAGGTCCTGCTTTTTTATCCAGTCTGACACCCTCCGCCTTTTGAAGGGGTCATTAACCCCGTTCACGTTCAGAGTTACTATTGAAAGATATGAGTTTAGTGTCATCATGATATCTATTCAGTCCTTGTTTTTGTGGATTGTTCCACTGGACTTCTTCTTAAAGGAGAATTTTAAGAGTCCCCCTTAAAATTTCTTGCAGAGCTGGTTTGGAGGTCACATATTCTTTCAGTTCCTGCCTGTCTTGGAAGGTCCTTCCATTCTGAATGAGAGCCTTGCTGGATAGAGTATTCTTGGCTGCATGTTCTTCTCATTTAGGACCCTGAATATATCCTGCCAGCCCTTTCTGGCCTGCCAGGTCTCTGTGGGAGGGTTCCGCTGTTAATCTAATACTTCTCCCCATATACATTAGGGATCTCTTGTCTCTTGCTGCTTTAAGGATCTTCTCTTTATCTTTGGAATTTGCAAGTTGCACTATTATCTGTTGGGGGTGTTGAACGGTTTTTATTTATTTTGGGGGCGGGGGATCTATCTCCTGGATCTGAATGCCTGTTTCCCTCCCCAAATTAGGGAAGTTCTCAGCTATGATTTGTTCAAATATGCTTTCTGGTCCTCTATCCCTTTCAGTGTCTTCTGTAACCCCAATTGAACATAGATTTTTTTTCCTTCTGAGGCTGTCATTTATTTCCCTTAATCTTTCCTTAAGGAAAGTTTTTGTTTTTCTCTTTTTTTCCTCAGCTTCCTTCCTTGCCATCAACTTGTCTTCTATGTCACTCACTCTTTCTTCTACCTCATTAACCCTCATCATTAGGACCTCCAGTTTGCATTGCATCTCATTTAATTGATTTTTAATTTCAGCCTGATTAGACCTAAATTCTAGAAGGAGTCTCTTCAGGAGTCATGAAGTCTCTTGAATCCTTTATGCTTTTTTCCAGAGCCACCAGTAGCTTTATAATTGTGCTCCTGAATTGGCTTTCCGACATCCAAATTCTGTAACTCTGTGGCAGAGAGTACTGTTTCTGATTCTTTCTTTTGTGGTGAGTTCTTCTTTCTAGTAATTTTGCTCAGTGCAGAGAGTGGCTAAAAACAAGTTGTACTTGTTAGAAGCGCACTCTTCTCTCTGTAGCATTCCAGCTGTCTCTCTTTAAATCTCAGGCTGAATTCATACGTTTTCAGGATGATCTGAAAGTTATCTAGGTAAGTTTGTGGGGACAGGTGACTTGGGGACCCTACTCCTCCGCCATCTTGCCTCAGTCAAAAATTCTTGAATTCTCTCCTCAGATACCTACAAATCAAGTGTTTGTTTTTTTTTTCACTGCTGATAGGTATGATTCCCACTGACTCATCTGCAAGTTCTCCTGTACAACAGAGGAATAATGAGAACCATGCACATTTCCAACTATTCACATAAATCACACAATAAGGCCCCACCTAGTCCCTGAAGACAGTCACCTTCTTTTCATACGTGGAAAAACTGAAATTAGAAAGTTAAGGCAACTTTACCTTAGAGTTTCTGATTGAGATAGAAACAAAAATGTGTTCAAAACCCCAGATTTGGGCCAGCCCCGGTGGCTCAGCGGTTTAGCGCCACCTTCGGCGGTGGCGTGATCCTGGAGACCGGGGATCGAGTCCCACGTCAGGCTCCCTGCATGGAGCCTGCTTTCCCTCTGCCTGTGTCTCTGCCTCTGTGTGTGTGTGTGTTTTTCATGAATAAATAAAATCTTTATAAAAAAAAACCCAGATTGATAATCGTTTACCTAAACTATGTCCATTTTAAGAATTCAACAGCCTAACACGTCTTTCATGCTTTTTGACTTATCAACATCTAGAGAAGGCTAAAATTCTGTCTAGAATAAATTTTATATTAAATGATAACCCGTAATGGAAAATGACACACATGAAATTTCTACTCAGATGCAAAGTTACAGGGGGAAAAAAACCTACACTGAAAAAAAAAAAAGGGTAAAGCAAGACTCCAGAATTAAACCACAGCCAAATAGCATAAGTGATGCAATTCTTCATACTGAATGTCAAGGTATATCCAAGCAGAAAATTCAATATCAAATCACTTATATTCAGTTGATGAATATAAAGCAAAAGAATGTGACAGTGTGGGAAAGAGGATTCAACTCACCTCAGAGTCAATTCTGAGCCACACTCCATGGCTCAGTAGGTATTAATTATCAGCAAGAGACTTAGCTTCCCTGGGCCTCAGCTTCCTGCAATGTAAAAAGGAGAGAGGGGTTGGACTCTTGGTTCTAACATTCCCTGTAGATGTAAAGGTCACAGAGTGAAACTTGCCCTTAACTAACCAAAAAAAGCTCAACAACTCTGGGAAATGAATAGTATGGAATGCTTTGAATGTGACATAAAAATGACATGAAAATTAAATATATTAGTTCATTAATGACTGGATTTAAATTCATTAGGTAATCAAGTTATGTGATCCAGTGACTTCTCATTCAGTTTTTCAAATATTTGTATCTTATAATTTTTCTTTTATATGTAATTCTTACAAGACAAAAGGAACAAATATAAGAATCAAAATACAATCTTTCCAAAACATCCACTAGAAATAAGAACTTCAATACAGCTGATCGAAATGTGAATTAGTCAGCTCTTCTGGGAAATAATTTGGCAATATATTACTTTTTTAATATTCATCCCCTTTGACCCAATAATACAGCTTTTAGAAATCTTTCTTAACATTGACCAATAAAGGGACCCCTGGGTGGCTCAGCGGTTGAGCGTCGGCCTTGGGCTCAGGGTGTGATTTCAGGGTCCTGGGATCGAGTTCCCCATCAGGCTCCTCACAGAGAGCCTGCTTCTCCCTCTGCCTATGTCTCTGCCTCTCTCTCTGTCTCTCATGGATAAATAAACAAAATCTTTTTAAAAATTGACAAAGTAAATGATTAATGTACAGAAATATCTACAGTAATATTATTTATAACAGAAAAACTAGCAACCAGCTGAATGTCCACTTTTTTTTTAAGCTATTATTTATTGGGACACCTGGATGGCTCAGTGGTTGAGTGTCTGCCTTCAGCTCAGGGCACGATCCCAGGGTCCTGCAATCCAGTCCCACACTGGGCTCTCTGTCAAGGAGCCTGCTTCTCCCTCTGCCTATGTCTCTGCCTCTTTCTGTGTGTCTCTCATGAATAAATAAACAGAGCCCACTGCAGGACTCAATCCCAGGACCCCAGGATCACCATATATACCATATATATATATATATATATATATATATATATATATATATATATTCGTATTTAGAGACTTTGGTTCTTGCTTTAATGCACTTAAGGTTGACAAATGACGTGTGTGTATATTCAGAAGACTTAAAGACAATACATCAAATAATTTAACAGTAATTCTTTCCAGCTGATGAAATTGAAAGTGATTTTTAGTTTCTTTCGATGCTTCCCTGTATCTGCCCAATTTCCTAGAATCATATATTATTTCTTATTATTGACAGTTATGTTTCTTCACAAGTTACTTTTCAAAAAAGCTGTCCGCCACAACTGGGCCTTTGCATAATAAATCTCTAGTTGTAGTCAATGATTACCCATGCTGTACAATAAAGGCTACACAACTCAAACACAAAATGGTGTTTTTAAGAAGCAGAAATTCCAGAGAATCCTTTAAAGAGGTCCAGGACCGCTCAGCAGCCCCGCAGAAACTGGTGTCACATCTGAGTCTAGCAACCAGGCCCAACCCCTCCCTAGATGAGCCAGGCCAAGGAGGACAGGAGCCCAACACCCTGGAGCACCTCCAAGAGGATCCCCACCCCAGGAGGAGAGCACAAGTGAGAACAGGCCTGGCCCTCTTTCTCCCTCTTCCCACCTCCTCCCCCGCAGGATCAGCGGCCATGCTGACTCAGTTGCAGGCCTTGCTCTGTATCTGGCTACATGATGCAACTAAAGCATGTCAAGGAGAACTCCACAAGCAGTTCTAAAGGAAACTTGGCCATCACCAAGTCCAAATCCCTCGTTTCCAAATGGTGAAACTTAACCCCACACTCTCTCATACACACATTTTTAAAAGTGATGTAAGAATTTCACTACCTGCCTGTTAATAACCTATTTTATATAAGTTCTATTTTTATTCCATTTTATAAATAAAAAAAAAAAAAAGGAGGGACAGGGCTACAAAATAACTTCCCCCAGGTTACAATGTTATAGTAAATGGTAGAACCAGATTCCGGCTTAAATCCAAGTGGTACCCTCAACAAATACACTGCACTCTTGTATGAAGCACCATCCTCTTGGTTTAATCTGAATTTTAATGTATCCATTTCACGTGGACTACGGAATATGTTGTGTAAAATACATGAAGCACTCCTTCCTCTCATGATCATTAGTTCTGTGATAACAGGACCAACTAAATGAGACAGTGAATGTAAGAATTTGTCTCTTAGAAACATGAAGTCAACTGGCTTCACTTGCTAAAGGAGGAAATTTTCAAGGAGAGTTCCAAGGAATTTGGGGGAAGGAGGAGAAATATATGAATCAACCCACACTATGTATCTAAGGCACCATGCCAGGCTCCTCACATGAGAACTCTAGTTCAGGGCTCTACCTCCTGAGATGAGATTTAAAGGTGAAACTTTCTATCCAGTGTCATCATTTCCCCCAGTCCTGGAGGACCCTGAGATTTGCTTGCTGGAGCTCCAAATCCTCCCAATGTGATACTTGAACCTGACCTTTCTTCTCTGAGCCTCATTCTGTATGTGTATCCCTTCATTCACACCCACATATCATGTGCATTTGAGCGTGGCTTCTCAGTAGACCCCAAACCACATGACAGCAGGACCACATTTTATTTATCTCTACATTCCTATTCCCCTTCCTAGAACTCACATAGTGCTTTGCACACTAACGTTACATAAACATACCATAAATTTGTAAAAACTATTCATGAGCAGAAATCTATAGTAGGAAAGCAATAAGCTATCTGTAGCAATGTTGAGTGCAGACAATGACTGTCATGAAAGCAACTGATGTCCAATTCCAAGAAAGAGAGTTGCTATTTTAGTATTTTGAAACCTAAAAAATTAAAAATTATAGTAAATAGATCAAAGTTTTCTTTTTCTATTAGATCAAAATGCTTACATTACTGGTTCTTTGACACCGTTGTGCATCAGAATTTTGATGGGGGTGGGGGAGAGGAGTAGTAGGGGGACGAGAGGAGGGGGACAGGAGAGGAAGTACAAAGTACAGATTTCCAGATCCAAATCTCCAGACACTGTGATTCAATATGTCTAGGCCCTGGAATCTGAATTCCTTTCAGTGGTTCAGGACTGGTTGTTCACAGATCATCCCTTCAAAATCACAGACTTCTGTCAGGTTCCTCACTGACACAGGCCATCCAATGGTTAGTGCTGATTCTGGCATGAGACTGGCTGATTCCCAGCTCTGCCATTTACTGACTCCATGGCCTTGGACAATCGCTAAACTCACTTCACCCCAGTCTCCTCATCTGTAATATGAGGTGATATGAGCAACTCTTCATCTAATGGGGACTAAATGAGAGAACATGTTATCAAGTGCCTTGAATATTGCCTGCCACCAATAAAGGTCCAATAAATGTTAACTATCGTGATTTTTACTCACTAAAACCTGTCATGAGGTTACAAATCTCAGAAAAGTTAGTGTTACCTAGATAGCAAATATAGAGAAAAAAGTGTAGATTATTTTTTAAATGGAAAAAAAATTAAGTCAAGAAAAATTTTAGAGGAACCACAAATCACTGGTTGTACCACACGCATGCACAGACATACGCACTCACACACACACACACACATACACACAAACACACACACCCAAATTTTACAAGGTCTTCCCTTTCTACATTTAGGTCTGGGTTTCTTATAAATAGCAAAGAGCAACAGCAAAAGAAAAATATGAAAAACAAAAATAAAAGTGAAATTTACTAATAGTAAGAGAGGAGGATTAAGACTTTGAATAAGGGAGTATGTATTTAATATTTCATGTTAAATTTCATATTAGTACTTTACAACTTATGAATTTTTAATATTTCATGTTAAATTTCATATTAGTACTTTGCAACTTATGAGTTTTTATTTACACCCAGCATTTCCCCCAAAGGAATTTTGTGTATCTCTTTCAAGTCAGTTACATATCGTGATTCCAATTTTATAAATGAGAAAAGTGACCTTAGAAATTTAAGTAATTACTAGGGAGAGATGGAGTTAAGCTCACACCTAGAACTCAGACTCCAAAGGCCAAGCCTATACAAATGCCACATTGCCTCCACTTCTTAAACACACACACACACACACACACACACACACACACACAAAAGGTAGCAAATAAGTGTAGAATCCTAATTATAGCTCAAGAACGGAAGAAAATAAATGAATCAAAGATGAATCCCCTGACATCTATTATCAGTTTTCTTTTCAAGCCCAAAGACTCACTGCAAAGGCAAACCACCACCCTGACTCACTTAGAATCAAGTTCCCTCCCACCCCCGGAGCAAAGGGCCATTCATTGGCGGGAGTCATGGCTGCCCTCCCTTATGGGAGTCTCCTACACCTCCCTCTATGATAGAGCCATGATTGCTGATCACCCCTAAATTGAATTATATTCTCAGCTCCACCACTTGTTAGTATTACAAGGATGATGTATTCACTCTCCCTGTGTAAACAATGTGTCCTTCATATTAGTTTTCAACCTACTTTCTTCAAGCTTCTAGTATTCCTGGATTCAATGAGCGAACTAGCGTTAACATACATGACTTCACAGGAAGGTATCATTAGCCAGAGAAGGAGGAGCCTAAGGAAAGTGAAGCAAGGCTCTGAGTAGATTTGGAGTAGGAGGAGGCCGTGTTAGATGGGCAGGATCCCTCCTCCCTCCTCTTTACCCATCCAAAAGATTACAAGGATGCCTTTAAACAGCTGAGCAGCCATAACATCAAAGCTAGCTTTAGTTTATGTTAGGAGAAAAGCTAAGAAGGAATGCAGTTCCTTAAAAAAAGAAGAAAGAAAAAGAAAAAAATAAGTCAATAAATAGGTTTATTGGCACATGAATTGAGAATTAAAAAGAGACAAGAAACAGGAAGTGCAAATTAAACTGAGATTTCTCACCTGGGAAGTCTTACATGTAGCATCTGATTCCTGAACTAAAAGTCTGGAGTGCCTGGAATGTATTTGTAGTTCTTTTCAAGGAGGAGATAAGCTTTCAGGTCATCATTAAGCTCACCAGCTGGATTTTAGTTTAAGAGAGGTGGTTAGGTGACTATAAGACAAAACTAATGTCAGAAGGAGGCTTCTGGGTTTCTTCTTTTTGAAAAACTCCTTCTGTTGCCTTGATTTTCACATCGCTCTCATACCACTGGCAGCAATGTTTGTGCTGATGAGGCAACCTTGTCCAAGTCTAAGCAATTACAGGCTGGTGGAGCAATTAGCCTGGGTGGAGAACACAAATTCTGTATGTTCCAGCTCCAAGGTATTGGTATTATTTTTAACTTCATCATCTCTATGATGAAAAATCTGAATGCTGGGGCACCTGGGTGGCTCAGTGGTTGAGCATCTGCCTTTGGCTCAGGTTGTGATCCTGGGGTCCTGGGATCAAGTTCTGCGTCAGGCTCCTGGCAGAGATCTTGCTTCTCCCTCTACCTGTGTCTCTGCCTCTGTGTGTGTGTGTCTCTCATGAATAAATAAATAAAATCTTTAAAAAAAGAAAAAGAAAGAAAGAAAGAGAAAGAAAGAAAGAAAGAAAGAAAGAAAGAAAGAAAGAAGGAAGAAAGAAAGAAAGAAAAAGAAAGAAAGAAAGAAAGAAAGAAAGAAAGAAAGAAAGAAAGAAAGAAAGAAAGAAAGAAAGAAAGATCTGAATGCCAACCCTGGTGTTGAGAAGACTGATTCCCAAGAATTATATCATCTCTTGTTTGATCAAGGCTCACAATTAAATGTTATCTATCAGCAGGAACTATGTTCAAAACTTAACACAAATATTATCTTGCCTTTACTCAAGAATTAATCAGTACACTAAACCAGTATAGACTAAATTAGAGAAAAATAGCATCTTCCAAATGCCAGATGTACAATAGTTGAGGGGTCTGAATCTAGTGGAGAGTTTCCAGTCCCTGTCACACTAAAAGAATATTCATAGTGGCCACATGTGGCAAGATATTTGTTTTTGGTCATCTGACAAACATTTGCTTGCCAGCTGCCATGCCTCAGACATTACAATGTCAAATGCTTCCCTCATAATACCCATGGCACAGCAGGTCCTCAAATTTCTGCACCCTCCATAGTCCACGGTGTCAGAACTGACTCAGTGGTCTCTACTCTCTTTTTCTCTGGCTCTTTCTGAATCTTTCTTCCCAGCATGAAATTCTACATTAAGCCATACACAAATTATATTCTCATCTTTCATGATGCCCTGTTAGCTTGAGGCAGGTTGCTCTTGTATCTTCTTCAAGTCTCCCTTTTCTTATCTTTAAAATGAGGTTAATAACACCTGCCTGTTAGGGAGATGAGAGAAATAATTATTCCTGAAATGCTTTGAAGATGAAAAGGGCCACATGACACTTGATGCTCGTTGTCTGGCAAAAGATGCTGAATTTTCCATTTGCATTAGCACGTTATTCAGGAAAATGAAAGATGAGACTGTCATAAAGAGTTTGTATGGTTAATTCTTGGCTAATGAGCAAACGCCATCCATAGTTACATTCTTCCACTGTCTTAAAGAACATACTGTCTTAATCAATTTACTGTTTTGAGAACAGATGCAAAAAAAGGGAAAGAACCTAACATATATTTTGTCTTTTCTGTGAAAATCTCATAACTAAGCAATTGATAAAGAATTTTCACTTTATAGTTGTATTCCAGCTAGTGAATAAAGAAATGATAGGATCAGAGCACCACCATATAACTGTGAGTGAACTAGTACAAGTAGGCCATGATCATCAATGGTTGATATCATCACAAAAGGAGACACAGTTGGACATGGTGTATTTCTTTTTTTTTAAGATTTTATTTATTTGAGAGAGAGTGGGCACACGAGTGGGGGGAGGGGAAAGGAAGAGGGACAAGCAGACTCCCTGCTGACATTATTGAAACATCAAGACAACTGGAAAGATGTGGATGAGACCTGTGCATTAGATAATAATACCATGTGGATAAAGAAGATGTGCTGCACACACAGGCGCACGCACACACACACACATATACACACACAAAGGAATATTACTCAGCCATAAAAAAAGAATGAAGTCTTGCCACTCGCAACAATGTGGATGGAACTAAAGTGTATTATACTAGGTGAAAATCAATCAGAGAAAGACAAAAATCATATAATTTCACTAATATGTGGGATTTAAGAAACAAAACAGGATCCCTGGGTGGCGCAGCGGTTTGGCACCTGCCCCTTGGCCCAGGGCACGATCCTGGAGACCCGGGATCGAGTCCCACGTCGGGCTCCCGGTGCGTGGAGCCTGCTTCTCCCTCTGCCTGTGTCTCTGCCTCTCTCTCTCTCTCTGTGCGACTATCATAAATAAATTAAAATAAATAAATAAATAAATAATAATAAATAAATAAATAAATAAATAAATAAATAAAAGAAACAAAACAGATGAACATATGGGAAGGGAACAAAAAAAGAGAGGGAAACAAATCATAAAAGACAATAGAGAAACTAAGCGTTGATAGGAGGTGGATAGGGAATGGACTAAATGGGTGGTAGGTATTAAGGAGGACATTTATGATGAGCACTGGGTGTTATATATAAGTGATGAATCACTGAATTCTACTCCTGAAACCAATATTAAACTATATGTTAACTAACTAGAATTTAAGTAAAAATTTGAGGGAAAAAACCATAACAGTATTATGTCAATGATTACTCCCTGACTATGACACTTGTACTATGATATGGAAGAAAATGTCTTGGTTTTGAGGAAACACATGTTGAAATACTGAGAGGTAATAGGGCTACACATCTGTAACTATTCTCAAGTGATTCTCAAGTGAGGCAGAGAGGGAACAATAAGGCAATCAGGTAAAATAATAACACTTGGAGAATTTAGGTAAAGAATATAAGGGTATACCTTGAATTATCATTGTAATTTTTCCATTAAGTCTGAAAAGTTTTAAAAAATCAATTTGAGCAACCTTAGAATAAGTGGAATTTTAATGCTAGAACTTAACTTGTGACTTTAGTTCACTTTATACAGTAACGCAAAAGAATTCGGAACATCAAATCAAATATTTTGAACCTGAGGTAGAATATTCAAATAAGCAGAACTCCAGGGCAAAGAATTAGGGGGTCCCACCTAGACAAGAAGAAACCAGGGTGATCCACAGGTCACGGTCTGAAGAACCGTTTCCTCCAACAAGCAATAGTAGGGTGTGGCATACTCAGGGGCCAGTCATTTCCATCCAAAGTCTAGCTCTGAGGAAATCAAGCTCCTGTTCCCCATTTCTGTTCTCCTTACCCCACAGAAGTATCAAGATGAAGTTCTGGAATGGATGGAGAGTAACCAAAGCAATGTGATTTGGGCAAGATCCAAAGTACTCACACCTCATAGAATGTTTCTGTGTTTCATTTCATTTTCTTATATTTCCAAATGTATTTTAATTAACATACATAGCTTTTATAATTAAGACTCCACAGCACTACTGACAAGAGCAGAAACCAATACTTCCCCTTTCAAGAAGATATTCTAGATAAAACATGGCAAATAGTAATTATAACTTTGATCAAAATAACACCTAGATGTGTTATAAAAATTAATCTAAAACCAGAACACAAAACCTACAGGAATCTTTTATCCATATAAAAATGAGTTTTCTCAGAATTCTCTGAGACAAATACAAATGATTATACCTTGGGTACATAAAGGAAATAAAATCTAGGTCTCCTCTTTTATAATGCTGTAGTTAGAATGTTAACGGTTAAAGAGCTAGGGTTGTCATAAATCAATGGAACTAAAAAAAAACAAACAAACAAACAAAAATAAATCAATGGAACTGTGATCATTGTGTAAGGAAAGGAGTAGGGAGTCACCATGATTACTCAAAGATCCTCAGTGTCTCTTAAGATCCAGAACATGTTTGTTAACACCTAAAATCCGATATGTGTAAGCTTTTTTTTTTCACCTGAGGTGTGTGGTACTTTTGGATAATCTTACCTATAGCCAAAATATATAGCAATTCATAGTATGAGAAAACATCCAAGTGTGAAAGAAAAGTCTAGAATGATGAAGAAAAACTATATATAAATATATATATATTATATACATATATACTTACATGTATATATACATATATATTTATATTAGAATTGTTTGTCATACAGAGAAGCACTTGAGTTAGCCAGTTGCTATGGGCTGAATATTATGTCCCCTCATACACAAATTCATATGTTGAAACCTAATGCCCAACGTGATGGTATTAGGAGGTGCAGCCTTTGGGACGTGCTTCGGGCATGAGTGTGGGGTTCGGTGTTCTTATGAGATTAGTATTTTTATAAAAAGAGACCCCACAGAGCTCCCTAGCCCCCTCCACCACATGAGGACACAGTGGAAAGACAGCCATCTATGAACCAGAAAGTGGGCCCTCTCATCAGACATTGAGTTTGCAGGTATCTTCATTTTGGACTTCTAGCCTTTAGAACTGTGAGAAGGAAGTCTCTGTTGTTATAAGATTTAAAGCCTGATGGAATTCCCCTTGCTAGGTTTTGCACTTGCCTGAGACCCATCACCCTTTCTTCTTTCCAATTTCTCTGTTTTGGAATGGGAAAATCTATCCTATGCCTCTCCCATCATTATATATCACTTGTCTTGTTTCACTGATACACCGCTGGAGAGGAATTTTGCCTCAGGATGAGTCATGCCTCAAGTCTCACCTGTATCTGATTTAGATGATGTTGAGATGAAACTTTGGGCTTTACACTTTAGAGCTGATGCTAGAATGAGTTAAGATTCCTGGAGCTATTCAGGGAATGAATGCATTTTGCATGCAAGAAGAGCATTGAATTTGACAGGGCCAGGGGAATGATGTTATAGACTAAATACTTGTGATCCCCCCAAAATTCATATGTGGACGCCCTAACCCTGACTATGATAGTATTTGGAGATGGAAGGAAATTAAGGTTATAGAAGTTCCAATAGATGGGTCCCTCATAAGGAATCAGTGACCTTATAAGGGGAGGAAGAGACAAAGATTGATTTTTCTCTCTCCATCATATGAGGACACAGCAAGAAGGCATCTCCAAGCCAGAAAGAAACTCATCAGGTACTGAATCAACCAGTACCTGGATCTTGGACTTCCCAGCCTCCAGACCTGTGAGATATACATTTCTGTGGTTTAAATCACTCAGTCTATGGTATTTTGTTCTGGCAGCCCAAGCTGACTAATGCAGATGCTAAAACAATTTAATGGGGGAAAGAAGAGTCTTTTCAAAAAATAGTGCTGGGAGAGCTGGATAACCACATGCAAAAGAATAAAGTTGGGCCCCTTACCTCATACCAAATGCAAAAATTAACTCCAGATTACCTAAATATTAAGGCAAATGCTATAAAACTTTTAGAAAAAAAAACACAAGAGGAAATCTTTGTGACCTTGGATTAATCAATGGTCTCTTAGGACATCAAAAGGCACAAGCAACAAAAGAAAAAAATAAGTAAATTGGTCTTCATCATAATTAAAACTTTAGTGCTGTGAAGAACACCACCAAGAAAATGAAAAGACAAAAAAAAAATAATAACTCACAGAATGGGAGTAAACATTGACAAATCAAGTAAGGGATTTGAATCCAAAATATATGAAGAATTCCTATCTTCCAATAAAAAAGGCAAACAACTTTTTTTTAAAGTGAGCTCAGGATTTGAATAGATATTTCTCTGAGGAATGTATATTAATGGCCAGTAAGTACATGAAAAGATGCTCGATCTCATTAATGATTAGGAAAATACAAATAAAAACCGTTAAGATACTACTTCAGACCCACTACAATGGCTATAATTTAAAAGAAAATAATAAATATTAAAGGTGTAGAGAAATTGGGACTCTCAGAAATTTCTGGCTAGAATGTAAAATAAGCAGTCTGGCAGTTCCTCAAAATACCAAACACACGACCCAGCAATCTCACCCTTTGGTATATACACCTCCAAAATGAAAACATATGTGCACAAAAACTTGAACGTAAGTGTCCACAGCAGCAATATTTATAACAGCCAAAAATAAAACACCCCAAATGTACACCAGCTAATGCATGGATGAATTAAATGTGGTCTGTTCATACAATGCAATGTTATTCAGCCATGAGAAGAAAGCTAGTACTGATTCATGCTACAGCATGGACGAAGAGGCTTGAAAACATTATGCTAAGTGAAATAAGTCAATCACAAAGGACCATATATTGTATGATTCTGTCCATATGAAATGCTTAGAATAAGCAAATCTAAAGAAGCAGAAAGCAGAGGGGCATCTGGGTGGCTCAGTTGGGTGAGTGTATGACTCATGATTTTGGCTCAGGTCATGATCTCAGGTCATGGAATCGAGCCCCCAGGAAGGCTCACCCTCAGTCGGCTTGAGCTATTTATTCTCCCTCTGCCCCTCCACTGCTCTCTTATTCTCTCTAAAATAAATAAATAGATCCTTAAAAAACAACAACAACAACAAAAAAGCAGCAGCAGAAAGTAGATTAGTGGTTGCCTAGGAGAAGTTGGAATGAAATGGGGAGTGACCATGAATGGGTGCCAGGTGTTTTTAGGGTTGATAAAAATGTCTTAAATCAGGTAGTAGTGATGATTGCACAACTCCGAATGTACTAAACAACAACAAAAACAGCAACTGAATTGTGCATTTTAAAAGGGTGAATTTTAAGGTGAACTATATCTCAGTAAAGTAGTTATTTAAAAAGGCATTCCAGGGGCACCTGGGTGGCTCAGTTGATTGAGCGTCTACCTTTGGCTCAGGTCATGATCCTGGGGTCCTGGGATGGAGCCCCAGACTGAGCCCCAGGTTGGGCTCCCTATTCAGTGGGGAGTCTGCTTCTCCCTCTCCCTCTGCTATTCATCCCTCCTGTTTATGCTCTCTGGCTCTATCTATCTCTCTGTTAAATAAGTAAATAAATAATATTTTAAAAAATAAAAGAATACCTTAGGAAAGTCAGAGCAACATACAAAGGCTAGTAGCAAAGCAGTCGCAGGTTAAACGAAAATCGTGCTTTGCTGACACTCCTTGAAAGAATCAACAGCTGTTTTAGAGGGTCTAGAAAGGTAAGAAACCCACCAAGATGAACCAGACTGTCACTGAAAGGTGGAGCGGGCACAGGGAGCGCGTTGGGGGCAGCCCTGCAGCCCTTGCTTTGAAGGTGTCCCTGCGGACCACCCAGGGGAGGAACGAGACATTCACACTGTGCACGGATACATTGGCAAGTGGCTTGTTTTGCAACATCATACAGGAGCAATGCTTCTCAGTAGCATTCTAGGAATCATTCCAGAGCACTACTGAAAAATCTAAAACCTAGAATGTTAGTCCCTCTTTCAAACGTAAAATCTACCTTCAAAATCAAAGTTTGGGGGATCCCTGGGTGGCGCAGCGGTTTGGTGCCTGCCTTTGGCCCAGGGCGCGATCCTGGAGACCCGGGATCGAATCCCACATCGGGCTCCCGGTGCATGGAGCCTGCTTCTCCCTCTGCCTGTGTCTCTGCCTCTCTCTCTCTCTCTCTCTCTCTCTCTCTGTGACTATCATAAATAAATAAAAATTTATTAAAAAAAAAAACCAAAATCAAAGTTTGTGAGTTGTGACCCACTCAGAAAAAATACAATCTTATGTGAATGCACAACATACACAACATTCCTATATTTAATAAAAAAGAGTACTACAGAGAGAGCCCCTCTCTTAAATCAGGAGTTATTGGAGCCATGGGTGGGGCAGTTAAAGGTGGTGTCCGAATAGCTCCAGGCTACTGGAAGCTGTGAGTAAGCTTGAATCTGCCCAAAGTCAAGGCCAAGCCCCATTAGTGTAGCAGCCGGTGATGTCACAGGCCAGGAAGAAGCAGGATGACTGCTGGGGTCACACCCCTCCATAGATGTTGTGCCAGGTCAGACATGAAACACTGCAAATGAGGACATAAGTGATTAAGTCTTTTCTTTAAATTATTATACTTAAATTATGTTGCATTGAGACTCAAAACAATTATTAAATGGGAAGAAACAAGGAGCAATTGTTCTGGGCAGCCCCAGCTTGGTAGGAACTGACTGACTTATCTGGAAGGGGTCTCTTGCCACAATGAGTGCAAGTCACTGGTATGTGTGGGGGAGACTACTCCTCACCCTCCTTTATGAGAACAACATTCCTGATAAATCAGCAACAGTTTTTTTTTTTTTTTTTTTTTTTTTTTTTTTTTTTAGCATAGTCTTCATCCATTAACAAAGTTGTATCTAACTGGTTGGTTGATCAGTCATCACAGTACATGCATGAGACCTACCTAGGTTATGAAACAATGTTTAAAAATAGTTTTTAATGGGGGCAATTTTCCATGAAGGCATTTTGATCATCAGTTCATTTGAATTTCAAAACTGAATCAAATTCTTAAAAAAAAATTATTCTTCATTCTTCCATAGCATCTCTTGGTGGAAGGAGGTAGCAAACTATATTAGAAGAGGTCTTTGGCCCCAGAATCCAATGCAGGTTTCAATATTCACAGGATATATGCCCTCAGATTAATTATACAACTTTTTGGAGGTGTGGGTTGTTTTTTTTTTCAATCTATAAAATGGGGATAATTACACCAAACTCATAGATTGTTGTGAGATTTATTTAAATGCGTTAAATTGTAAGTAAACACCATTTTGTCCGTGTTGCAGTCGAATGCGAACTTCACCCTAGGATCCTGTTGTCTAGCTGGGATCCTCCTTGCCCACACTACATGTTAGAATTAACCAGAGAGGGTTTAACAAAGACAGTTCTCAATCCCCGCCCCCAGAAACTCTGGTGTAATTGATCTGAGGGAGGGAGGCGGGGACCCAAGCATCAATATTAGCAAAAAGCTCCTGGGCAATTCTAAATGGCAGCCAGGGTTAAGAATCACTGGACAGGAAGGAGTGTTCTCAAATTGTGATCCAGCAGAATTACCAGGTTTGGTTGTAAAATAAGATTCCAGGGCTGGGCCCCATCCTACACTTACTGAGTCAGAATTTCTGGGAAGAGCCCCCAAATCTCCATTTTTAACAACTTCCCCACATAATTAGAATGTACTAAAATTCAAAACCAGGAAGGAGGCAGGGGAGGGGCTGGGGAGCAGGAGGCTGGGGTGACCAATGCTTCCTAAATCTGGTTGAAAAGACATTTTTCTGAGCCCCACCCCCAGAAAAGATTATCTTGCTTTTGTGTCTCTTCACCTGTTTTTGAGGTTTGGGAATCACTCATCTAGATTTCCACCTCTTCTATCAGAGATACAAAGGATCAAACTAGATGATACATGATCCAGAATCTGTATTCAGGATGAGGATACTCCTAAACCAATTTAACTCTCACATTTTAACATGAAAGAACACGTAGGAGACACAGCTGCCTATTCATTCGGGAAGGAATGTAAGTTTGTCTGTTGGGATTCCCCACCTTTGCCCTCTCTTTTGAACTTCTTTCAACCCCTCCAGCTTTAGGAAGAGAAAGGGAAAAACAATAATATATTTGTTCAAGAAGAATAGATTCACTAATATATTCAATATATCCATTAGAACGTGTATCTACATATATACATACACAAATATATCTGCACACATACATACATATATACACATATGTATATGTCCGCATGTATATAGTCATTGAGTTTATTTGAGAATATTTCTTCAGTGGATTGATCCTTCGATGAATTGTGTTGACTTCACTTTTAGCAAGTCCATCTAGAGCCGCTATTCTCATCAAGGGGAATGCCCTGTTCCCTCAGTAAACCATTTGTTTTTCATCCAGGGTAATTGGAACATCCCATTTCCCCTCCCTCTGCTGGTGAACACTTACTCATCTTTAACATCTAGCTCAAATGAGAAGTCTTCTTCCCACAAGTACTGACCCAATAGCATTCTCTCCTACCCTCTTTCCACCAGAAACAAATGTTATTTCTCCCTAGGGCACAACTGCAGCAGGGGTTCGGCATAGGATGACACAAGAGCAATTGTTCTCAGGATGGTCAACAGTCTCTGTGTTCCCTCCAGGAGTTGCTGGTTCTGTTCTTACAAGTTAAACTCTGGAGTAAACTAGACATTTACCCACTGTGCTTTTAGCTAACAAAATACTGTCTGCTACATCTCCCAAGATACTGAGAGTGGTCCTAAGGAATTGCTGGAAGCACAGAAAGATTTCAGACGATGATCCATGGAATTCATGGATCATTAGATAATTTTGATCATTCCCATCCTTATAAGAATGAAAATATGGGATCCCTGGGTGGCGCAGCAGTTTGGCGCCTGCCTTTGGTCCAGGGCGCGATCCTGGAGACCCGGGATCGAATCCCACGTCGGGCTCCCGGTGCATGGAGCCTGCTTCTCCCTCTGCCTGTGTCTCTGCCTCTCTCTCTCTCTCTCTCTCTCTCTCTCTCTCTGTGACTATCATAAATAAAGAAAAAAAAAAAAGAATGAAAATATGGTGTGGATTTAACCAGGAATTGTGATGTAACTATATTGGGAGGATCTGAGGAGGAAAAAGAGGGTAATGGTATAAGAGATAAAATTCTCATCTGCCATCAAATGAAGTCATTAGGTCTTGTGGGTTGATTGTGCCCCCCAAAAAAGATATTTTGAAATCCTACCCTCCAATAACTAAATGTGACCTTATTGGGAAGTCAGGCAGGTCCTTGTGGATGTAATCAGGTCAAGATGAGGGCTTTAGGATGGGTCCCACACCAGTATGACTGGTGTCCTTAAAAGATTCAGGAAATTTGGATGCAAAAACACACACACGGGGAAGAAGACAGGAAGGTCTACCAGGAAGAGGGCCATGTGATTACGGAGGCAAAAGAATTGGGAGAATTGTTTCTAGATAGTAAAGACTTCCTTCAGCGAGCTTGCTAACACCATTTGACTTCTTAAACTATGCATATGTATTATTTTGATAAAAATGAAAATTAAATTTCAAAAGTAAGCAATAAAACAGTAGTTACATAGTCGAGGTCACAGCTACAACACCTGTAAAACAGATGAAAAAGCCTATCAGGCTTCCGGGCCAGCTACAGTTTCAAAGTGCAATCAGACAAAGCCGGCATTTCAGACAATTCAGATGAAAGCTGTCATATGTTCTAGAAAACTCTGACTCAGGAAGTGGCTCTCATGGTAAAGAAGACACTGATGCAAAGGTATATGAAAGAATTTGAATAAAATTACTTCAGGATTGTGAATTTGGGAAAATGTGATATTTCAAAATGAATGTATTATTTTGTAATAACATGATTTTAAGTATGTGTATCAGTAATTGAATTAATTAAATATAAATAGAAAGGAAAAAAGAAATGGACTGGACCAGTCACTGCCTTCAAATAGACAAAATCTTATTTTCCTTATTTTGCAGTTGAGGAAACTGAGAGCCAAAGAGATTAAAAACTTCAATTTGCTCAGCCAGGCAGTGAGCAAGGAAGCCTACAATCTGACCTTGCTGCTTGCTAGTATTTGCAATTTATCATTTGCATAGCACATTTTAAGTGAGGACAAGAAAGCACCTACCTATAAGCACCATTAACCCTCATGATTCTTTGAGGCAAAAGAGAAATAAATTTTAGTCTTCATGTTAAGTCAATGAAAGGACAGAAAACACAAGATCATTATTATTAATGAGAAAAAAGCCTTTATGTATATAGTGCCTCTGTTGTCAGAAGGCCATGCTAATTAATCCATGATCCTGCTTCTTCATGAAGAAAGCAGATAGCAATTAGCCTCCCTGTTTAACAGATGGGTATACTGAGGCCAAGAGACGCTACCCATAAATCTGACAACTTAGATGAAACAGACCCATTCCTTGAAAGACATAATCTGCCAAAACTCACACAAGAAGAAATAGACAGGAGTCGGTTTATATCTAATAATGTGATTGAATTAATAATGAGTAACCTTCCAAAATGGAATGCACCAAGTAGGTTCACTGATTAATTCTACCAAATATTTAAGGAAAATATACTGATTTTCTACAAACTCTTCTAAAAGATAGAAGCAGAAGGAATACTTTCCAACTCATTCTATGAGGCCATCATTACCCTAATGCCCAAATCAGACAAAGACATTACAAGAAAATGACAGAGCCTTTTCTGACAAAACTGAACATACTCTTGCCATACAATCCAGCAATCTCACTGCTTAATATTTATCCAAGGGATTTGAAAATGTATGTTCACACAAAACCCTGCACATGGATCCTTATAGCAGCTTTACTCATAATTGCCCAAACTTGGAAGCAACCAAAACATTTTTTAGGTGAATAGACAAATAAATTATGATCCATCCTGACAATGGAATACTATCTAGTGCTAAAAAGAAAGCTACCAAGCCATGAGAAGACATGCGAGACACGTAAGTGCATATTACTGAGTGAAAAAGCCAATCTGAAAAGACCACATACCATGATTCCAACCATATGGCAGACTGGAAAAGGCAAAATTGTGGGGAGAGTAAAAAGATCAACAGTTACTAGAGGTGGGTGAGAGGAGGGATGAGTAAGCAAAACACAGCGGATATTTAGGGCAGTGAAAATACTCTGTATGATACCATAATGATCGATGCATGTCATTATGCCTTTATCCAAACCCACAGAATGTACAACCACAGACTATGGACTTTGGGTGATTATGACGTGTCCTTGTTGATTGGCCAGTCGTAACAGATGTACCACTCTAGCGAGGGATGTTGACAATGGAGGAGGCTGTGCATGTGTGGGGACGAGCAGTATGGGGGAAATCTCTGCATCTTCCTTTCAACTTTGCTATGAAACGAACACTGCTCCAAAAAGGTAACATATTAAAACAAGAGGCCTAATCGAGGAGTTAAAGTTAATATCGGCAGTAGTGGGACAAACTGAAATTATGTGCCACCTCTCATCTCCATCAGCCATCCCCCCCCAACACACACTATTATCATAAAATGTCTAGGAGAACTTGCTCATTTCCTCATAAGACAAGATATTTGGCTCTTGGATGCCGATGTGAGTGCACAGCTTCTCTGCCCTGGATATGGGCACAGCTCCCATGGGATCTGATCCAGGAGAGGATCGCCCAAACAGGCCCCTGCAAGAGAACCACCAGATTGTACGCAGGTATGAATGAGTGTATTTCTGTTGCACATTTGAAAAGAATGTTTCATCATGGCATGGGGCAAACCCTGTTCTTACAGAATCTTGGCTCGATACAATGAGCTCACACGTTGAGGAAGGGCAAGGAGGGAATTGGGGGGGACAGTTTTTAAAAAGGATCCTATTTTAGATCCTGGTCACCCCAGGAATGGAATTCCTGAACAGTACCTTTGAGGAATGAATGCTGACCACACTGATCCATCATAACATTCATTCCAACTTCGGGATAAATATTTATGTGGTGATAAGAAGGAACGCATATATGTGTGCATTCCCAGAGACATATTTACATCTCAAGGAACCAGAGGCAGAGCAACACGTTTCCCTGGGGACCTGTTTTTTTCTAACGTCTGTCAGCCTCAATGACGACTGGCTCTCCTGGCTCTACTGCCAATGAGTGACATCACCGCTGCCCCACTCAGACAGCACATTTAAAAGAGACACTCAGCTTGACCCACTCAGACACGCTGGGCTTGGGAAGGGCGAGTAATATTTTTATAAGCTACCACATGCTCTTAATTTATTGTGCTTTCAAATGTCTACGCATTTACTCCAGGATAAAAGAAAGCAAGTTTTCATGCCCAAGAAATAAAATAAGAAATCATGTTTCAACAATAATGCTTGAATGGAAAACATGAAAAGAGTAATAAATAAAATTTTTAGAACCATGGCACAAAATGGAATGCGGGTTAAGTTCTGTTCCCTTGGAACTCCTCCATTGTGGCTAGCACAACACTCATCTTGACTCAGTTCCCCGGAGTCCCAACACCCTCCCTCACTGGTTCCTGGTGCTGACCTCTGACCCTGCTGTTTCTCAGGCTGTGGGCTCTGTCCTGATGACCTCCAAGCTCTCCCCAGACCCCCGTCAGCCCCAGCCAACCACCCACTCTCCCCAGCCAGGACCACTTTGGGATGCCTGCTTCTCCTGTGAACTGAGGGGGCTCATGAGATGTCATCGCAGGTGGCTCCCCCTCCATCTACCTCTCTGGCCTGCCCTGCAGCCCCAGCTTGGGGGCTGAATTAACGAACAACAGTGTTGAAAGGAGTAATAAGGCCGAAAAGATGAGAAAGGGGGAATAATAGAGCTGGGTTCCCAGGCCCCACACCCACTCCAGTAAAACAGAAGAGCCTCTCATTTGGGAAGAAGGAGGAGGGAGGTTTGAAAAGGAAGAAGGTGGTCATTGTCACTGTGGGAGCCACGCAATCTGCCTTCCCCTTGGCAAGTCGGGAAGGAGAAGAAAGAGCACACGATAAAGCTCTCACTGAAGTTTCAGAATCCAAGACCAGGCAAGACCTGAGCCTCAAATCCAGCAAGAGACCCAGAGAGACAGCAGGCTGCCAGAGGGGCTCTCCCTGGGGTTGCCAGTGGGGCGACTCGCCAGGTGAAATGATGTTCCTAGAGTGTGTGTGTACGCATGGGAGGACATCTGGGCAGGCCGTGGCCGCCCCTTCCATGCCCACACACTTCCATGTGAACCCATCACATCCTAATATCCACCCTGGGGGAGGGAACAGTGCCTGGAAAGCTAAGATGAATATGGCTGAGTTCGTTCTGGGAGTGGCAAGGTTATAAATCAGGAATGCCCCCTCCGAATGACTGAATGTTAGCTGAACTGACTTCTAAGTAGCCAGACTTTCTTTTCTCTATATTATAATTAAATTCAATTATCCAACAACTTACATTTTTTTAAAGATTTTATTTATTCATGAGAGACACAAAGAGAGAGGCAGAGACATAGGCAGAGGGAGAAGCAGGCTCCTTGCAAGGAGCCCAATGCGGGACTCGATCCCAGGACCCCAGGATCACGAAAGTTCATCACATTAATGCATAATTTACTTTGTATCTGTAAACATTTCCTTATTATGCCTGTTCTATCTCCACGCATTAAAGTACTTGGAATTTGACTTTAAACCATGACACCACATCCCCACAATCTTCTCCCCAGGGGAAGTAAGTTTCATCCAGTTCTCTCAAGAGACACCTTCCGTGACTCCCCCTCCCACCTCCTCCCCACATCCTCTTCATCCTTTATTGTACTTTATTGTACTCATAATTGTGATCATCTATTTTACTATTTACTTATTATTGTGATTATCTCCTCAAGTGGACTGTAAGATCCACGTCTTTTTGACTGCATCTATGCGCACAGTCCGGCATGGTCCCTGTCTTATACTAGGTATTCAGCAGAATTTGGTAGATACTCTACTCACAAACCTCCACAAATATGTGCAAGCTCCTCAATAAGGCAATCTAACCACTGACAAAATTCTGGTCTAACGTCTAACATGAGTTAACTTATAGTGAAAGTCGAGATGCCTGGGTGACTTAGTGATTGTCTGCCTTTGGCTTGGGCCCTCAGGCCATGATCCTGGGGTCCTGGGATGAGTCCCCCATCGCACTCCCCGCCCAGAGCCTGCTTCTCCCTCTGCCTGTGTCTCGGCCTCTCTGTGTCTCTCATGAATAAATAAATAAAATCTTTTAAAAAAAAGTAAATGGGTGACTTGTCTTGGAACACACCCCACTCTGCTCTATCACAGTTTCTACTTGGGACACATTTCTGAAAATAAATAAATAAAAGTCCCACCTCTAACTTTGGGCTTTCTCCTGAGTCTTTAAACTGTCCTAATTTAAAACTGTCTTATTTCTCTTTCTTTAGGAGAAGACACAATTCTCACTGAGCTCTCTATTTAAAGGACCTTAATTGATTTACCTTTAGGTCTCCCAGTTGTAGACAAAGTTGGCCAATATAAAGATGGGGAAATAAGAGCAACCTCACTGTGGAAGCAGAGTCAGGGGAGGATGGTCGGGGGAGAGGGATGCTGGTTAAGATATAGTAACAGGTGTGGAGAGATGGAAATCCCTCGTCTAGAATTCCTTGTGGGGATGCTTTGTGGCCACTGGTGTTCCATACTCTTCTTGCAGCAGCAGCTGACAGACTGCCAGGTGCCTTGTTTAATTTATGTATCCCTTGAAAGTCATGTGGGATGTATTAAACACCTAAGACACAGGCCAGAAAGGTGAAGACCTTATCCTCAGAGATTCCCCATGGAGCAAGGAATCCAGTGAATGCTTATTATCTAACGTGGGGCAAGAGCTAAGATGGAGAGCAGCGTGTGGGGTAAACTGAGCACAGGAACCAACCGAGTCTGAGGAGGGACAGAAACTCTCAGAGAGGAAATTGCAAAGGGGAGCTTTTGTGGTGGGGATAGGAAGAGAATGGGCTAAATCCTCACTTTCCAGAGTGAAAAGCTGAAAGATAATAACTAAAGCTGAAAAATCCAGAAGTAGAAATCTGTGCGTGCTCTTTGAAGAACTAGAAGTACATTCTTAACTGGCAGGGGCAACAGGGTAACTCAGTCTGTTAGGCCTCTGACCCTTGGTTTCAGCTCGGGCCCTGACCTCAGGGTGGTGAGATGGAGCCCAATTGCCCGCTCAACACTCAGCAGGAAGTCGGCTTGAGATTCTCTGTCTCCCTCTCCCTCTGCCCCTCCCCACCTCTCTCCCTCTTTCTTTTTATCAAATAAATAAATAAATCTTTAAAATGGCCTGCTCAGAAGAGGTGAAAGAGGGGACCTTTAGGAAGATGAAAGATGGAAGCAAAGGGCCAGGGTGCGGTGGGGTGGAGGTAGGGGTGGGGGGCTGACACCTTCTATAACAAGCCATTCAGAACTCTTGGGTATCACTGGCAAAACCCAAAACCAAAAACAAAGAGGAAAAACATTCATGAAGCCTTACTTTGAAAGCTGCATAATGTCTATCATATGGGGATACACGGAAGCAAACACCTAATGTTGAATGTTTAAGGTGCTTCTGTTTTTCCCTCCTAAAACAAGGCCATGTTGAACAGCTTCACCTGTGGATCTCTTGGTCTGCATCTTTGATTACCTCCCTGGGGTAGACTCCCATTCTGGGGCAGAAAGACATATATACTGTTAGAAACGCCACCCCCTTCCACCATAACCCGTGGCTCCTTCTAATTAGACCCAACCAAAATGCCCTTGAGGACAAAGAGCTTCAAGATCAATAGTAAATTTAATCGGTTTAATTACAGGCTTATTTTAATTAGTTAAATTACATATGTTGATTTGTGAGTTTAGCTTTATATATGCCTCTTATGTTTAACTAGCCCACCCAGCCTCAGAGCCCACAGGAAGGGGAGGGAAAGCAGCCAAGCGTGTGACCGGCGGTCTCCAGGTTGTCTGGGTTCCTGGGCCCAGACATGGGGCTTGGGTACAGCTCTACAGCTGAGGGTTGCAGTTATCCCAAGAGCCCACAGAAACATACTGGGTGGAGAGTCCCAGAGCCATTAGGGACCATCCAATAGGAATGTGGCCCCCACACCACCTGTACTGACTGTCCATCTTTAGCAACCTCCCAGATGCAACTGTCAGCCAAGAGGGTCTAAACGTTTGAAAGCTCTTGGTGTAGGACATCAAACGAACTTTCCAGCACCCTTATACAACGTAGGCTCCACTGGCAACGATGCACAGGAAACATGAATCTCTAGGCTCTAGGCTCCTGAAGTCAATTCATCCATGTTTATGGTCCTTGTCTAAACAGATTTGGGGCAAATTGTCAGATGCCGCCCTGAGCTGTGAATTGTAAATTATGAAACAGCTGAGGCCATATCCCTCGTGTTCTTGCCTTTGGAGTTTCTCTAGTCCTGTGCTAATTAGCCACTAGCCCCATGGGGCTACTGGATATCTGAAATGTGGCTAGCCCAAATCAGGATGAGCTCAAGTGCAAAATACACCCCAGATTTCAAAAGCCTGGTGCAACAATGGTGTAAACAAACAAACACCTCATTCATTTTCATATTGGTAACATGCTGAAGTGATAATATTTTGGGTATATTAGGTTAAATAAAAATACATCATTAAAATCAATTTTCTTGTTTCATTTTAATTTTTTTCACGTGGCCACTAGGAAATTTAAAATTATAGATGGGGCCTTGAATTACTTTTATTAGGCAACATTATTCTACAGAGAGGCATTTTTCATTTCAACCCAGAGAGCTGTCAGCCAAGATTTCCCTAACCGTTGGTTTCCTAAACAGTGCCTTTTCTTGTTCTTGCCCTGAGGCTACTACCCCTGGCGATTTTCAGGAAGGGAATACAAGAAATGGTAAACTGCCGGCTTTTAATTAAATCCGTGTCAACTAGGAACTGTAGTTTCTGTAAATAGCCACTAGAGGGACCTCGCACCACGCCGACGATGGGAAATCTCGGTACTGTTGGAAATAGAAATTCTTTTTAACCAACTTCAGATTGTTAATTAACAGCTAGATTGATTGAACTAAGAAAATGTATTAATTAATATTGAGTAGAAATTTTTCTTTTTAAAAAAGATTGTATTTATTTATTCATGAAAGACAGAGACATAGGCAGAGGGAGAAGGAGCACAATGGGGAACTGGATCCCAGGACCCCGGGATGACGACCTGAGCCAAAGGCAGATGCTCAAAACTGAGCCACCCAGGTGCCCTGAGTCAAAGAATTTCTTCAAAATTCGCACATGGATCTGATATTAGGGAACTGTTCTGACAGCCCAGCAATAATAAAAAGCAGTATTTCAACTCTTTTAGTTTTTTTTCCCTTAAACCCTTTTGAATTACAACTTTAAAAATAATTTTAATTCCTTCAGATCTCTAGACATTGAGGAGTCAGATTCCAAAATCTTCTGATGTAACTACTTTATTTATAAAGGAGCTCTATCCTTTGTCATTTGTATAAAATATTTACAAACAAAAGGTGACTTGGTAGTCAATCAATACTTAATGTCCTGTCACAACTAATGTTCTTAATGGCAGTTACTCTTTTGAAGCTAATTGTCCCTGGGTTCTGCTTCTCCTTGAGACTTTATGGTAAGATTTGGACAATAAATTAGTTTGCTGATATTGCTGCTACTCAGAGTCCTTGTCTGCGAAAAAGAAAAGCTGACTTTGTCAAATTCAAACAAAGGAGAGGGAATTTGTTGAGAGGATATTAGGACAATTATAGAACTGAAGGGAAAGCCAGAGAATCAAGTTCAGGAATTAAGTGGGAACCAAAGGAGACCAGAACCTCCCCCACTCACCCTCCCTGTGAGCCACTGCCACTGGCCACATAGGGCCACCTGTTTGCTCAGGATTCAAAAGCTCAGACAAGAGCACCCAAGCTGAGGTTGTGAGTTCACGCTCTACCCCCCAGGGAGACTGCCCCCTCCACCCTCTCTACCCCAGCCTCCAGGCTGACAAGCAGAAGTAATCAAATCAAAATGAGGTCACACTGGCTATGGTGAGCCCTGGATCCAAGATCCTGGAGTCCTCATAAGAAAATAGAAATCTCAACACAGAAGCTCAGTCACAAGGAGAACACGATGGGACATCAGAGGCAGAGATTAGAGTGATTTGTCTACAAACCAAGGGACACCAAGGATTACAGGCAGCTCCAGAATCCAGGAAAGGCAAGCAAGTCTCCTCCCCAGAGCCTTCAGAGGGAGCGTGGCTCTGCCAACACTTTGGTTTGGACTCCCAGCCCCCAAAACGGTGAGAGAATAAATATCCAGTGCTTGGGGATGCCCGGGTGGCTCAGTGGTTGAGCATCTGCCTTTGGCTCAGGTTGTGATCCTGGGGTTGTGGGATCAAATCCTCCATCGGGCTCCCTGCAGGGAGCCGGCTTCTCCCTCTGCCTATGTCTCTGCCTCTCTCTGTGTCTCTCATGAATAAATAAATAAAATCTTAAAAAAATAAATCCAGTGCTTGAAACCACCACATTGGTGATACGTTGTTATGACAGCCCTAGAAGACTAAAACTCCAGGGGTCCCCTAAACAAGCAAAGGCCATTTGGAAGCTGGGCCACCAAAAACCCCAGACACAATCTTCTCCTTTTTGTGCTTATACATTTGACAAGATTTCCTTAAAACTATTTTTTATTTTCTTTCAGTCCATCACAGAAATATTCCAGAAATAACAAAGAGCTAGGAAATGTACCGATCTACTACATTTGGGTTTACCCAGCTACATATGTTCATTAATCTGTGAATAAATTTTAATATAAAATTCATAAACCATAGAGATAAATATGGCCCAATTCCACCTCTCATGGATATACTTATGTGGAGCAGAGGAAGAGGTGACATCTCATGTTTATCGAGGGCCTGCTCCCTCCCAGTAAAATGGGTTCCCTCTTAATTGTCACATTAACCCTTAATGCCGGCTGTACCTGTTGAAAAAATTCAGTCAGACACATGATCTAGCCAAGCTCACACATGCAGTACGTGACAGCTGCTTTTCTGTGCTGTGGTAGGCTAAAAAGAATATCCACAGCAAAGATGAGCTTATGAATGGATTAGGAAGTAAGAATCTCCTGTAGGACCTCTCTGGGTAAGAATCTGCACAAACCACATGTTCAGGTCATCCTGCCCCCTCCACCCCTGCACCTGGCCAGGCCTCTCCCATCTCACCACCAATAGCCAGCTCCAGAGTATGTTGCCCTGAGCAGCCAGCTTGGTTCAGCCCACAGCCATCTCTTCTCCCTCCTGCAGCTTGTGCTGCTTAGAACATTCGGCTCGTGCTTCTCTCTTGGGACTGGCTGCTCCTGGTCTCTCCATGTGGGAACAGACTACAAACCCTCTGCGAACAGGGACAGTGCCTTAGACAGGACGTTGCCAGTGAAACCCTCCAAGCTGGAAACACTACTATCAAAGCTCACCCAGGAGCCCCAGCAAGAAGTTCCAGGTCCAAGAACAAGAGTGACAGGGCTCAGAAAGGGGATAAGTTAATCAATCGAAGTCACTTCCAGAATCTAACACAAGTGTGTCAAATGTAAAGGGTCTCTAAAAAAACAGAGAAAGGGTTTCTAACTTTGCACCTTTTAATGATCACTATTGGTGCAAATGAACAGGGCAGCCCCGGGGCTCAGTGGTTTAGCGCTGTCTTAGGCCCAGGGCCTGATCCTGGAGACCTGGGATCGAGTCCCACATCAGGCTCCCTGCATGAAGCCTGCTTCTCCCTCTGCCTGTGTCTCTGCCTCTCTCTCTCTCTCTCTCTATCTCTGTGTGTCTCTCATGAATAAAATCTTAGGAAAAAAGAAAGGAAGTGGCCAAGGTTGGCAGAAGCGCGTGGGTGGTTCTGTTTGCCTGAGAGAAAGAGCAAGCATCCAGCAGTATCCAGATGTGGCAAAATGCAGAAGCACAGGGCCGTGGGGGACCCCACGTGCCAGGGATAGTGGTGGAAAGAGGGGCCTGAAAGAATAATAGAAGAAAACAACGCCAAGCTGACCCCTATTAGAGCCTGCACGTGAACTTAGGACCGGCCAAGGCTGGCCTCACTGGGGAAGCCGTGGGCATTAAGTGTCAGAATTAACAGTAAGATCTGAGTAAAAGACATTACAAAGGCAACATCCAATACCTTTGCAAAGTAATGGACTCCCACTGGAGCCCATTAGTAAGTTTTTCTAAAAGTTCCTACCTAATCACCATCTACATTACAAAAGATAGCATTATAGCGCGTTAGCCATGGGGATGCCCTAGAAGCTGTGGATTGTGATACTGGCCATTTCATTTTCCCACAGGAATAATGCTGCACCCTGGCATCGAGTCGTTCATAGAGGGAAAAATTAAAAGCACCACTATTTATTGAATGTCCGCTACAAGCCAGACATCAGAGTTCATTATCTCCCATCTTTGCAGGAATCCCATAAAGGAAGAATTATTAGTCCAGTTTTAAAGATAAGTCAACTAAGTTTCAGAGCAGCTAAGTGCCTGACCTCAGGTCTCCCTTCAGAATCTCTAGTACTTTCTAGTATATGTCAGTGCTGCAGTAATCTGATGTGTTAACCGAAATGCAAGTCTAAGCACCCACAGCAATTTCTTTGTTTTTTAAGATTTTATTTATTTATTCATGAGAGACACAGAGAGATGCAGAAACATAGGCAGAAGGAGAAGCAGGCTCCTCGCAGGGAGCCCGACGCAGGACTCGATCCCCGGACCCGGGATCACTCCCTGAGCTGAAGGCAGATGCTCAAACCACTGAGCAACCCAGGCGTCCCCACAGTAATTTCAAGTAATATAATCACACTGTGCTTCAAGGGATTGGTTTAAAGCAGCACGAGATTTTAGATATGATCTAGCTCAACCTCTTCACAAACAAGCAAACCAAAGTCAAAAGAAGCTAATGATCTAAAAGGTCTAAAAGCAAGGGAGTGGCATAGCTGAGTATAGAATTAGGATCTTCTGGTTAAATCACACCATGTTCCATCAGAACCCGTGTTTTAACTCTCTAACAAAAGCCACAAAGGTGTTGACTGGAACAGTCAGGATTAACACCCGGGACATCAGAATCCAAGCCCAGAGAGAGCTCTTTCCACCACACTATAAAATTACGACATCACTGTTGGCACTTCTAAAATATATTTGTCTTGTAATACCCATTAGTCAGACAATCAATGCACAATGCTGGCCTTATTCATTCGAGAAATTTAGAAGGAGCTTGGAGGGTTAGATGCCTTTCACATAATAGTCAACTGGATTTAGATTTGTTGATTGACATATTGTCCTCTTGGATCAATTACATGATACTTTACACTCTGGGGTCTTTGAAGCGAGTGGACTTCTGAATAAGTTAACGTCTCCATCTCTCTCCAAGGTATATATTTCCCCTGACCTAAATCTGCCCCTTGGAGGCTCTTATAATATCCCTTTTCTGGAATTTCTCACTGGCACAATAAAACCATTTTCTTTAAGGGTATTCCTTGCTTTGATAGGGTAGTATCCTTTCTCTTTTAAGAGAGAACTTGAGCTTTTTTGCTTCTACGAAGTCCCACCATTTCAAAACCAGGCCCAAAAACATGAATCATCAAAGCTGAACAATTCCGTCTTTTCACACTTTATCACCTCTCTAGGCATGCTATCTCTTACTATAGTATTTTAACAACCTGTGAATACCTGATCAAAACAACATATGGAAAGCACCTGTCATTAACGCTGCCATTTGCTGCTTTCTTCTATGATTTTTATAGACTTGAGTTGCCTCTTTATAAAGTCTATTACAAAATTGCTCTTCAGACTGCTACCAGTTGTCTTTCACACGTACCTGAGTGGCCCCACGCTTTGTTGCACTAGGTTAGGTACATCGAGGAACTCTCCTAGAACACCAAGGGTGGAGGACGGATTTATCCAATGAAAAGCATAGCCATTTTGCAACTTCACAACATCAATGGCCAAGAATTGCCCTTGGGAGTAGTTTGTCTGGCATAGATTCGCTTATTTTCCCAGCATGACCTTAGGATATAATTTGGTAATGAGATCATTTGGCAATCTTGAGCTTTAATACAGTGAAATTAAATAATTGAATTGGCTGTGGTTTTTAACCTATCCTTACTCTTCTTCTAGGGTGGACTTTGGCCAAGATTATGAATAAACACTTAAGCTTTCAAGACTCCCATTTTGTAATTATAATTTGAATAATACAAAAGGATAACTCTCTTCAGGAGCACAGAGTGTCTTTATATGAATAAATGTAAATTCCTTCATTATATCTTAATTTTCTCTCTATGCCAATTCAAGCCCAACTATCTCTACGATCCTCGCAGCCAACATTTCTCACTACTTGTTTTTAACTCATTGGGCATATTTGTATGTATTTATCACGCATTTGACCTCTGAAGATTGCTTCCTATTTGCAACTGCTTTATCTTTCTGTGTTAGCAGTTCTTGGGAGAAAGGATCATGTTTGACTTCTCATGGGGATTCATCTAAATACCAGATTTGGGTGCTGCACACCTAACTGAAGCTCAATCAGCACCAGTTGGTTGAGTTGTTGGTCCAAGGCATAGGGAACATTGTCCATGATACCATAATGATGTATGATGACAGGTGGTAGGGACACCGTGGTGAGCACAGCATAAGGTGTAGAGTTGTTGAATCACTAAGCTGCACACCTGAAACCAATGTCACATTGTGTGTCAATGAGACTCAAAACATTTTTTAAGAAAAACATTGTTGGTTCTAGCATACACGTGTTATTTATTGTCTTAGAGTCTCTGGGTTTACATCTATTTACACATATAAATAAGAATTCCATGTCACATGCTTTGATCGCAAAGTCCAACACAGTTACAAATAGAGTAAGGATAGGGAATTAAATGTCCTATCTGGTTAAAGTATTGACCTTCACATGCATTGAAACAGCAGCTTTCACTAAAACATTTCTTAGGTTTGGCGATTTTTTGGTTTGTCATCTCGCCATTGATATATGTCATTTTCAAATTTGTTTTTAAATACTAAACAGGAAAACTGATGTATCGCAAAGAAGTCGCCTGTTGATATTCAATCTCAGGGTGGTCAGATTGAATTAGGGTCCATTCCTGGCCCCCACACTCTCCTCTACCCAGAATACTATCCTCATTTGTTACTCAGAAATGTACCATACTGCCATTTACTAAATGTCTAGCTAGTAATTAAATCACGAGGCTTCTCTACATATACCACACAAAACCACAACCAACTTTTTTTTCTGACACAATGATATCTTTTTGAAAATCTTTGCAGATGTAAGTCTGAAAAGGAAGAAAATGAAGATGGAAGTAAAGCTGAAGATCTGGACAGATTTGCTTGAAGTCGATACTAATGAGCTTCTGAAAGAGTGGAGGGAGATTTACACTATTTTCAGAAGATAAAAAAAACAACAACACTATTAAACAGACATCATGTTCAAGCCCTCTCTGGTACAACACATAATTGCTACTCTTATGATGTATTCATTTTATTTTTGCTTAATCTTGTTGTGGAGTTGACTTAATTTAGCAATCAAATGGGACAATGAACAACTGATTTAGACTATAATTCCACAGAATGTGTTCATTTAGATAACAAAATGCAAATTTTCTTTGCTAATATAGACAGTCATTAGCTTGATGATGGCATTGTTGCTATTTGGGAGATTGTACTATCCGATGCTGGGGGCTGTTCTGAGATTGAACCTAAATTCTCCTAAGTCCTTCTTCTGGAACTAATCCATGAGAAGTAAATGGAGGCTGATTTTTGGACTAAAAATGATTCCACCCCAACACTCTCCCCCTAGATCTCTGTGTTGATTTAGTGATAGCAATCTTTGGGAAATGTTGCCTGTTCAAAAGAAAACAAGAACGAGATTTTAGAAAAGGAACTCTCAACGGACAATAAGAGCTTCTAAGTCCAAGTCAATTTTGTTGCTAGAATATGTATTCGTCAGCATATTTCAAAGGTACAGATGTGATTCCTCTTCCTAAACCAAATGCTTCTGCTCCATGTAATTTTCCAAGGCAGTGATTTATCATGAAGATTTTCTTTATAAGCATCTATCTTTAGCCACTCCATTTTTATTATCTATTTTTGTTATCTTAATGAATATAATTATCATAGTGCTGTAAAAAAATCATATATATTTACACATATAGAGGTAGAGATATATAGACTACCAACAAAAATTGTATAGCTGCCTGTGAATGTAGTATTTGTAATATGAAATCTTATATATTTCTCTTATGTCAAGAACAGAGTAGTTATTTCTCCTATCTCCTTTATAGGAAGAACAAAAATTGCAAAAGTGAAGAGACTTTGCAGATGTAATGAAAGTCCCTGATTCACTGACTTGGAGTTAATCAAAAGGGAGATTATCCTGGGTGAGTATAACCTAATCAGGTAAACCCTACTAAAAGAGGGTCTGAGCCTTCTCTGAGGTCAGAGACTTGAAACAACAGGGATTGTGTGTGGGGGGGGGGGGCGCACGTGTGCGTGAGTGCATGAACACACACATGCACACATACATGTGTATTCCTGGTTTTGATGAAGCCAGCTATCATGAATTCCATAGACACAAGGAAATGAATTCCACCAACAACTTCAGGGAACTTGAAAGCAGATCTTTCCCTAGTTGAGTCTTCAGAACACCCAGCCCAGCCTGCGCCTTCATTTCAGCCTTGTGAGACCCTGAGGAGAAAGCCCAGCAAGACCAGGCAGGACCTCTGACCCACAGAAACTAGGAGATGATAAGTGTGTTGTTTCAAGCTGCTGAGTTTGTGGTAATTTGTTATGCAGCAATAGAAAATACAGATATCCTGAAAATTACGGATAGCTAACAGTTAGTGGGCATTAACCATCATGTTCCAAGCCAAATTCTGTTACATGCTAGGTTGTTTATTTAATTCTCACACATCCCCATTAGACAGGGAGTATTATCTTCATTTTACAGAAGCAAAAACAGCATCTCAGAGAGGGTAAGTAATTATCTGATATGCATTCAAGCCAAGATTTGAACCAAGCATTCCAACATCAGAGCCTGTACCCTTAGTTTTCCATTCTGCTTAGAATGAATCAGGCAGTTCCACAAAATACTGAAGTGTATTACCAAACTACTGTAATAAAAACAGTTTTCCTGACATGTGAAAAGATGGCTAAAAGGAATCATTAAAACATAATCAAGATTTCATGGGGCCCCTGAGTGGCTCAGTAGGTTAAGAGTCCGACCCTTGATTTTGGTTTAGGTCATGATCTCATGATCTCAGGGTCGTGGAAATAAGCCCCACATATAGCTGTCCAATCAGTGGGGACTCTGCTTGGGATTTTCTCTCTCCATCCCCCTCTACTCCTCTCATCTCTCTCTCTCTCTTAAATAAATCTTTGAAAAAATAAACAAGATTTCAGACAAATCCTTGTGAAAATTGGTATATGCTAAAGATAACTTTACAGATGAGTGGAGAAAACAATGGATTTTAAATAAATAATATTGGGACAATTGGTTACCCACTTGGAATAAATAAAACAACAATGCTAGATCTTGACATCAATTGTTACACCAAAATAGGTTCCAGAGAGGTCAAAGATTTAAGGCAACAATAAAATACTACTAAATAATAATACTGTCAAAATACTACTTAATGTCAAAAATACTATACAAAGATACAGGTATAGTGTCATTGTTTTAAATAATCTAGTAGTGGGTAAAATCTTTCTAAACCTAACAAAAAATAAAAAGGAAAAGAATGATAAATAAATGTGTTGAAACTTAGGTTTTCATGCCAAAAAAAGTAATAACAAAGAACAAAATGGGAAAATATTTGCAACACATATAACGATAACTTCCTTAACCTACAAAGGACTTAATAAATCAATAAAAGAAAGGTGAGAAAAAAAAAAGAAAGGTGAGCACCACAACAGAAAACTGGACAAAGAATCTGAACAGAGTGCAATACAAGTATGAAATAAAATTTTTAAAAAGTCCCTTATTACGGAGAATTTTAAACAGGTAGAAAGTAAGAGATTGCTGATGCAGACAACCCCTCTATCCTGCACCCATTCCCAGCTATAACAGTCATCAAGGCAGTAAGTTATGGCACTCCTGTGTGATACACACACACACACACACACACACACACACACTTCCAACCTATTTATCCCTACACTGCATCATTATGAAGCAAGTCATTTTATCTGTAAATGTACCAGAGAGTATAAGATTATAAAATGCTGCTTTTTCCATTATAGTGGCAAAGAGCAATTAATTGTAATTAATTGACCTAAGGGTCTGGAAAGAGGGAGAACACTGAAAAAAAAAAACCCCAATATAACTCACACCTGATACTCTCTGAAGGGGAAGAGGTTTTTGACTGTTTCCAGTCTTCAGCCGCAACTACTTGAATACTGAATCTACACGAGAGCAGAGGAGGCATTCTTGGACAAAACTGTTCAGAAGACTTGGGTTGAACAGGATTGGGGAAAGGAGCTTGAAATCAATTCTTCCTAAGCACATTTTCTGTGTTGCAAGTATTCACAGTCAGGGAGGTGGTCTGATAGCCTGTACAGTTCTTGAGGACAAGCACTTCATCTTTTCTTTTGCACAAAAGCCTTATATTGTATCTGCTCATAGGTTATCAACAACCATGAATGGCTGTTTCAATGGACACACCCTCCTTCATAAGGTTGATGGACATTGACATTATCAATCCAGAAACTCTCTGTGGCTTCATATAAATAAAATGAATAGCAGTTATTGAGGAAGGGCTGGGTCTCCAGCCCAAGCATATTCAGAAAGGTATGCTGCTTGATATGGAGAACAGGTTCCTGCCCGAGAACTGCCTGAGTCACTTCTTTCACGTGATCAGAACTGTCTGTGCTTTGCCTTCCTTGTAGTTATGCTCCAGGTCAGGGAGGGAGCTGGTGACTCAACAGGTTGGGACCAGACTTCTGTCTGGGTGGACTTGAGTGGCTGTGTGAGGCATGGAGTGAGGGCTTCAATATTAGGCATTTCCTTTAAGATGGTTTGAATGAGATGGACTTGGTCCTGGATGGGCTGGATGAAAGACCTTGCTGAGCCTGAATCCATCCACAAGACTCACTTAATACCGAACTGAACTTAATCTCCAAAACCTGTGGTCATAGGCAAGGAGATTTCATTTTGTTCAACAAAAATTTTGGCTATATATGCACACACTCTGTATATGCAGGGAGTAAGGACATGGCGGGGGGTGGTTACAAAAGTGAATAAAATGTCTTTGCCCTTGGTGATTTCATAGTCTAGAAAAGATGGACACTATGTGAATGAGGCTAACAATTTTTGAGTACCTGCAGTGCTCTAGGCACTGTATTAGAGACTTAGTGTGCATTATCTAAGGACAATTTAAGGTTGAAAGTGCTGGGAAAGTTCAGGAATGTTTTGAAGGTTTCTTAAGGAACTAACATTGGAACTAGCACTTGAAGAATAGATATGATTTTAACCACGTTGTTGTGGTGAAAGCAATTGTGGGAGAGAGGATGTATTAATCAAAGTCCAGATAGGTGCTGGACTTCTGGAATGGGACACACACCGTTTGGCTCGGTACACCAAGTTTTCTAAAACCGAACACTGTTGCAATAGCCTCCTCTCTCTCCCTGGTGCATGCTACAAACAACTTCGAGATCCATTTTCAGAAAACCAATGTTGGATTAAATCAGGACTGTACTTAATCAACTTTCTTCGAAAAGGAAAAATGTTAGAGAGGAGAAAGGGTGGGGGAACCTCTCAATGAATCCTTATTCCCCACAGAACAAAGTCCAAACTCCTTATCATTCAAAGCCTTGAGTGCCTGTCCTTTTCAGCTTCCTCTCCTGCTACTCCTTGCCCCAGATCTCCTCCTGGTTCCTACATTCTAGCCATCCCTCAAACCTGCCTGGTATCTACTTTCTGTGCCTTTATTCATGCTTTGTCTTCTGCTGAAATGGCCTAGATTCTGTCGAAATCAGTCTAAGATTTTAAGATTCAGTTTAATTGACATCTTCCTCATGAAATTCCAAATTAAGCCTTCTTTCTTCTGTGGCCTCATGGTACTGCCTTCCTCAATTCTGCCGCTTGGCACTGTCTGTTTCTAATATTCAATCTGGAGTCAGGTGATCTGGGATCAAACTCCAACTTTGCCACTTAAAAGCTGTGTGGGGGGAAAAAAAAAGCTGTGTGGATTGGAGAACATCTATGTCTCTGAGGTTCAGTTTTCTTCATATGGGATACTTAAGAGCTATTTCACAGAATTAGGAAATAAAATAATGTATGTGGAAGTACTTCATAAATCATGACACAAGTAACATGTTTAGATTTACATGTTTTTAAACATGTAAAAGGTAATATGTTTTTATCCCACTAGAATGCAAGCTTCCAAAGAGCAGGAATTTTTTTTGAACTTTTATTTTTAAATAATGGTTACAAAAGAGTTGCAAAGACATAGAGAACTCCATATACTCTTTGCCCAACTTTCCCTGCTGTTAACCTCTTATCTTGCATATTTATCAAAACTAAGACATTTGTATCAGTATAATACCATTAGCTAAAATTCAGACTTAATTTGTATTTTTATCAGTTTTTCCACTACTGATTCTTTTTGTTGTTGTTGTTCCAGGATCCAATCCAGAATCCCATATTGCGTTTAGTTGTCATGTCTCCTTAGTTTCCCGCAATCTGTGACAGTTTCTCAGCCTTTCTTTGTCTTTCATTATTTTGACACTTTTGAAGAGCACTGCTTAGGAATTTTGTAGAAGTAGAAAAACCCTCAATTTGCGTTTTTCTGGTGTTTTCTCATAAGTAGATTTAAATTATGGATTTTTGAAAATACCACAGATGATACTCTTCTCATTGCATATTGGAGGTATATGATATTAATATGATTTATTAGTAGTAATAAAAGAGGAATTTTTGGCTGTTTGGTTCACACCCAACATCCTGGCACACGGAGGTACTCAATAAGCATATCAATGAATTCTCTTTCCCCTATTATGTGTCAATGTCTTCCACTAAATTGTAAACTCCTGAATGGTAAAGACCATATCATATTCATCTTTGTCATTTTTTAGTGCCTAGTAGACTTATGTTTAGTGGGTGTTTCATAGGCACTTAGGGATTGAAATGAAAGATAAATTGGAGTGCGGTTGTATCTTCAGGGAAAATCAAGTTTATCTGATAGTCACTAAGGAACCATAAATTTATTTTAAGCAGCTCAGTTAGAAGGTTTAATATTTATTAAATGTCTATTTATGTGACACTGTAAGGGCTGCAATCCCTTCAGTATTTTACCAGTAAGTGGAAAGGGATAGAGGGGTAGAAAGATGCACTGGTGGATGCAGGCAGAGGGAAGGCTTTGAGCTTTCAGACTGGATGATGGAGCTTTAGTGACGATCTTCTGAGAAGGAGACCACAGAAGGAAATCTGGGGGTAGATCATTAACCTGGCTTCAAATGTGTTGAATTTGTCTTGTGGGAAAACTGTGGTCTTTGGAGATCTCTGGGAGGTTATGAGTGCTAGGCAGAGGACGGCATGGGCCTAGAGATCTAAATTTGAAGCCATTTCTATTCTATTGAGATCTGAAGCCCAGGAAGTGGAGAAGATGAGCAGAGACGAATTAGTTTGAGAGAAGAGGACATCAGACCCTTGAGGCAATTCTGCAGGTTGAGAGGAGTGAGAAGGGGAGACGGTGAAGGAGACAGGAAAAGAATATTAGGTCTCCCTACATGTGGGATTTCAAGAACTCAGTAGTTGACAATACCTAGTAGGAAGGGAAAAGGAAGTACTTTCATTATTTAGGAGACACCAGGTGACTGGAAAGAGAGTGAGTGGGAAATAAAATGAAGGAACGATCAAGTATCTATTCCACTTCCCTTTGGGAATCTTAACTCTGAAAGGAAGAAGAAAAAGGGGATTTGGGGGCCACAAACAACAGAAAGGCCGAGGAGAGGTCTTGTTTTAGTTCTGAGACTGATCCCTGAGATGGGCTCTCACACAAAACACTTCACCTCTCAGGCCGCTAACCTTCCTTTAGAGATGGTATAAAAGACACCTGAGCTGCCAGCTTCACAAGGTTTGTGTTCGGGAGCCTGCTTCCCCACCGAAACCGTGGGCTTCTTGAAGGCAGCGGCAATACGTATCTTTTTAACATTCTCGGGGCTTCGTAAAGCAAGACGACCCTTCGAGAAACGCTTGTTGAACGGGGTGTAAAGCGTCGAGCACTAAGCCCTGAAGCTTACCGAGGCCTCACTGCTCAACACGGTGCTATGGCGCTAGCAGCAGTCTCCACAGTCCCGAGGTAGGGGCTCGAACTGCCCCCTCTGGCGCAATAAGGGGCTCCAGGGGCCCAACCGCTCGCTGGGTCTTGGGGTGAGTTTTTTTTCACTCAAAGCCGTAGACCTACAGAGCACGCTCCATGACGTGGAGTGAAAAGAGCCAGAATTTGGAAAAAGAAGAAAGGAGAACAGATCTTAACGAACTCCAGGTGGCCTCCCGGGCGCCAGGTCAGAGCCGCAGTGCGCGTGCGCCCAGCCTCACTTCCACAAGGTCCCAGAAGGCTTCAGGGACGTAGCGCGCGTCCTCGCGAGACCTGGGGGCTGAGGCGAGACCGGGGTGACTGGAGACTGGGTGGCGCGCGTGCTGATGACGAAAGCGGAAGTAGCTGAGACCAGAGGCGGGACGAGAGCCCCGAGGGGCTTAGAATTGCGGAAGTTTTGTGAGAAGGGTCGCGCGGTGTCGGAGGGCCGTGTGGTGTTGGAGCGGGTCCCCGAAAGGGCTCGGGGTCCGGGAGCCACCAGCCTGCGCACGTTTGGGGCTACCCTGGGCGCGACTCGACTTTGCCGCTGTTGGCTTCCTCTGTCCTCGTTCTTCCCCCAGAGCCGCCTCGGATCTCCGCCATGGCATCCACCTCGGCCAACTTCCAGGTATTTACCACCGTTCTCCCGCCCCCTGGAGAGCAGGAGCCGAGGGGCGGCGCGGGGGTGCGGTGGGGGCGGGGGCGGGGGAGGACGCGGCCGCGCCCGGGTGGCTGGCGGAGGCGGGCGGTGCCGGCCCCCGCAGCAGGTGGGCGAGGCGGGCTCTTCGCTTCCGCTTCCCGGGTCCCCCGCGCCCACCCGCCAGGTGAGGCTTCGCTTTGCTTGAGGTGGGGTGGGGTTTTTGGTTTTTGTTTTGTTTTGTTTTTTGTTTTTTCCCGTCTTTGGAACCAACTGGGCAGAGCTCTGAATGAGAGGCACAGACGCTCCAATCACTGAGAGAGAGGAAGGAACGTGGCGTCTGCAAAGCGCGGCTCTGAACCAGTGGAAGATGAGGTGGTCTTGGTCGTCCGGTCCCTCAAGCTCGTGTATGGCAGAGCCCTTCTCTTTTAGCTGTCAGGCGAAGAGAACTATGAGGACAGCCTTGGAATTGGAGGAATCCATGAATCCGTTGAGCTGTGCCTTAGTGTGCGCCTTACTGTGGCTCCCCAAAATGTATACAAAATCAGGGGTGATCTTAAAGCTCTTCTGTGGCTCCACCTCCCCACCGTACGCAGCGGGTACGGAGTTTGGTACATGATCTGGACTCCTAAGCTGTTAGACGTAGTTGTTTTACCTGTATGGAATCCATCGAGAAGAGAAATTTGAGAAATAGTGCTTCCCACCCCCAGAATGGACCTGAGGTTTCAGAGATATTTAGAATGAGACTTAGCTTCATGGAGCCCCGGTCCACCGAGTCATTTTGGGGAAAAGTTCAGCATAAAAGACCTGTGTTGAATCCTTGGCTTGGTCTCGCAGTAGTGGATCAGACATTAGTTGAGTGCCTGGTACAAGCTGCAAGGATAATGGAGGACTTGCTCAAGCCGGGGTAACTGATGCCCAAGAAACACCATTGAAAGTAGATCCATTGAAATAGAGCTCAACATTTCACCAAAAAAAAGGGTTGGGGGAGTGAGGAGCTTTCCTGGGACTTCTATCTCGAAAATGGACCCCAAAGATAGTGAAAGTAAATGTCTTGTATGTCTCATAACATTGTAATTGCAACTGTGACTTATTCCTTAGAATCAAGAATAAAGAATAGGTCATGTGTTGATTTTTGTCGGTATCTTTTCCAACAGGCTTGCATTTACTAAGATAGAACAGTCACCACTTAACGTTGTCATCGTTGTTGTTTTCGTAGCCCCATTCAGAAAGGGACTTTTTGGTAAATGTTTTGGAAAAAGTATTGTTCCTTTGATAAAAGTATTGTTCCTTTGAATATCAAAGGCGATTTTTTTTTTTAAAGCGCTGTCTTCATCCATGTTGGTTTGTCAGTTAACTCGTGTTATTCCACTGACTTTTCATCTGTCAAGACTTTGTATGTAATTTGGACATTCCGCAACATAATTTTCATTCGTTTACTGATATCTTTATTCCCTTGTAATAATTGCACTTTCATTCTATACTCGGTTTGCGTCATATTTGAATTGGGTTGTTGGATGTTCCTCAGTGAGTCAGTTGGAGATGGACACATACTAAAGGCATGTTGCAGGTGTTAAACGGGGAGGGCTGTGGAGTTACAGTTTTCTTGTGGTTGGGTCACAGGTGCCCCTTCTCATTCAGCCTTTTACCCCTCTAACCTAGGAAATTTGGACGAAGAATATTTAGATAACAAATGACTTTTGCCCTGAACAAGGCAAAACTTCCCATAACAGGATGCTTATAATCTAATAGAGAAATGCAGATCATTAAAAATTAAAATTATAGAATAACACAGTAATGCTATAATAGAATTAGAGGCTAGTGTGGGAGGGCAGAAAGGAAGGGCGTATCTAACTCTTCGAGGATAAAAAATGTTGCACAGAGGAGATGTGAACTTAGGTAAGGTGGAAGGTACTGATGCTAATTGCTTGGTGTTTGGTGTGATCTCATTTAGTCCTCAGAACAACTCTTCGGTATTAATTCAGTTTCACAGTATAAGAAACCAAAGTCTATTGAGGTTAGGATTTAACCCAGGACATAAAATTATTTTTTTAAAGATTTTATTTATTTATTCATGAGGGATACAGAGAGAGAGGCAAAGACACAGGCAGAGGGAGAAGCAGGCTCCTGTGTGGAGCCTGATGTAGGACTCGACCCCAGGACCCTGCGATCACACCCTGAGCCAAAGGCAGGTGCTCAACCACTGAGCCACTCAGGTGCCCCCTGGACATGTAATTAATTAGTACTGAAGTTAGCTTTGAATCCAAGTTTGTTTGCTTGTAAGTTTCTGGAGTTTTATTTTCCACTGTGAAGTTATGCCTTTTTGGACAAGAAAATGGGAAGTGTTTCAGCTAAAGAAAAATATGTACATACCTCAGTCTAGAAGTGTAATAAATCTTGGAGAGGGTTGAGAGAAATTGCAAGTAATGCAGTATGCATAGAACTCAAGTTTACTAGGTCCTAAATGTGTCATACATTTTGCTAAGTCTTAGGGAATCATAAAAGTAATAAATCACCCTTGATTTCCAAGGGCTTACATTCTTATGGGAGAAGACATCAACTGGGTGATGGGGATACTGTGTGATCTTTGGAAGTATGTACCAGAGACAGTGGAAATTTAGAGGAAGCATAGTCTAGGCCGCCTGAGGGTGTTGAGGAGGGCTTTGCAGCAAGAGGACCATGACTGTGTCAATGCTTGGAGAAGAAGCTAGAGTTTTTACAGAGAAGTAGTTGGATAGGGTATTCTAGGTGGAGAGTACACCGTAAACAAAGGCCTGAAGTCTGAGTTGTCTGGATTGTCACACTAGTTTGGTATGACTGGGACTGGGTGTGTAAGGTGGGAGGACAGGCCTAGGTAAGCCATGGAGAGGTGTGTACCACACAGAGATGATTGGTCCTCATCCTACCGTAGATAGAAAATCAGCAAATATGCTTGGGTTTTTGTTTTAGAAGGAAACAACCATGTGTGTACTTGCCTGGTAGCAGGCCTAGAAGCAGGGACACAGGTTAGGAGGTGGGGTTCTGTGTGGTGGGAGATGGTGAGGGCCAAAGTAGTGTAGTACCTATTAAAGAATTGAAAAGATTGATCAGAGACCGCTTTAAGAGGAAGAACTTGGCTCTGCATTTAGAAAGAGGGGCAGGAGGAGTCTGGGTTTTCTCTCAGATCCCTGGGTTGGATATCTGAATGGGGAGGAATTTGTTCTGGAATAATTAGAAAAGGGGCATATTTGAGGGCAGGTGGTCTTGAACTTTTTGAGTTTGAAATGCCTGTGGGGACAACCAAGTGGAAACGTTGAATGAGCAGTTGGATACATATGTGTAGAACTAGAGAGGGAGGGCCAGGCTGAAACAAGGGTTTGAGAGTTGATAGCATATGGATGGTAGCAGAGGTTGTGGGCATCTTGGAGAGTTCATAGGATGAGGAAATACAAGGACCAGATAGAAACTCTGGAATATTGACATTTAAAAAGAGAGAAAAGGGCTCCTGAAAAAGAATCATTGTAAGTCCAGAGTAAAGCCAAGAGAGAATGGTGCCATGAAGACCGAAGGAGGAGGCCACATCCAGGTTTCTGTTAGAAGGGTTCAGTGCTGTGGAGAGAGAGTTAGGTAAGTATGAGACCTTGGCAGTCCACGGGAAGCATTGCCGTGGAAGAATCAAGGAACCATGATGAACTTGGGGTTCTCTTTGGGAATTTGCTATGGAGGTGAAGAGATGAGTAATGTAACTGGAGAGGATCCGAGGAATGAGGGAGAGCAGGTGTGTTTTAGTTTGTGTTTTGTACATGTGAATCTGAGGTAGGGCTTCACAGACATTTTTATGCTGAGGGAGACCCCAACAAACAAAAAAAAAAGTGCGAGGAGATTAGGTTGGGGAGAGCAGTAGAGTGGCATATGATTGATGGTGGGAATGGTCTCCAGAGCATAGGAAAAAGACACAGCATTGACAGGAAAATACCCAGTGGGGGAAAGTTGTTGGAGATGATAGAGGTAGAATAACCAAAAGGAAGAAGATTTTGAGAAAGCAATTGGGAATTTTTTTCGTTTTTCAACAATTTCGTTAAGTACCCAGTGTGTGCAGGCACTGTTCCAGGCACTGGGGATAATGCAGCGTTGCAGATGAAGTTCCTTGCTCTTGGAGCTTACCTTTATATTAAAGGAGGTAGGCAAGAAGTGAGTATCCACAGATAAATGTAACAATAAGCACAGTGATGGGATAGGGTGAGGGGAGAGCTGAAAGCAGGGACGGAGGGAGTACAGCCTCTGCAGTAAGTTAGAGAGGGCCTTTCTGGGGATTTGGCATTGATCTGTGACGCAAAGGAGATGGTCATGCACCCGTGGGGGAAAGAGCATTTTCTAGGCAGAGGGATCAACAGTGCACAGGCTGCCTGAATGAAGGTAGACTAATGGGTTTGAAATGCAACCCAAAAGGAGCCAGGACCTGGGTCATTTAAGGCCTGGTAGAACAGGACCCAGCAGTTGGCTTTTGTTGACTGCAGTGGGAATCCATCACTGGTTGCATAAGAACTTCAGGGTGTGGAGTGTGGAAGCAGACTGACCACTTAGGAGGCTACGTGGTATTTTGACGCACGTGTTAGTGGATTGTGCTAGGATGGCAGCAATGGAAATGGGCAGGATTAAGAATAATTGACACTCCAAAACCATACAAGATGCAGTTAATTTCATTTCAGATGAAAAAAACCTTAACAGGAACAAGGGTGAAGTGGAGTATTCAGCAAGGGAGAAACAGATGCGTATTATCAAATCATCATCTTTGATTAAGGGTTTAACATGCGCTGTCTAGTACAGGAGCTACATGTAGCTATTTACATTTTACTCAAAATTTAAACTTCTCAGTCACTTTAGCCACAGATGCTCAGAAGCCAATTGTAGATAGTGGCTTCCATATTGGACAGTGCAAATACAAACGTGTCCATCAGAGAAAGGCTGGCTAAAAGTCATTAGTACCATATTTGGAGCTATATTATTAATACTGACTGAAGAGTTTTCCTTTAAGCATCAGTGTGGTGCCAAAAAGAGGACTGACTGCGAATGAAGGCAATGTGTAGCTGAAGAGGTGAGTGGCACAGCAATTCAAAATAGTAGAAGGAAATTGTAGCTAGAATAAGAAAGAATTTATTTCTTCTGCATTCATTTTTATATGACCAGGTGCACCAAACCACCAGTGGGTCACGCGGATGAGTGCTCTGATTCCACCCTTTATATCCTGCCTCATTTACCAAGCTTTTGAAAATTTTGCTTCAAGTTCAGGCTATGTGAACTGTGAAATATGTAGAACTACATCTCTCAATTCTAAAATACCGTTTCTTTTTCCCCCTCCTGCTACAACATATGGAAGACCTGTTCCTCCCATTTACTGCTTTCATTCCATCTATCTGCAATCCATAGTAACTGCTTCAAAATACAATATTCTCACACGTGATTGGTTTGAGGATGTTTGAATGACTTTTTTTCTTAATATAGGCTTATATTTAAAATAGCAAAACCGTGATCCTTTTTTCTACTGGCTCTCAATTTCTCTTGAATACAGTTTTACCACCTCGCTGAATCCAGGTGGAATGTTTTAATAAACCATGCTTGTTCTTATATATGTGTGTGTGTTTTTAAATATTAAAAATAGTTCTTAATGAAATTTTTATTTTGTGATAATCACAGATTTGCATGCAGTTGTGAGAAATAATGCAGAGAGATCCTGTGTTCCTTCCACCCATTGCCCGCAGTGGTAGCATCTTATAAAACTACAGTACTGTATCGTGACCTGTATGTTGACATTGATACATTCCACCAGTCTTACTCAGATTTTCCAGTTTTACTTGAGTGTGTGTATTTTTTAAAGATTTTGTTTATTTATTTGAGAGAGAAAATGGGTGAACAAACGAGGGGAGGGGCAGAGGAAGAGGGAGAAACAGACTCCCCAGGGAGCTCAGTATGAAGCTGGGCTGGATCCCAGGACCCTGAAGTCATGACCTGAGTTAAAGGCAGCCACTTAACCGACTAGCCACCCAGGCACACCCCTATACTCACGTATATCTTGTGTGTTTGTCTATGTGTTCAGAGTTTCATCACATAGGTAAGTTTCCTCCATCTAGTCATGATACAGAATAATTCTATCCACAGGAATCCCTCCTATGGCCCTTTTAGAACCATAATCACCTCTCTTTGTCTTCCCTCACCATGTATCCTGTTTCCCTGTTTCCCAACAATACTAATATACCCTCTGTCTCTGTTTTTGTCATTTCAAGAAGGTTATATAAATGGAATCATACAATATAAAACCTTTTGGAATTGTTCTTTCCACTAAGCTTAATTCTCTTAGGATTCATTCATGTTGTGTGTATCAAGGTAGTTCCTTTTTGTTACTGAGTAGGACTCCATGCCTTGGGTTTGCCACAGTTTGTTTTTCCACTCTGGTTGAAAGACATCCGGAATGTTCATGTATAGATTTTTGTATGAACACAAGTCTTCATTTCTCTGGGATAAATACCCATGAGTGCAGTTTCTGGTTCATATGGTAGCTGCATGTTTACATTTATAAAAAACCAACCAGTTTCTCAGAGTGGCTGTACCATTTTCCACCCTACCAGTTAGTGATCCTATTAGTGATCCAGTTCTCTCTGTGCCTACCAGCAATTGGTATTATGGTCACTATTTTTTTTTTTTTTTATTTTAGCCATGCTGATAGATTTTTTGAGATATCTCCTGCTGGTTTTAATTTGCCTTTCTCTTGTGGCTAATGATTTCAGACATCTTTTTGGTGCTGATTTGCCATCAGCATATTCTTTGGTGAAATGTCGGTTCTTCAGTTGATTTTCTACTTGGATTCTTTTTAAACTATTGAGTATGTGGAGTTCTTTCTATATTCTAAATATTAGTCTTTTCCTGAATATATAGTTTGCAAATATTTCTCCCATTCTGTAGCTTGTCTTTTCATCCTTTAACAGATTTTTTATAGACCAAAAGTTTTTTAATTTGATGAGGTTCAATTTATCATTTTTCTTTTTTTTTGAAGTATAATTGACATATACTCATTTCCCATGTACAACATGACTCATTATTTGTATATATTGTGAGATATCACCACAATACATCTGTTTAACATCTGTCTCCTTTCATTGTTACAAAAATGGTTTTCTTGTGATGAGAACTTTTAAGATTTACTCCCTTAGTAACTTTCAAGTATGCAATGTAGTGTTATTAACTGTAGTCACCCTACTATACTATATAACAAGAAGTTTGTATCTTTGGACTCCCTTCACCTATTTCACCTTTCCCCACTTCTTGTAACTACTAGTCTCTTATCTGTTATTTATGAACTTAGGTTTTTTGTTCGTGGATTTTTTTGTTTAGATTTCACATGTAAGTAAGATCGTATGATATTTGTCTTTCTCTGACTTATTTCATTTAGCATAATGCCCTCAAGTCTATCCATGTTGTCACAAATGCCAAGATTTCCCTTTTTTATGGCTGAATAATATCCATTGTATGTGTACACCACAATTGCTTTATCCATTCATCTGTCTGTGGACACTTAGGTTGTTTCCATATCTTGGCTATTTTAAAATAATGCTGCATAAAATAATGCTGAGATACAGGGGTGCATATATCTTTTTGAGTTCATGTTTTCATTTTCTGTGGATAAGTACTCAGGAGTGAAATTGCTGAATCATATGGTAGTTCTGTTTTTAATTTTTTGAGGAACCCCCATAGTGCTTTCCGTAGTGGCTGCGCCAATTATAGTCCCATCAGCAGTGCACAAGGGTTCCCTTTTCTCCATGCCCTCACCAATACTTGCGATTTCTTGTTTTATTGATAATAGCCATTCTGGCAAGTGTGAGGTGATAGCTCATTGTAGTTTTGATTTGTGTTTCCCTGATGATTAGTCACGTTGAATGCTGTTTCACATACCTGTTGGGCTTCTGTTCGGTCTTTAGAAAAATGTCGGTTTAGATCCTCTACCTATTTTTTAATTGAATCGTTTAGTTCTTTTGCTATTGTGTTGTATGAGGGTTTTTTTTTATGTTTTAGATATTAATCCCTTAACACATAAACGATTTGCAAATATTTTCTTCCATTCAGTAGATTGCCTTTTCATTCTGTTGATGGTTTTTCCTTTGCTGTGCAGAAGGTTTGATGTGGTCCCACTTGTTTATTTGTGCCTTTATTGCCTTTGCTTTTGGTGGCAAACCCAAAAAGTCATCACCAAGACCAGAGACCGAGCTTACTTGCCTATATTTTCTTCAAGAAGTTTATGGTTTCAGGTTTTATGTTCAAGTCTTTAATCCATTTTGAGTTAATTTTCATGGATGGTGTAAGATTGTAGTCTAGTTTCATTGTTTTCCATGTTGCTGTTCAGTTTTCCCACTTTTCCCATTTTTTGAAAAAATATTTACTTTAGCGAGAGAAAGAGAGTGCGAGCAGGAAGGGCAGATGGAGAGAGAGAGAGAGAGAGAGAGAGAGAATATCCCAAGCAGACTCTGCACCAAGCTCAGAGCCTGACAAGGAGAGGGCCCAGTCCCACAACCCTGAGATCATGACTCAAGCCAAAAGCAAGAGTCAGATGCCTGACCAACTGCGCCACCCAGTTACCACCACCACCACCTCCAGCAATTATTGAAGAGACTGTTCTTTTCTCTTTGGATATCCTTGGCTCCTGTGTGGTAAATTAATTGACCATATATGTGTGTGGGTTTATCTCTAGGCTTTCTCTTCTGTTCCATTGATCTACATGTCTGTTTTTATGCCCGTACCGTAGTGTTTTCATTTTATATATTATGCTTTTTGGTATGTAGTTTAAGAACCCTTTGCCTAGCTCTAAATGCTAAAGATTTTTGTTCTTTCTAAAGATTTTATAGTTTTACATTTTATATTTAAGTCCATAATGCATTGTGAGTTTTTTTTTTTTTTTCAAATTAAAGCAGCATTAATTTATTATCTCTGTTTCTGTAGGCTAGAAGTCCAGGTACAACATAGCTCAGTTGGGTTTCAGCCCAGTTTTACCAGGCTTACACCAAGGTGTCTGCAGGGCTACATTTTTGTTTGTTTTTGAAGGCTCTAAACACATTGAGTTTGTTGGCAGATTTCAGTTTCATGTGGTTGTCAGACTAAGGTTCTTTTTCTTGGTTGTCAACTGAGGGTGATTCTCCACTTGTAGAAGCCTCTTGCGTATTCTGACTCATTGCCACTTTCTTCCATGCCAGTGTGGTTGAATTTTCATCCTGCTTCTATTCTTTCTGACCTTTCCTTCTTCCTCCTATCTCCTACTGTCAGCCAGAGAAAATTGTCTGTTTTAAGAGCATATGTGATTTTTTTTTTTTTAAGATTTTACTTATTAATTCGTGAGAGACAGAGACAGACTAGAGAGACAGAGATGCAGGGAACCTGACGTGGGACTCGATCCTGGGTCTCCAAGATCACACCCCGGGCCAAAGGCGGCGTTAAACCGCTGAGCCACCTGGGCTGCCCCATATGTGATTTTTAAAGTGTTTTTTGTTTTGTTTTGTTTTTTGCTTATAGATGTCTAACTGCTCCAGCACTGTCTTTTCCAGTGTTAACTTGCTTTTGCATATTTGTATGGATCTATTTCTAGGAGGGTTTTTTTAATATTGCAAAAGTCCATGTTCATTATAGGCATTTTTAAAAGATGCAAAAAAAAGTAGAGAAAAACTTGAGGCTTTTTAACAACCTCTGTTAAATTTTCTTTCCATCTTTTTCCTGTGTTATTTTTTTGTTTTGTTTTGGGGTGGGTTTTTTTTGTTTGGTTTGTTTGTTTGTTTGTTTTTGCTGTTGTTTCAAACAGTAGAACTCATGCTACATGTAAAAATTGTATTATGCCTGGGGATCCTGGGTGGCTCAGCGGTTTAGCACCTGCCTTCGGCCCAGGGCATGATCCTGGAGTCCCGGGATCGAGTCCCACATCAGGCTCCCTGCATGGAACCTGCTTCTCCCTCTGCCTATGTCTCTGCCTCTCTCTCTCTCTCTCTCTCTCTCTGTGTGTGTGTGTGTGTGTGTCTCATGAATAAATAAAGTCGTTTTAAAAAATTGTATTGTGTCTTTTTTAAAAATTTCATCATATTACTGTGAATGTTTTTTAATATTATTTTAATGATTCTATAATAATCAGTTGTGTGGTGTCTTTTTGGTGCTTGAAATTAAAGTTTTCAGATTTGGTTTTGTTTTTCTTAAAAGACCTCTTTGGTTACTATCTTTGCTCAGTAAACCTTTTAGATGATTGCTAGATTAAAAGATTTGGGTATTTTCAGATTCTTGATATTTCATTGCCCCATTGCTTCGGAAGGGGTTTTACGCTATTTACATTTTACTATTGTTATATGCTTCATCTATAACAACTGGATTTGAGAATTTCCCGGAACAGACAGATTTGTTTTAAGGTTGCTTTTTTTAAAAAAAAGAAAACGTTCAGTATGATCACTTACTTCAAAGTTATGCTTATGTGATTTTGATGGTATGATTTACCTCCCTTCCAACAGAAAGCAGTAGATCTTGCTAGCAAAGCAGCCCAGGAAGACAAAGCTGGGAACTATGAGGAAGCTCTTCAGCTCTACCAACACGCTGTTCAGTATTTTCTCCACGTAGTTAAATGTAAGGCCTTAGTTTGCTTTTTAAGACGTTAAAGGAAAAGATTATTCTATTTCATTTGTAAAAATCAAAATACAACACCAAAAAAATTCTAAACCATCCATTTGCAAAAAATTCTCCCTTTCTTGTTAACAGTTTTTAAGTACTCAGCAAACAAATGTGCACAGCTATCATAGTTATTACTTTGTATACCTAAACATATTAAAATACCATATAGTTGTTGGAAATAGTTTTTATTTTACTAGTAATGTACCCAGATTATGTACCTGACATTTTCTAAACATCCTTGAAAACACTCTTTTAAATACTTTTTTAAAAAATTGGTTGGGAAACATTCGTATATTTTTTAAATATGTATTCCATGCTTACCGTGTGCCGGGTATTGTTGTAGGCACTAGGGTATGACAGTGAGGGACAGATGGAAAAAAATACTGCCTTCATTGATCTTAAACATAATGCTGAGCATTTGAAAAAAAATGTCTTTAAGTTATTTTTGAATAATTTTAGCATTTGGATAATTTAGAATTTTCTTTTGAGCTTCTCTATTTCATTTTGAGGTTTTTCTGGCAAATAAAAGTAAAACTAAGAATGAATGGTAACATAAGATATGTGGGGCTAGTCTATGCTTTGCTGGTTGGCTTTTGAAATTGCTCTCACAGAGTTTTTTATGTAATAGATTTACAATATTATTGGTGTATATGATATATGGGATTTGTCATTTTTTTACTATGAAATAAAGTTTACATAGACATTAATGGAAATGATTAATATTGCTTTACTTCTGTTTGTCTTATATTGGTTTTGTATGAGACAAGTAGCTTTCAACTATCACAAAATGTTACAGGAAGTATATAAAACCCACAAAATATTAAATAATTTCTTATTATTTACCATTAACTTAAAATATCTTAATGTCTTGCTCAAATCTCTTTTCTGACTCAGACATGCTGTTGGCCTCCAACCATGCTGGAGGAAGCAGAGAAGAGTTGATGATCATTGGCTACGATGAACTAGAGATGCTCTTCCTCCCTCCCCCAAAATAGATTGTCCTTGTCTCAATACCATGTCTAAGAGTTTCAGCCTGTCTGTGTAAAATACTAATAGAAAAATCTCTCTCATTTTCCTTTAATAGATGAAGCGCAGGGTGATAAAGCCAAGCAAAGTATTAGGGCAAAATGTACAGAATATCTTGATAGAGCAGAGAAACTAAAGGAAGTATCTGAAAAAGAAAGAGAAAACTCCACAGAAGCCAGTGAAAGAGGGACAGCCAAGTCCAGCTGATGAGAAGGGGTATGTATTTTAGAGTGTTAGATTTTATTATATCTAATTAAAAGATAAAATTACATTTAATTTGTGAAATCTGCTCACTTTGTTGAAACTAGGTGTTGGCAATCCATGACTCATAGGCCAGATCTGACCTGCTGCCTGTTTTTGAAAATAAAGTTTTATTGGAATGTATAGTCTCTTGCATATAAGAAATGAGATTCTGGGATGGGGTTATATGGCCTGGTTGGGTTTGAAGGCAGGAGGTTCTGGTTAGTTTTAGAAGATGTGATACTCAGAGTCCATGGTATGCAGCGATAGGAGTTACTTAGATAATCCCCTGTGGTCATCAGGAATGGAATGTCTTGAAGGCAGTGCTTCAGGGGCTTTGTGGCTACTACCAAACGCCATCTTGAAGGACATAAGAACATAGGAACTAGAGTTGACTGCCTGCTTCAAACCTCATGGGAGAGTCTGAATGAAGAGAATTACAAGCTCAAGGTTTTCTATTCTCTTTTCAAGACGTGGTCAGGGAACCAGGGAGTTCTTGTGACACTTGAGAATATTTTTATCTTCTGTACCTACAGCACTGAGATAACGAAAATCAGACCCCACCTGATTTTTATGGATTATTTAGGGATTACCCTAGCAGATCTTATGGATTATTGAATTTCAGCATAGATTCAACTTCAGGGTTTCAAATATAAAAGTTGGGCCATTTAATGGAAGACTGGGGCTCCAAAATTAAAATAAAACTATTGGGAAAAATTGCATTAACCTTGAGTACCTGGACCCCTGACTCTTTCTGAGACACCCTTGCCAGCAGAAATGTCATCTCCCTGTGAGTTGAGGCTTTTGTGGTCTTGCTTGAAGACCCTGTAGTGTCCCCTCCTGAGATGGCTACCCAGTGGGGAGATGCCAATTCTATATTGAATAGCAGGATCCACGTTGGCTAATTTAAGCAATAAGGGATTTATTATAGAGTATTAACCTTACAGATTTGCAGTGGGGGCCTGGAGTTAAGCTTGGATTCCATATCCAGTAGGACCTCTGCCACAGCTCCCTCAGCAAGCCAGGGCTTTCGCTCGAAGCTTGCCTCCACTTCTTGGAGGAACTTGGGTTTCATGTGGAGCCCTTGCTGCAAGGAGGCCCAGAAGGGACAGACAGTATTTTATAAGTACGGTCTTCATTGTACAAGAAAGCATGGTAGAACAAGGTTGGAGTGAATATCAAGTGAATCACTTGGCAGTCTGTACCTAACCCATAACCCCACCATCCTATGATAAACAAGCTAGTCCCATTTGGGGGAAAAATCTGTCAAGCTTTTTAATCTCCGTGTATATGTTATGTGTTAAAAAAAATGATGTAATGCCATATTTTTTGGTTTATCAATTTTTCATTCAGTGTATTATAAACGTCTCAGTAAACTATTTCTACAGCTTCATTTTCAAAGATTGCAGCATAGTCTGTCATATGCTAATCCCTATGATTGAACATACTTTATTTCTGATTTTTTTCCCTTTTGGGAACAGTGTAGGCATGATTATCCTTGTAGTCAAAGCTTTAAACTCATTTTAAATTATTTTTTTTCAGAATACATTCGCAGATATGAAATACTGTGGTTGATTTACTTGTCTTTTGGTCTCATTTCATTTTCATCAAAAGCTTCATCTCTTCTTTGGAACCCCCAGACTAAGGATTATAGAACTTTATATCTTTTAAATAATTAATGCTCTGGGTTTTTCTCTCCTGGTTATGGCTTCTTTTTCTGATACATAGTTTGCCTGATTTGGTATTTTTATGTAGTTTACAACTCTCCTGTAATTCATCTTAAGTCTTTTGTGGAATGAGGTGTGGGGGCATGTGTTTATGCGTTTGTACATAACATAGGTATGTCATGGGAACTTGGAGCTGGTTCCTTCATTCTGGTCTTTTTGCCCCTTTCCTGTTCATGATTCCATATTGATGGATAATATGCCTGCTTGCTATTTTATTTAGTATACTCTTAAAAGTAATAAGTATAACTTTTAATGTGAATGCCTTATTTTGCTACTTAAGGTATAGGTATTTCAGTTTAATATTTCCTTAATTTTTGCCTTATTTTGCTAGCAATGAGTGATCACTTGAATATATTAAATTCTTTTTATTAGGAATGACAGTGATGGGGAAGGAGAAACTGATGATCCTGAAAAAAAGAAACTACAGAATCAACTTCAAGGTTGCTTTAGATTTCATTTTTAAATATACTATCTTATTTTTGTTTTAAACCTCATAGTGAATTATCTGTTTGAATTGATTTTTTTCCCCTGTATTCAAATGAGGTTCAAGAACTGGCTTTGGTTCCCAGTAGTCACATGCTGACTTTGTCCATTTTCATAGAATTTACCTGATAGGGTCTTTACTAGGTTGGTTTTTCCCGTGTAGTAAAAATACTGTTTGGTTTTTATATATATGCCTTTAAAAACCTGTCAATCAACTTACTCTTTTTCATTTTGTCTTATTTGCCTCCTTTTAGAAAAGGTAGCATTTATACTTCTAGCACATTGTAAAATCTGACGGATTAAAATTTCCAAATTGTCAGAGGAACAGAGTGAATTGGGACTCACTTGGCTTTTATTGCTATTGCTGTAGCTTATTATTGATGATTTATTTCATGTTTCTAGACCTTTCTCATCTGTGTTTTATCCTGTTTCAGTGTTACCATTTACATTTATCTCTTCCAGCTTTGTTTTTACCTTCTACACCTATAAAAAGCCTTTCATTCTCCTGTGCTTGTAGTATAGTGCATGATGAGAGGGTATGGATTTTGGTTCCATTCAGATCTGGAATCCTCTCCAGAGCCTGTTGCTCTAAAGCTATCTGATCACGGGCAGGTTCCCGAACCTCTCAGAGTAGAATACCCCAGCTCTAAAATGGAAATTACTAATACCTTCATTTCTGGGAAGATAGAATATTATAACAGTGTAAAAACTGCCAGGTTATATCTGACAAATTTTAGGGCCTCGGTAAATGGTAGTAGCTATGTGTATCTAAAATGGCATCTTTTTAATTGCTGGCTTTGTGTACTGAGATTTGATTGTTCTTTGATATGTTAATTGTTGGGTTGAATATTACATATTTTGTTACTTTGAATCTTGCCAAAAAGAATGCATGGCTGAGAAGATTTCCATTGTATAGGCACAGCGTTGGTTAGTGAATGATGAATATACTTCGCTCAGCCAGTCCTTTAGTCTCGCCATACTAACTAGTGTCTTCATTTTTATTCTATTATTTGTTTTACCAGCCCCACTGGGATATATAGGAGAATACTATAAGCATAATATCTCAAAAACACTACAGTTAGTGAGGATAATTTATGAATGAGAACTTCAGTGGTGGATAAAGTGCAAAAGGAAAAGCTGAGTGTCTGCTGCTGCACCACCACTGCCCAGCAGCAGTGGGGACACATACTTCATAGTCAGTTCTGCTGGACCATCCAGCGGTCTGAGCCAAGTGGCCTGACTTCAGCTCTAGGGCAGAAGGTGTTTTGGTATTTTTTTTTCCATCCTTTTGGTTTTGTTTCCCACTCTCCCCCACAAAGTAAAAGCTGGAGCGTATCTTTAGTTTCAGGAAAAGGTACAGACCAGTTTTTAATAGGGCATTCTCCTTCTCCTTCTCCTTCTTCTCCTTCTCCTTCTCCCCCTCCCCCTCCCCCCTCCTCCCTCCCTCCTCCCTCCTTAGGGCATTCTTTCAAATTCGGTAATAATAAGAACCAGAGATGTACAAAAATACAAACACTGAAAACATTTAAATGAGGAAATTGTTTGGAATCTCAGAATGAAGTGGAGCTTGAAAGGAGTCCTAGCCTATCATATCTCAGAGTCCTTTTTTCCATCTTCATTTAATAGTTTGCTTGTGGGTTTCACTGTATAATATCCTTTTTTGAATCTTTCCTTTTTTTCCTGAAAGAGTATTTTAAGTCTTCTATTTCTGTTTTAAGTTATGACTTTAAGAGCAGTGTTTATATATTAAAATTTAAATTTTGGGACGCCTGGGTGGCTCTGTGGTTGAGCGTCTGCCTTTGGCTCAGGTCGTGATCCTGGGGTCCTGGGATTGAGTCTTGGATCAGGCACCCCATAGGGAGCCTGCTTCTCCCTTTGCCTATGTCTCTGCCTCTCTCTGCGTTTCACTTACAAATAAACAAATAAAATCTTAAAAAAATAAAGTTAAAGAATTTATTATTTGAGTTTTCTGTTAACTGTTTTGATGCTTAGTGACTTTTGAGGTTTAATAACATGAGTATAATCAAAGACTGAATAAATTTATCTAATTGGAAACAAATTGTTTGGCCTTTATTCCCAATAATCCTTTTCCCCTTTTTAAATTACTACTTTTATTAAATAATATTAGTTTTTACCTAAATAATTTTTATCACTAAACATTCTAAAATGACCTTTACATTTTGAAAAATATTAGTTAAATGTGAAGATAAGTTTTGGCATATTTAGAATATTCATACTTAGAAAAAACTTAAGTTGACCAGATTCTGCTTATATATAAAGTAAATTTCCTTTTTTTTTTTTTAACTATTACAAAATCCTATCGGATAATACAAATATTTTCTCATGTTGGGATACTAAGCGGAATGGAACATAGAAAAGGTGAATTGGCTCTAATTTATACTTAATGTGAACTTTTAGAATGCAGAAAGTATTTATAGTTTTTTTTTTTAACATTGTATTTTTTTAAATAATCTCAAGAGTCATATGCTCCTCTGACTGATCCAGCCAGGCATCCAGATTTCATTTAATTTTAATCTATAGCTAAAGATTTTCATAATATAAGTAGGTCATGTAATATAACTACTTTCATAATAATAAATGATCTTTCATAGCAAGAAGAAATACCCATAAAACTAACTTCATTGGTAATCAGTGGATTGTGTAAGTGGTGATGTTTTGCTATACTTAAAAAAATTACACATCGCCTTAGAATCAGCTTTTGGAAAAGTTTTTGATAAAAGATGATTGAAAACTTTTGCTAATCTATATTAGAGGAAACCTTTTGTGGACTCTTACTGCAACAATTGCTGTGGCTTCTGAATATCTTGTATTGAAAACTTAAATCGTACAGATAACTTTTTAATGTAAAAAAATTTTAAGTAGGTATTTAGAAGCCAAAAAGAAAATTTAACAAATCTCAGGAAAGGATTGCAGATCTACAGGAGCACATTTTCTTTCTCTCCTTCATCATCCGCTCCCTCTCATTCTCCCTACTATTTATCTGTCCATCCAACCATCCATCTGTCTGTCTGTATCACCAATTAAAGTTATTAAGTTTTTTTTTTTATTTTGGTGCTTAAGGAGAGCATTAGATCACTGGGTATTTTTGTTAAAAAGAAGTAGTTGATCAACCCCCATTGAACAGGTACTTTCAGTACTTCAGAATCAGTGCATTCAAACTGATTTGTAACCACTTGGTACAATATTTCGTGATTTTCCAAACACACTAATATTCATTATGTCATTTTATCCCTCCACTAACCCATCTTAAGTGGTTTGGGCAGATAGTATTCTTTTCATTTTACAGTGAGGAAGCAGAAATAGAAAAGTTAAGTGACCTACCCTAGGTTAGCCAGTCACCCAGCCCAGCTTTCTGACTCCTGCTGACTCTGCCCCACAATTACTTCCTAATCACATGATTTCAATAAGGTTTTTTTATAGATAAAACTTTTCCAGTTTTATAATGTATTTCTTGAATGTCATTATTTCATGTTGTCTTCTACATTTGATGCAATAGTCTTCCTTAATTTAAAGATGATATACTTCTTTTGTAGGTGCCATTGTTATAGAGCGACCAAATGTGAAATGGAGCGATGTTGCTGGTCTTGAAGGAGCCAAAGAGGCACTTAAAGAGGCTGTGATACTACCTATTAAATTTCCTCATCTTTTTACAGGTAAGATGACTGTGAAATAGGTTTTTTGATGATTCCTTAAAAACACATTGACAGCTGAGGTAGAGCATTATGGATTTTTATCACCATATTATAAGTTAGCACCGTAAACAAATTGTTATAAGGTGGTGATGTACCTCTGCACAAAGGTATTTATTTTGTACATGTATTTGCAATATACATATATTACAAAAAGACCCAAATGTCAACCAGAAAAGCATAGGCTAAATCACCAACATGCAGCGGAATACTGTGCACTCATTCAAATACAGGGTAGGTCTACATTAAGAAATTTAGCTCTGTGTTATAATTGACATGAAAGGATGTCCACATATACATAAATATCAGAACACAAGTTATCAATATGTGTAGTATGACTCACATTTATTAAATAAATGCTGAGAAGTAAATATAGACAGATTGACATAAAAATGTTATGCCTAGGAGATAAGATTATGGATGGTTTTTACCTTTTCTTTGAAGTTTCATCTGATGTTTTTCCAGTGGTCATGTACTAGTTTTATAAGAGTTTTCCCCACTTTTTAAAAAGAGCAAGAATTATTTAATATTTTCAGACAAAGTAGCTATCCTCTGGAGACAATTCATTTTCCCTGTGAGGAGAATATTGCTAAGCCAACCCTCGTGGTGTAGTTGAAGTTACAGCTCCAGCAGCAGGTGATCTGTATATGCTGAAGCATTCCCTCACATTGTCCTTGTTGTGACTGATAGCCTGCCTCTGTTATGGTATGGCTATACCCGCGGTCTAACAGTGCAACAGGATATCCCTTTTAGAAACCAGCTGATTTGTGTAGAGAGCAAATCTGTGACATTGGCCTCAAACTGAATTAGGTCCAGAGGGTGATGTCATATAGAGTAGTGATGAGGAAAGAACCTGTGGGCCACTGGTTGTCCACCAGGCCACCTATGACTCACAACCTAACTTCAGAAATACAAAATTAACGGTGTAAAAGTTGACATCGTGATCCTATAAAGGCACAAAAGCATGATTGAGTTCATTTTCTATTACTTACCACCAATATTTTCAAAACACAAGTCATTTATGTATCTTGTTTCTGATTATTTCCATATACGTGTACCATTACTATTTTTTAAATACTTTCCTTTAAATCACTGACTTTGAGCAAATTTTTATTAAAGTACAGCATAGACATAGAGACTAGCAGGAACCTAAAAGTGTTCAGTTTCATAAATGATCAGAAAGTACATCTATGTAATCATCATCACACATACCAAGAGATAATACTAATAATCCACCCACAAGTCCCTCTGCCAGTTCTTTACTCTGCAGAGGTGATCACTTGACTCCTAACACTATAGATCATTTTGCCTATAACTGAACTTATTAATCATCTTTCTTATTTTTCTGTAGTAACTTCATTTTAAAACATTGCTTTGGGGATCCCTGGGTGGCGCAGTGGTTTGGCGCCTGCCTTTGGCCCAGGGCGCGATCCTGGAGACCCGGGATCAAATCCCACGTCGGGCTCCTGGTGCATGGAGCCTGCTTCTCTCTCTGCCTCTCTCTCTCTGTGTGACTATCATAAATAAATAAAAATTTATAAAAAAATAAAAATAAAAAAAAATAAAACATTGCTTTGTGTCTACTATAAATGGAAAAATTAATATTTTTCTAATACACATTTTAAAAATTATTTAAATAGGGCACCTGGGTGGCTCAGTCAGATAAGCATCTGCCTTCAGCTCAATTTATGATCTCAGGGTCCTGGGATGAAGCCCCACATCAGCCTCCCTGCTCATGCTTTCTCTTATGCTCACTGTCTCCCAAAGTCTTTAAAAAAAAAATGTATTTAAATAAAAAGTATTTGTATGCTACCTAAAAAGTACTCCATCTGCCACCAGTCACATATACCACACTTAAGGGAACACAGACTTACAATTTCAGACATTTAAAATGGGAAGATAGAATTCAACTCAAAGTTGAGGCTTTCATAACAATAAATACAACAGTAGTTAGTTTTGCCATTAGTAATCTGCATATCGTTCTTATGTAGCTACCATGTCCCCGTCCAGTTTCGACCTAGAAATTTTTTAAATGTATATTTCATGGTTTTACCAAATGTAACTCAGCCAGTTTTATTTTAGGCAGCATTATTTCCTATTAGGAAAATTGAAATACAAAGAGTTGATTTCTTCACTTGTTATATTTTCACAAAACTAGGATTTCAGGTGGTAGAATCTCCTTATTACCCAACCATCTGAATAAGAATATGCTCTCTATAATACTAGACTACGCTTCCCTGTGGAATCAGGAATTGAATAGAACTTTGGGACAGATCAACCAGACTGTGTTAGTTTCATTTCTCAAGAGTCATAAATATTTAAAAGAAAATGTTTCCAGCTGCCCTTACTGTATGGACATAGTTTATCCTACAGTATACTGATACTGAGTGTTGCAGATAGCAGACAATCAGGAAGTGCCTTTTAGACTGTAAGCCCAGGGAGGGCAGAGATCCTTTTGTGTTTATAGTTCTCTGTCTATACATTGTGGTTTTAGTACATAGTGGTTGAATGAATGAGTGAAGTAAATGAACTTCCTGCTAGAAAGATTATATCAGTGCAAACGCCTTTGACAAAGTGTTCCCTATGAAAAGCAAATGAGATACTTTTAAGACATACTTACCTTAGTTTGATTAATTTAAAAAAAGTTTTTTATTCTGATAGCTGTAGAGTTAAAAACCTCTTCCACAGTATTCTTCAGTATGAATTATGTCTCTAGTAACAGAAATTAACAGTTGTGAGATTCTCATATTATTTTTCTAATGCAAATTTTAGGCAAGAGAACACCGTGGAGGGGAATTCTGTTATTTGGACCGCCTGGAACAGGAAAGTCCTATTTAGCCAAAGCTGTAGCAACAGAAGCAAACAACTCAACATTTTTTTCAATATCTTCCTCTGACCTTGTCTCTAAGTGGCTAGGTGAAAGTGAAAAGTAAGTAGTAAGTTGACCTTTTCTTTTCTGTTTTTTACTTTCTCTTTCCTGGAATCATTATATCAGTCTATAAAGTAATAATTTTCTTACATCATTCATAGACATTCAGAGAAGTGACATAAATATTCATTTTTCTGTGAAATCAGTCCCTCATTTGAAATTCATTTCATAGGAAAAGATAACATATGTAGTTACATATAATATAGTTTAATAAATCATAAATGGAATTATCCAACTGTACCATTTTTATTTTCTGGACCAAAACATGATTGAATCTTAAGAATTCTTATAATATTGTATGTGTTCTATTTTAGGTTTTTTTATTAAGTCATGTGTCATTTACTGTTTTTATTAAGAAACTGAAAGCTTTTATTTATTTTTAGGCTAGTTAAGAACTTATTCCAACTTGCCAGAGAGAATAAGCCTTCCATTATCTTCATTGATGAAATTGATTCTCTGTGTGGCTCAAGAAGTGAAAATGAGAGCGAAGCTGCCCGTAGAATTAAGACTGAGTTCCTAGTTCAAATGCAAGGTAGGGGTACTGACTTCTGAAATATTTTCTACTTATTGTATAACTGCTGTTATCACAATAATGGAAAAAGTTCGAGCCAAATTTCTCCATTTTAGCTGACTAAGTGTTTTCATTATGCCATGTTTCATTCTGATTGTCCTGCATATGCACACATAATCTGCACCCCATTGTAATCATCTGTAGGGCTCTGGCATAAACAGTAAGGAGATCCACATACTCACTTATAACCTACCACGAACAGTATCAGCAAAAGGAACGTATAAACTTCAAATGAAATCTTTTAAGAAATATTTTGAGAAGAATATGAATAGTATTTGTCTGCAATCTAGAAGATTTGATTCTCGGGAATATTTGCATTATATTTGAATAATGTGATATTTGATTAAATATAGTTTTTTCAGAGAGACTCTCGGGTCACTTTAACATTAAAACACCACACTTTTTTTTCTTTTTTAAATTTTATTTAAATTCAACTAATTAACATAATGCATTATTGGTTTCAAAGGTAGAGCTCAGTGATTCATCAGTCTTATATAGCACCTAGTGCTCATGATATCATGTGCCCTCCTTAATGTCCCATCACCTAGTTACCCCATCACCCCACTCTCTCCCCTCCAGTGACCTTTGGTTTGTTTCCTATGATTAAGAGTCTCTTTAAAAAAAAAAAAAAGAGTCTCTTATGATCTGTCTCCCTCTCTGATTTCATCTTGTTTTACGTTTTCCTCTCTTCCCCAATGATTCTCTGCTTTGTTTCTTAAGTTCCATATATGAGTGAGATCATATAATTGTCTTTCTGTGAATTACTTCACTTAGCATAATATACTCTTGTTCCATCCATGTCGTTGCAAATGGCAAGATTACATTTTTTTGATGGCTAAGTAGTAATTTGTTATATAAATAAATAAATAAATACATATATATATTTTATATATATATATTTATATTTATATATATCTCCCACGTCTGTTGGTAGACATCTGGGCTCTTTCCATAGTTTGGCTATTGCGGACATTGGTGGTATGAACATTGGGTGTAGGTACCCCTTTGGATGACCACATTTGTATCTTTGGGGCAAATACCTAGTAGCACAATTGCTGGGTTGCAGGGTGGCTCTATTTTCAACTTTTTGAAGAACCTTCTTACTATTTTCCAGAGTGCACCAGCTTGCAATCCCACCAACAGTGGGATTTTTTTTTGTCCACATCCTTGCCAACACCTGTTGTTACCTGACTTCTTAATTTTAGCTATTCTGACTGGTATGAGGTGGTATCTCATTATGGTTTTGATTTGTATTTCCCTGATGCCAAGTGATGTTGAGCATTTCTTCATGTGTCTGTTGGCCATTTGTGTCTTCTTTGGAGAAATGTCCCTTCATGTCTTCTGCCCATTTCTTGATTGGATTATTTGTTCTTTGGGTGTTGAGTTTCGTAAGTTCTTTATAGATTTTGGGTACTAGCCCTTTATCTGATGTGTCATTTGCAAATATCTTCTCCCATTCTGTCCTTTGCCTTTTTGGTCTTGTTGACTGTTTCCTTTGTTGTGAAAAAGCTTTTTATCTTGATGAAGTCCTAATAGTGCATTTTTTGCCTTTGTTTACCTGGCCTTTGGAAACGAAAACCCTTTTTTTTTTTTTTAAATGGGTTTATTTTTTCTTTTTTTTTTTTTTTTTTTAAGATGTATTTATTCATGAGAGACAGAGAGGGAGGCAGAGACACAGGGAGCCCGATGCAGGACTAGATCCCAGGACCCCAAGATCACACCTTGAGTAAAAGGCAGATGCTCAACCACTGAGCCGACCAGGCATCCTGAAAACACTACATTCTTAACAGAACATATGGACGAGATTGAAAAAAAAAAAAAAAAACACTAAAATGACAAATTATTTAAAATATTTCTTATTTTCATAACAGGTGTTGGTGTAGACAATGATGGAATTTTGGTTCTGGGAGCTACAAATATACCTTGGGTTCTGGATTCTGCCATCAGAAGAAGGTCTGATGATACAGTGAAGGTCTTATTTCTTAACTGTAGATGTAACAAGTCATAACAGTTCCCTTTTTATCCAACGAAAAGACATTCTGAGAACTTTTCAGAATTTTTTTGAGATACCCTAATCCTATTGCCCCCTGTGTTAGGGGAAGAGAGGCTGGCATTTGTCTGCTTACTTGGTTGCTATACTGAAGATAAGAGATGTTCATATACAGAATCTTTAACATTGGAAAATGTATTACCTAATGCTTATTATTAATTCTAATGAAACTTCATGGGCACTGATGCTTCACAAACTTACAAATGTAGCTTGCTATTTCAATGGAAAATTTCCATGTAAAATGTTAGCAAAATGACATTTATAGAAGTTAAAGTATGATAGATAACCAAGATATATTTTCATTAAAAAATTTATGTCTATAATTTTTAAATTGCATCTTGAACTTAAGCTACAGGAAAGGTTTATAGATTCATTACTTTTCACGCACACCATTCCCTATTTCATTCATTGAATTTTGCATCGTAAAAATTAGCACTGGTTCTTGCTGCTTTTATCCTGTTCACTTGATAGTTTGCCAGGATGCTGGATTACCATTCCATATTAAGAAAGGCAATCTGCTGTTTGTTTTTGGAAAAATGTGCTAATTCTAAACCCATCTCTAGAGATTATGGGAATTTAAAATTCTCAAGACCACAGAGAGGTACCTGAAGGAAGAAAAGTCCATTTAAATTGTCCCTTATTGCTTCTTCTCTGTCTCTAAAGCTAAAATTCTGAGAAGCGAGTAAAGTTATTGTTCATAAAACAGCATTTATGAGCTAGTAGGATTATTTATTCTGAATGTACCCATTATAATAAAGTGGGCATTTTGTGTAAACATGTTTATTAGATTTTGAGTAGCTTTACTGTTTTTGAATTTAAGAAACTAGTTGTCATCTCTTATTTCATATGATTAACCATATTAATCCCTTGACCGGGAGTTCAGAGTATAATTCTGTAGGAAACTAATCTTGTGGGACATATCATGTTGTGAATTCTAGACATTATTAACACTATGGCCAAAGTAACCCAAAAATCATGTGAGAAAGGATAAATTACTTCAAATTGGCTCTCTGGCTATTTTAGTTTTCCTTTTTAGTTGTTAATGTGTTTGGATATTTTCCCATTATTTAATCTAAATACATATGGTTAACCTATGGACCCATTTAATTTACTCATCTTAGCTTTGTATAAATGAGAATATCTGAGCATCTTGTTTCTTCTTGAGAAATCTGAATTTTCAATTGAAATTAAATATATGTAGTAATCTTGATGTAATTTTTCTTTCATTTTAAGATTTGAGAAACGAATTTATATTCCTTTGCCTGAGGCCCATGCCCGAGCAGCAATGTTCAAACTGCACTTAGGGACCACTCAGAACAGTCTAGCAGAAACAGACTTCCGAGAACTCGGGAAGAAAACGGACGGTTATTCGGGTGCAGACATAAGTATCATTGTGCGTGATGCACTAATGCAGCCTGTAAGAAAAGTGCAGTCAGCTACTCATTTTAAAAAGGTGAGGAGCTTTGATCCTCCTTTCAGATATTTTTAAAAAGTCAAGTTTTGAGACCATCATTGATTTGTCTTCAAATAATTTCAGGAAGGTTTCATAACTAGTGGGTTTATAGAATTAACATTTTAATTTCATTGAAAATAAGTTCTCCCACAAAATTTATTAATGGCTGTTAATAATAGTCCTACATTTTAAAAATTTTTATGCAATGATTTTTGAGGTACTTGTTATTTTTATATAAGTGTAGAAACTTTAAATATATAGTTACTGCTGGTGTAACTAGAATATCCTTGCACAGAATCTGGTGCATTTGCACCTCATTAACAAAGGAAAAATACTAATAGCTAATATTTAAATATGCCTGGCACTGTGTTCTATTCCTTATGTCCCTATGTCATTTGGTCCTCCCAAAAACTTTACAACAGGTGCCTGTTACCACCCGTTGATCATCAGTCTGAGACTCAGATGTTAATGTGATTGAACTGGGACTTGGGTGCTAACACAGTTTCCCAAGATCCCACCAGAGAGGTGCAGAAGTGTGAGTTTCCTCTTGGTCACGTGTGCTTCAGAATCTGAAGCCTCGCTTCGCATGCAGTGTTTTGTCTGCTTGAATGAATGGAGCATTCATTGTAAAAAGACTGTGATCTTGATATTTAAGTGGAGGAGGTAATTTGGACCAACCATATTGCTGGGAACAGCAGTATCCCGAATTACTCATGAACATGGATGGTGAAAATCCTGAAAAACTATTAGCAAACTCAATCCAGCAGTAATGACAAAACTGATATATTATGACTAAGTTACATATGTTGTGTCTGTTGTCCTGCAATAAATTTTTTTAAAAAATGATGAATTTGAATTAAAACCTGAATTTGAAGCCTGACTCCACAATTTACTTATTAGGTCTCCTTGAGCAAATTATATTATCCATTTAAGGCTCGTTTTTATCATCTCTACAATAAAGGCAATAACACTGCCTCAAAGTACAATTGTGAGAATGAAATGAAGTATTCTTGTAAAGCGCCTCCGTCATGGTACCTGAGTAGTCCAGGAAATAGCTCTTCCCCCTACAGCCACCTCATTACTGAGGGAAACACGAGAGGCTCAGGGGCAATTTTATGTTCCAGCCATTGTATTTTCTTTTAAATTCTCTTTACCATTTAGAAACTATAGATTCTTCAGAACTCAGTCCTTTCCTACCCAGAACTTTTCATTCAGTTCTCCACGTGACCACCAAAGACAGCTTAAATGACCCTGTAGCCAGGTCCTTTTTAGGAGAATAAAGGTGAAGCAGCCAAATCAGTGTTAACATCTGGCCTTCTCCATCACCAGCGAGTAGATCTCTCAGTGGGTCCATCCTTGACTCCCATTTTTAAGGCTAATTATTTCAATTAGCAAAAACAAGATTGCCTGTTTATTTATCAAATGTCTACAGTACTACTCTGAGCCCAGAGATAAATCAGAAAGTACTACAATCAAAAACAAAAATCCCTTGTGCTCTCTTTGGCAGCACAAAGGATTACAAAAAACAAAAATCTCTGCAGCTAAAATTTTTGTTGGGAAAGACAGATTATAAAATACACATAATAAGTAAACCTAGAATCTTTATTTTTCTGCAACCTGCCCTAAGTCTGACATAATATTTAAGATTGATCATTGTCAAAAAAAATATTAAATGTGAAATCAGCCTCCAATTTAGTATAGATTTGTTGTCATCTAAAAAAACACTTGCATGTGACTCCTGTCCCAAGGGTTCTTTTTCAGGGCGTTATTAATATTTTATTTTAAATCCGTTATGAATCACAAAATAGCATTGAAATTACACATAGCATTTAATTTTGTACTTATTTTTAAAGAGAAATTTTTTTTGAGAAAACATTCAGTGATTTCACACTAATCTTCCAAATATCAGAACTTTCTCAGTTTTGGAAAATAGAAAAAACTTAAGAGAATTATTGAAGATGCCCCCTTTTTTGGACTAAGACCATTTAATAAGCATTAGAGAAAAAAGAACCCTTCACCACAGATAACTATTTCTTTTCTTTTTCTTTTTTTTTAATTTAAACTCATTTTCTCCTTGTGATCACGTAGTTTATCATAGGAAATTTCGAAATATAGGAAAGTATCAGGAAGAAATTAACACCAAACAAAATCTGTCCCATCACCCAAAGATAATTACATTTTATTGTGTATTCATCTGTTTATTTTTAGAAGTAAACATTTTAACAAAATACAAAATAGTACATTTTCAAGTTTCTTGATAATGGCCTAAATCTTAAGTTAATTTGTTCAAGTAAATATTTCAGATTACTGTTTATTCCAGGTGTGCGGACCTTCACGAGCTGATCCCAACAAAATAGTAGATGATCTGCTAACACCCTGTTCTCCAGGTGACCCTGGTGCCATTGAAATGACATGGATGGACGTCCCTGGGGATAAACTTTTGGAACCAGTTGTTTGCATGGTTTGACATTTTGTTTGCTATTAAGAAAAAAATTCATAGTTTGTCATTTGTGAGACAAACATTTCCAGTCATGTGAGATCAGAAAATGTTGGTGTGATCGAGCATGTTTATAAATACTACTCAAAAAGTTGTGAAGATTAATTGAACTTAAAATATAAAATAATTATCTCGAAAATATTTTCTCGGGCTTTAAGGAAAATTTAATTTTAAGTGAAAAAGCTTTTTTAAAAAACCATAGGTTTCTACATTTGTAGGTCTTATAGCTAGGATACTATCACCAGAATTCTTACCTATATGACATAAATTATTGTCAAGACTTACCAAAAAGTAGAATCGGTAAATTTCTTTTCTGAATCTAAGATTTTATAAAATACTCAGAGCTTAATGCATAAATCTTGTTTTTATAATGACGTTTTCTGTTTTACTTCTTCAAGCTTTATAGAAAGTTTAAATAATGTAGTGCTTGTAGAAAAAAAAATCCTGAAACCAAGTGTTTATGATAAAAAATTATATTTCTATAGTTTATTTTGGAGGGATTAAAATAATTCTTTTTTTTTTCTTTTTTAAAGAGTTTATTTATTCATGAGAGAGAGAGAGAGGCAGAGACACAGGCAGAGGGAGAAGGAGGCCCCATGCAGGGAGCCCGACACGGGACTCGATCCCGGGTCTCCAGGATCCCACCCTGGGCCGAAGGCGGTGCTAAACCGCTGAGCCACCGGGCCTGCCGGGATTAAGATAATTCTTAAAACTTACTTTGTAAGCTATAGGAAGCTTACTGTGAAAAGCTACATTTGTTATTTTTGTATTTTCTTATTGGTGAGCACACAGTTTTTTAAATCTTCTTCAATTACAGATTTTCAAAGAGCGTTATGTGAGAATGAATAGTAACTTCCAGAGGAGAAATTTATTTACATGAAACGTACACATAGATCTATAAACATACATGTACTTCTGTATGTGCATAAGTATATATTTATAGATGTATTTATGTATTAATGCTTCTCTGAGAAGTTTTTTGGAAACTTTTTTTTTTTTCAGTCCTTGCTGTGTTATTTTTATTTAAGATTTATTTTAGAGAGCTCATGCAAGTGAGCACAGGGAGGCAGGAAGGGAGAGGAGGAGAAAGAATCTCAAGCAGACACCCCACTGAACAGGAGCTCATGACCTGAGCCAAAGTCAAGAGTAGGACTCTGAACCAACTGAGCCACCGAGGCACTCAGTGCCTTTTTTTAAAGATGTTGTTCTCTTGACCATTTTTCATACTGTTTTATGAGACACAGCCTAGAAGTTAATCTTTTAATGAATCCCTGATACTAGCATGTTTTCTTCCCATTTTGATCATAATTTTAACTAATAGTTAAAAATCCTGGGGGCATGCATCTAGGTGGCTCAGTCAGTTAAGCATCTGCCTTCAGCTAAGGTCATGGTCTCAGGGTCCTGGGATCCAGCCCCAAGTCTGGCTCCCTGCTCTGCTTCTCCCTCTCCCTCTGCCCTCCTCCCCCACTGGTGCTCACACTCTCTCTCTCAAATAAATAACACCTTTTAAAAAATATTCTGATTAGTTGGTTTTAATTAAATTGTGTTGTGTTTCATGTTAGTATAAGTGAATGACTATATTCCTTTTGAATTGCACTTAGTGAACTCTTGTTTTAAGAAAAAATAGTTAAGACCAGAAAAGAGATCAGAGATGTATTTTAGAGGGCCTTGATCCTCAGGCTAAGAAGATTATACTTCCGATGGGTAATGGGGAGGCATTGAAAGTTGTGGTCAGGATAAGGCAAGCAGTTTATTTTTTTTAAGGCAAGCAGTTTAAAGTTGCTGTGCAAAGGAAGAACATGTCAAAGATGTACTTCAGAAGAAATGAGAGGTTATTGTTAGTAGCTTAGAGTACACTGCAAATACTTTGATTTAACTTCAGATGGAAAGTTAGTAATAATAATGATGTATTGGTTTTTATTTGATTGAAGCCATTACTAATACTTCTTCCTTCTTTTTCCCTGACAGTCGGATATGTTACGGTCACTATCTAACACGAAACCCACAGTCAATGAACATGACTTGTTAAAATTAAAGAAGTTTACGGAAGATTTTGGCCAAGAAGGCTAAACCAAAGACAATAAGGAAGACATTTACCATGTGTGTTCTTTCTTTCGTAGGTACTTTTGCCTTTCTTGGATGGCATTCAGATTATTTCCAGTAAAACTCTTTTACCACAGGGAAATACAGATCTCACTCCAGAGTTCCTTTAATTTTATATGTACTTTTGCTCCATTACCAGTTAAATGCTCCTGTTAACAAAAATTATAAAATAATGGATATAATGAAATGAGTGATACACGTACCAATGGCAAAAAAAATAGGAATGACCCAGTTAAAGAGGATTAAAATTGACTGAAACAGCAATATTTAGAATTGGTGGTATTTGCACAGAGCATTTATATATATTTTTTTCTTTACCAAAATAAAATAGGGCTTATTTTATATTTTGAAAAACAATTCTTAAGCATCATTCTCATCAATGTAAAGTGTATTTACTTTATTAAAAAATTTTAAATACTAGAATCTTTATTCTCAGGGATGGGCAATAAAACAGCGAAGAGCACTGTGATTGGGCTTGAGAGATTTTGAATTCTGTTCTAGCCAAGTCTCATTGATGTTTGATAGGCTAACATTTTTCTTTGTGTAGATTTCAATAATTTCTTTAAAAGCAACAAGTTTCTATATTTAATTAAATAATACCTTTCACTGTGCAATCTCGAAAGAAAGACTTTCTAAATTAGGCATTGTCTTCAGCTTGAAGAAGAAAATTGTCTACTTCAGTGTCTTTTTGTAGCAAGATTGACCAAAACAGATGGCAAATAAATACATACTTTTTAAATAACTGTCATGAAATACTATAATGGGAACCTCTGCTAAAAGGAATGTCCTCCCTTTGAATTATGGGAAGTTTCTTGTGGATGTGTGTGTACATATATATAGATTTTTTTTTTTTTTTTTTTTTAATATAGGCTACCAAGTGTCTTGGCTTTTACCTTTTAAGTTCAGGGAACAATTTGTTCTTGCTACACATGCGTTATCAGTGAAGCTTTAGAAAAGAGCTAATGTCTCATTAAATAATAAAATACAAACATGAAATATTATTTTAATATCTTCAAATAAATAATCTGAACGTGTATATTATACACTTTAGCATCAACACTAAGTTGTGCCTTGTGCATTTGCATTGGCTGTATATACAAAAGATTATGAAGTTAGTTGGAATGAGGTAGATTCCTTAATTACTATAAAATTCTACCTTGCAAATACTATAGAATAACTTGCATTTTAAAGTATATTTGCACATTTGACAGATAATGCTCCCTGGTTGCCTTTGGCTTTTCTGTACAGTTTCTTTTTGTTGCTATTAGATGGAAAATCATAGGTCTGAATTACACTGTTCTTACATGAAGTAAATTGACATAACCTACTACTGGCTATATTCTGTGTATGCTTCTTTATTTTGGGATCTTCTGTATAGGAGAAAATAGTATCTAGATTGATGAGATACAAAGAAATTATTAGAAATTATTGAGACTGTATACATGAAAATTCTGTTCTTCAACAACTTTTTATGTGAGAGTGGGAGTTAACTTGGCAGACTAACAGTTCTTTGTGGCCGCCTTATAAAAACAGTTTATTCTTTATTAGCCTCAGAATTATAAAGTGTTGGTGTTAATTATATCATTAGGAGAATTCACATAATTATATGATAGTTGAAATCCAGAATTTTTTATAAAGCCATAATTTGTTTTGAAGGAGTATTTTACTTAATTTGTCAAAGTACATGACCCAATAGTGAGTATAGTGTTGATGATAAATGGATACTTTATCATACTTAATTCTTACATGTGCTTTGAGAACTGTGTCTCAGTATGCAAATCACTTCCAACCATAGCTCTTTTCTACCTTACATCTTCTACACTTTTTACATTTCTGGTTCTAAGCCTATTTCTGGAATCACATAATTTTAAACTTAGCCTTGAATGGTAGCACATAGGCCATGAGTTCTTTATGGACAGATAAATACAATGTTCAGGCTCTATCTGAACTTGGACTCTTAAGAAATTTTGGGTAGCTGGTTTCTGAGGCTACTTGAGTTCCTGTGTGACCTAGATGTTGAAGAACATTGTTTTTCTCATCTTGAAAACTATAGGGGTCTTAATAAAAAGAATTTCAATAGAAAATTGACTTTTGAGTTTCCTGTCATCTACTTGCAGAAAAACAATGAGTATGTATATTTGATTATTAATGTGAAGTACTACCATTTAGCCACTTGCCACTGGCATAGTTAAGAAATTGAGGCACACCTCTGTCACTATAAATGTTTCTTGATGTTGTTGCAAATGAATCCGCAGCAGTGCCCAGCATGGACACTTCGTCTCACCTTTGTGAGCTCTTAAGATCATGTGCTTTCCTACCTGCATACCTTCCTTCACGTCTTTCTGTTACTCTAATACAGTGTCCTTTCTTCTTTGCTAGTCCAAATTCCATTATGTCCATTAAGACCTAGCTCATGGCCTGTATAATCTTTGCCAGAAGAATTCCTAAACTATCCCCACACCTACCTTTGGATTCCTTTAGTAATAAATTGATAGTACTATCTTAAGATTCATACCCAAATTTGAAGCACATTCTCTTAATCTTGTTTAGATCATTTAGATTATAAGCTCTTCAAAGAGTTCCTTTACAACAACTAGCACAGTGCTAGACACTATTAGGTACTTAATAAAGGCTTGAATATTAAAGTAGTTTTGTCCTTACTGTTATCTACTCACTGGATTATCTGTGAGACTTATAAAATAGGTAATTTGAAATGACTTTGTTCTTACTGGTCTAGTGAAATAACTAAAGTCCGAGGTAAGCCAGAGCTGGCCCCTATTGGCTTATGAGAATCAGTGCCCATCTCTTCCCACCTATGAGTTCCTTGAGCTCGTGTTGGAAGCTTGAAATCTGCTATGGTGGGAGGATTCATACCACAAATCAAGGTTTAGTTAGCATGGTGCCATACAAAACAAAGCCCATCTGTTATTGAAAAATTATTATTTATTGCATTTACAGAAATACTGTACAGAAGTTATATTTTTAGAGTCATAAAAAGCATTTGATAAACTAGTACCCATTTATGATTAAAAAAACAAACTCTAGGACTAGAAGGGAGTTTCTTCTTTTTTTTTTTAAAGATTTTATTTATTCATGAGAGAGAAAGAGGCAGAGACACAGGCAAAGGGAGAAGTAGGCTCCCTGTGGGGAGCCTGTTGTGGGACCGCATCCCAGGACCCCAGGATCGTGCCCTGAGCTGAAAGCAGATGCTCAACCGCTGAGCCACCCAGGTGTCCTGAGGGAGCTTCCTAATAAAAGGCATTTACCAAAAAAAAAAAAAAAAAAACACTATACAACCATCATACTTAATTGGGAATTATGGAAAACTTTACTGCCCTGCTATCACCACTTCTTTTCAACTTTGGACATGAAATTCAAAGTTTAGGGAATAAAAAGGAAACAAAACTGTTATTCTCAGATGACACCGTATATATAGCAAATCCAAATTAATATAAAGTTAGAATTTGAATTTAATAAGATCACAGGATGCAAAGTTAATATGGTATTTATCTGAGCAACAATTAAGAATTGAAATTATTAAAATACCAATTAAATAGCCTCAGAAAGCCGCAGATAGCTTAAAATAAGTCTGAAAGACAAGCAGACCTTCATAGAGAAAACTAGGATACATTACAAACAAAGGAAAACCTGTGTAGGTAGAGAGATGGGCCTGTTCATGAGTCAGAAGACTTACTATTCAAGTGTCAGTTCTAATGGAGTGGATTCTAGACTTAATGTAATCTCAAATCTGGAGCTGGGTGATATATAGACCAATCTGTATATTTCTGTATATATTATATATATCTCCAAAAACAAAAATAGATGCTTAATAAATTTTGATGATTAAAAAGAAAAAATATTTTATAGTTTGAATCCATTTTTATAATAGTATATGTCTCCTAGCTGTATGTTCCTGTTCATTTATCCATATAATCATCCAGATATCTGTATATGTATGTATATATACAGATATGTATAAACAATTTATTTTCTTTTTTTAATTTTTTTAAATTATTTGTAAAGATCTTTATTTATTCATGAGAGAGACACAGAGAGAGAGGCACAGGCAGAGGGAGAAGCAGGCTCCACACAGGGAGCCTGACGTGGGACTCGATCCTGGGTCTCCAGGATCACACCCTGGGCCAAAGGCAAGCATCAAACTGCTGAGCCACCCGGGCTGCCTAACAATTTATTTTCACCTTATGTTCATTACGTTATTTTTGGGTAGTGAGATTTTGGTCGAAAAAAAATTTTTTTTTAAATTTTCTCTACCTCTTTTATCTTCAGGTATATTTTCAGATGTCATCTTTCCAGTGAGACATTCCCTGGTCATCCTATTTAAAATTGCAGTCCCTCCTGATGCTCCTTAGACCTATTCCCTGCTTATTTTTCTCTGTAGCGCTTATCATGTAACATACTGTATAGTTGACAGTTTTTCTTATTTGTAACTTTTCCTACTAATATGTGTGTTCTGTGAGAGCTGGCATTTTCTTGTCTTTTTTTTCTCTCTGCTGTATCTTAGTATCTGGAACAGTGCCTGGTGCCTGATGGGCACTCAATAAATATTTATTGAGTGGATGAATCTTTGTATTTTTTCTAAGTTTGAATACTTTGCATGAGCATTTATTATTTTTCCCCCTCCCCTGCATTTTTACTTTAAAAAAAGAAAATTGGGAATGAAAACAAATATGTCAAGAAATTAACAGTGGCCAAATCTGGGTGGTAGAAGTATGAATACTTGTTCATTTTTCCTTTGTTTTCATCTTTAAATATTTTAATTTCCCAAAGTAAGTAAAAGATTTTAAAGGAAGAGTTAGGATCAGTCAGGCTAAGAGCTGATCACAGGAATTTGTCTCCCCTTTTGGAACCCTATAAAATAATAGAGACTTTAAGAAGACAGAGTGAAAAAAAAGGACAGCAAAGGTAATTCATCAAACAAATGTACTTTGGAGGACTGCTGTTCATCCAAACTGCCTTCCTGATTTTGGGAATGCCCCTGGCCCCACACTACAGAAACCAAAGCTGGAGATATCCTGTTTTTCTTCATCACTAGGCACCAGGTCCATCAATCTCGAGCACCACAACGATGGCAGGACATTAGAAACAGGATCATAGCAGCATCAATAGCATCTGACCCGCTGGGAATCTGGTAGCTTGTGGTGAGACAGCTAATGAAGTGCCTAGTGAAGACAAAACATTGGGTATCTCCTTCATAGCTGCTGTAGAACAAAAAAGGCATGAGAACTTCCAAGGACTGCTACTTGAAGTCAAGGCAGGGAGCGAAACCCAGGGATCTGTGACTATAAACATTTCTTGTATTCACAGTCCTAAAACAGGCAAGTGAAACTTTATGTTTTGATCTTGCAGGTTACCAAATAATACCAGTTGAATTCAGAGTCATCAAGTTTTGTGGGGGTTTTTTGTTTTTATAATGTGAAGGTAAGGAAATTTGGGAGGCAAAAAGCAGGGTGCATAGTATTGGGATGTGTATATTTATAAGGATTTGAAAGATTCTGAGTCTCAGGAAATACCTGGAACCCTATGGGTAGGAATGGAGTATTTTGGTTATCAGTTAAGAAAAGGAGAGCCTAGTTTCAGAAATTATTGAGTTTTACTTGAGTTCAGTCAACAGAGACTCTGAATTTAGCATTTTGGTTTGAGCTGCTGGGAGCGGTTTTAATTGTTTGCTTAGCTGGTTGAAGAAACAGCTTGACAATCAACCCACTCGGAACTCCATTAATATATAATGTAAAAAGAAGAACCCAACATCTTTAGGAAAAAGAAATGCTACCATGGATTTATATTGTGAGGACCTTCACAAGGCCTCCCTATTCCCACAGAAGATCCATAATCCAGTCCCTTAACCAAGCCTTTGACAGGTGAAAGGAACACATTCCAAATTATTTAACTGGCTCTTTGATTTCATCAGAGCTGGAAAGATCCTTTGTAGAAGCCGATTAATGTCAACTAACCATTACAAGCCAAGTGGACTTGGCACGTTAGGCAGTAGACCTAGCATGATAACTGAAACAGTCTTCCCCACAGAGATCATAAGTGATAATTCAGTGATACGAGAGTCCTTAGGACCAAAGTAAATGAAGGTGCTGCTTCAGGTACAACCAAAAGGTACAACCAAAAAACTCCCAAGTCTGGCCTCCAAGAGGCCTGACCATCATGGCTTTAAGAGCTATTTTTTCTCTTGGTTTCTGTGGATCAGGAACTTGAGTTCTAGCCAGGAGCCATGTACATAGTTATGGCCAGACAGTGGCTGGGACTGGAATGGCAGAGGGCTGAAATATCTGGGGGCAGCAGGACATCTCTGAAGTCTCTGGGCCTCTCCAAGCAGTGTCTGCAGGGGTCGCTCAGGCTTCCACACTGCATGGTGGCTTCTGGACAGTCAGGTTGAAGGCTTCAAGATCAAGTATTCAGAGAAGCAGAAACTCTTCCCTTTTAACGGTGGTCTCAGAAGCCACGGTGCGTCACCTCTGCCATACTCTCTTGGTTGAAACGGTCACAAAAGCCCTCCAGTTTCAAGGGGAGAGGATGTAGATCCCATCTGTCACTGGGAAAACAAGATAGCATTGTGAAAGATACAGCCATCAAAAAAAAAAAAAAATACAAGAACCAAACCTAAAAAATTGCAAGTGGTTATCCCTCATGAAGTTGAGGCTTTGAGGGTCAGGAACTGCTGATTTATATTACTGGCCCACTCTACTGTTTGTTTTATAACTACGGGCTGTTACTCTTGATTTAAAAATGAGACATAAAACATTAAAATCACCAAAAGGCAAAGCAATTGCATGGTTAAAAAAATTATCAGATATTATCTAAATTATGTAAGATGATATGTATAAAGAAAAAAGGAGTACGACAAATCTAGTTTCACTTAGAACTTATATGTACTTGGCTTTACCGCTAACATGCCTGCCCTCAATAAACAGTTCAGTTAAATGGATAGATGAATCAGCAATTAGAGCATAACACTTTGAGTTCAATGACAGATATGTATGGGGTACCAAGCAACTATGGAAGACAAGCATGTAAAGAAGGCACGAAAAGAAGTAGAAAGGCAAAACCTCATTTGCCATCCTTGGGGATGAATATTCAACTTTTTATTCTGAAACTAATAATTGAAAAAATTAAGCATTTCATCCTTCATTCTTGGTAGAAACAGAGAAAGCTGGTCCTTTATCTCTCCCTTTCCTCCCTCTCCCTCCCTCTCTCTCCTTCCTTTCTTCCCCCATTTCCTCTCCCCCTCCTCCTCTCTCAATGCTGTAGAGAAAATAGCAAAATTTAAACTATCCTGTGGCAACCTCAATGAAATAATTGACTCAAGCAAATATCAAAGGATACTAAAACTATTGCATGAAACGGAATATTTACTTGGGATTTGTTTCCTGTTTTCTGAATAACAAACCACTCAAAATCAATGTTGGCTTAAAATGCCATCTACTTTTTCTCATGACTCTGCAAATTTGGCAGAGCTCCAAGGAGAGGGCTTGCCTCTGCTCTATATAATGTTGGCTGGGATGGCTTGACTAGGGCTGAAGAATTCAAGATGGCTTCACTCATATTTCTAGTACCTCCAGCTAGGCTGGCTGGACCTCTTTGTGGTGTCTTATCGTTGAGTAGTCCAACCTGAGTTTCTTGGTGGCTTGAACCCAAGAGAGCAAAAAGAGAAGCTTCAAGGCCTCTTAAGGCCTAGGCCTAGAAATAAGGAAATACCATTTCTATCATATTATATTAGTTAAACTAAGTTACAAGGCCAGTCCAGATTCAAGGGATGAAAAGTGGTTTTCTACCTGTTGATAGGAGGAGCAGCGCATGCTAACAGAAATGGGAGGAATTGCTGGTGGCAATCTGCCAACATTTCATGGTGTCACTCCCAGATGATCTGCTAACTACAGAAGGAAACATGATCTTTATGATGGAGAGAGATGATTGTCACCACCTTACCCAAGAAGTCAAATTAAGTTGAGCAACACTTATAGGGGACAAACAGATATGTGCTACTCGGTAGGATGCAACACAAAATGCACTTCTGAAGTGTTCCTACCAAAAATGTGTAATCTGAATCTAATCAAGCCATAGATGTAACTGCTGAGTTACAGAAAATTCAAGGGAGACAGAAATAAATAACATCAAAAACCGATCAGTCATGGGGATCCCTGGGTGGCTCAGCAGTTTAGCACCTGCCTTTGGCCCAGGGTGTGATCCTGGAGTCCTGGGATCGGGTCCCGCATTGGGCTTCCTGCATGGAGCCTGCTTCTCCCTCTGCCTGTGTCTCTGCCTCTCTCTTTCTGTGTGTCTCTCATGAATAAATAAATAAAATCGTTTAAAAAAAAAAAAAGAACCGATCAGTCAAAAGAGATTAGGACAACTACCGGATACTGGCCTGGTCTCTAAAAAGTGGATACCATTAAATAAAAGGTTGAGGGACTCTTCTAGATTAAAAGAAACTGAAGACACATAACCTAATAACCCACTGTAATATGTGAAACTTGACTGGAACCTGGTTTGAAGGCAAGAAAAAAAAAACAGCTGTAAAAACCAATTAGGAGGTAATTGAAAATATATAAATATAAACTAGATATCAGATATTATGGAATTGTTATTGTCTTGGGTGGGATAATGGTATTGTGGTTATATTGGTGTGTATTGCACCGTTATTTTTGGATGACACATCCCGAACATACACATAACGGGATGAGAGATGAAAGTCCCTGAAGTCTGCAATTTACTTGCAAGTCATATAAAGCAAATGTGACTAAGACTGAGGGATTAAGGATCATTTCTGAAGGAGGTGAAACTTGGAACTAATTTGAAAGAAACATAGTGGTAGATTCCATGACTGTTTCCCAAGCACTAACACAAACCCACAAGTAATCTATGAACATGATCATGGAACACCTTTGCTATGTACAACTGAACACTCTTCTGGCTGAAATGGCAAGACTTTTGGATATAGCCAATCCTGGATATGGGAATAGTTGTGTCTTGGAAAGTTGCCAGAACTCCAAGACTCCTGTCCTGTTTTCCCAAAGACTTCTATAAAATTGTCAGTGGACTTAACAGAATTATTTATGGCCTAAGACATCATATATTGCAATATTAAAAAGCTTTCATATTCTTATTTGAAATGTATGTCTTAGGCATTAAAGGTTCCTTTAAAAATCCATTGACAATTTTATAGAAACCTTTGAAAATTTCCATATTTAAGAAAAAGCGATTACATGAAAAAGTATCGGCATGCAGAGGTCTGGATTATTAAATGAAAACATTAATACCGAAAAATGGAAGAAATTGGTAGCAGCCACATGACAGAAGGTAGGCTGGTGTAAAAATAGTTCACAGGTGTATGGGGCACAGCTCTGGCCAATCAGAACAGTGGACTGCTATCAACAGCTGCTCCTCTAAGGTGATTGTATGTACACACACACACACACACACACACACACACAAACATACACCCGAACACGCATCTTCCCTCTAAGAACATTAGTTCTCACAGGTTCCTTCTGCTATAGATTTGACTACAAAGTAGAGGAAACCCTTTGACATTTTTCTATCGACTTTAGGGGATGTTGAAATTCTGGGCACTGACCAATGCCAGGTCTAAATTTCAGTTCACAAATTCCAGTAGGCAAATAATACCATATTTCTACATCATCACTAAATCAAATCCAAATCACAGCGCTGTCACTGTTAATTCTTTATCAGGCCTCTCCCCAAAGGACTGCAGGAAAGTCCAAGAGGCTTCCCCGGTGCTCAGACAGGAGATAAAATTCCAGTGCACCAAGTCTATTACTGGCATTCTCTGCACTCAAGTCCACAGACATCCCTCAGCTCTCCCCTTCCACGCCAGGAACACAAGAGAAGAATCTTTGCAGAGGCTGGAAGCCTCAGTGCCATCCTATCTGTGGGTGCGGGTAGCTCCGACCCTCAGATTGTGTGAGGTGGGAGATTCCGTCCCCATTCCTTCCTGCAGCCAATGGAGTTTCCCTTTCCTCCACTTGCTCTAGTGACCTGAGAGATTAGGACTTGTTAGGGGGAGCCAGTAGAAAAGAAAATACTTTACAGGCCATTATGCTTTTGCTGGTTTACACCATACAAGGGAAGCCTGCCACCTTCACCTAACAGGGGAAGAGGAAGTCCAGAGAGAAAAAAACATCTCAATCACACTGCCACATACTGTGAGGCCATCCCAAGATGCTGTGAAAAAAGTTTGGAGCCAAAAGCAACTATCTCTCTGAGTGTTCATTACTACTAATTTAAAATGTATTCTTTATTTTCTCATTTTTTATAAAGTGAACGTTCGTTATCTTTACTGTAAAAAATATATGACATAAAACTTACCATTTTTTTCTATTTTTAAATGTCCAATTCAATGGCATTAACTACATGCACAATGTTGTGGAACCATCACCACCACCCACTTCCAGAATTTTCATCAACCTGAACAGAAACTCTCAAACAATAACTTACCACCCACCCCACCCCACCCCCAGGCCTGGTGACCACTGTTCTACTATATTTTTCTATGAATTTGCCTATTCTAAGTACCTCGTATAAATGGACTCATATGGGCAGCCCTGGTGGCTCAGCAGTTTAGTGCAGCCTTCAGCCCAGGGCGTGATCCTAGAGTTCTGGGATTGAGTCCCACGTCAGGCTCCCTGCATGGAACCTGTTTCTCCCTCTGCCTATATCTATGCCTCTCTCTCTGTGTCTCTCATGAAGATAAATAAAATTTTTAAAAAAATAGACTCATACACCATGTGTCCTTGTATGTGGCTTATTTCCCTTAACATAGTGTCTTCAAGGTCCATCCATGTTATGGCATGTACTGGAACTTCATTTGTTCAAGCTGAATAATATTCCATTGTATATATGTATATTCCACATTTTGTTTATCCATTTATCTGTTAATGAACATCTATGTTGTTTCCACCTTTCACTGTTGTGAGTAACGCTGCTAAGGACGTGGGTATACAAGGATCTGTTTGGGTCGCTTTGGGGCATATACTTCGGAGTGGAACTCCTAGGTAGGTATATAGAATCATTCCATGGTGATTCTATGTTTAACTTTTTGAGAAACCGCTATAGTGATGGCACCATTTTGCATTCCTACCACCAGTGCATGAGGGTTCCAGTTTCTCCACATCTTCCCCAACACTTGTTTTGCCCATTTTTGTTTTGCTGAGATTTTTTTATGATAGTCATGCTAATGGACATGAAGTGTATTTGTTATTTTTCAAATAAAAAAAATGTCATCAACAGTTTATGAAGACCAAGAATGAGATGTTTTGGAGTGATAGCTGTAGGACTGTAACCCCATCACAAACCTCTGCTACTCATTCAGTCAGTCATGGTAAGACGATCTTTATATTTTGATTTTGATATTTTTTCACCATGGACTTTAATTCTTTTTAATATTGCCTTAAAACATTGTTTATGTTGATTACTGATGATTTTGGCATCCCACCAAACTTTGTTACTGGATCAAGTGCCTCAGTTGCTTCACCTTTGTCTTGTCCTGCCATGTTCATAGACTGGAAGTACAGTTGAAGTTACCAGAAGTAATGTCAAATTTAATTGACTAGAGCTTTTCTTTGCAAAACCTTTCAAATGAAGCCACACATATTTTATACTACAGCTTTTGAGAAGAGTGCCTGCTGATGTGCAGAAAAGATCCCATTTAGTACTACACACAGCATCAAAATATCATCTGGAATTTCCTAAATGACTCTTACACCAAAAAATAAACTTTTTTGTACTTGGGTCTAAGTTCTAACCAGATTATTTAATCTTTTGGATAAATCAAATGCTAGAATTTGAGGAGAGTATGAGTTATGTTTTCTAATAAAGAAGGGAAGTTGTCAGGATAAGGGTTGGGTGATACGTGTTGTTACGAGTTAAGTTCTGCAGAAGCCAACAAGAGGAGTCTGGGGGGCAAGATGTTTACTACAGATCATCCCCTGTGAACAGAGGGAGGAGGGAGCAGAACTAGGCAAACAAAGAAGTAAAAATCTACAGTCTGGGTAGGGCACAGCATGGATGGCTCATCTCTGCTGGTGAGGCATCACTGGGGGGTTGGAGGATTAACTTTCAAAATGGCTCACTCACTCAGCTGGCAGGTTGGTGTTAACTACTGGTTGGGAGCTCAACTGGGACTGCACACTGGAGGCCTCCGTTTTTCACAAGGACATCTCCAGAGACTGCTTGAGCTTACTCAGAGGATCATGTATTAGTTCTCAGATTAAATGTCCCAAGAAAACCAGCTACATAGCCTTTTGCAACCTATTTTGTAAGTCCTGCAGTGTCCTTTCTGCCACAGTCCATTGATCAATTCAGTCCAAAGGCCAACCCAGGTCAAGGGGAGGGGACATACACCCCACCACTGGATGGAATTAGTGTCACGTTAGGAAAGAGTGTGTGCGATTGGAGATGTGGTGACTGTCTTTAGAAAATAGAGTTCACTACAAAAATAATTCTCCACATGAACCACTTTTATGCATATGTCTAACGAACAGCCTAACCGTTTTGTCAGTCTTTTTCTCTGTATTATGTTTTGTTCTGATTACATTTATGATTTTTAAGTCTGTGGATTCTAACAGCCAATCATTAAAGCTTGTATGTCGCATGTGTTTGTTTTGCTCAGGTATCATTTCATTTTTCTGACTGGTTTGCCACAGAAGGGATATAAAAAAGGCAACTGGACATTCAACACAGTCTGAGGAGCATTGAAGGCAAGGCTCTCAGCTGAGAGCAAAACGGGCAGGGCTGCCTGAGGGGTGCCAGCCAGCCCTGCATCACCCAGAGCACTTGCGACCCAGAAGCAGCAAGTGCAGTGGAGCAGGAGACACCTTGATCCTGTCATCAGGCAGGAGTGTCATTTTGCCTCGTTGTTTCTTCAAGTCGGTCATTAGGTATTGTTTTGTTGGCCTCTACAATTACACCTCATTTGGCCCCATATCCCTCTATTCCCTTTAATAATGTCTTAGTCCTTTATAATAAACAGCGATAAAATGTATATACTTCCTCCTCTTTTCCAGGTCGCCTGATTTGAGTCAATATTTCTTCATGTTTACCTTCATGGAGCTAAATGTTTATTCTTCTATTACTTGACTTGGCAGCTTGAAGTGATATCTTTGGGTTTCAGTTATAAAGGACACCATTCATAAAATCACTCCTACCTTGCACATGTTTTCCTTCTTCCCCTCCTAAAATGTGTTTCTTTTATTATTCTTCCATTGTTAAGGTATATGCCAATGACATAGCATTCTGTTCTATAGCCCCTGCATTGGTTTCATTCTTTGTTCTATGGTTAAATATATTCATTTCAAAAATTCTCAAAAGGCAGCACCATACCTTTTCAGTCATCTTTTAGCTGGCTACCTACTGAATATTTGTGCCCCCCAAAATTCATATGTCAAATTCCAAGGCCCAACAGGATGGCATTTGGAGGTGGGCCTTTGAGAAGTGATTTTGTCTCATAAATGGGATTAATGCTCTTGTAAAAGAGACTCCAGAGAGTTCCTCCCCCCCTCTGCCACCTGAGGACACAGTGAAAAGACACAATCTATGACAAGGAAGTGGGCCTTCCCAACCACCGCATCTGCCAGCGCCTTGATTTTGGACTTCTGGCCTCCAGAACTGTGAGAAATAAATCTCTGTTGTATATAAGCCACCAAGTCTGTGGTATCGTTTTATAGCAGCCCAAATGGACTAATAGTCTTAATATTTTCCTTAAGAAACACTCAAGGGAAAAGCATTTCCTTATTTATTACACATTCAAGGGGTGAAACATGGATTAGCTGGATACAAAACCTTGGCTCGACATTCTTTTTTTTGTGGATCTTATAGATGCATCTTTGTTCTCTCGTGTTGAATGACACCATGGAGAAATCTGAAACTAGCCTGATTTCTTTTATAAATAAGTGGCCTGAATTTTTTTGCCTGACTGACCAAAGTCTTCATTCTTTTAAAATCCAGTGTTTTTTCCAATGGTTTTGTAGTTTTACATTTATGTCCGTGATTCCTTCAGCATTAGTCAGGGCTCTCCAGAGAAACAGAACCAATAGAGGATTGATTGGTGGACTGGTTATAAGAAATTGGCTTACATGATTATGGAGGCTGTCAAATTCCAAGATCTACAGGTGAGTTGGCAAGCTGCAGACCTGGGAAGAGCCAATATTTCAACTGAAGTCCAAAGGCAAGAAAAAAAGCTGATGTTCCAGTCAAAGGCCATCAGGTAGGAATAATTCTCTGTTACTTGGTGGAGGGTCAACCTTGGGTTCTATTTTGGCCTTCAACAGATTAGATCGGACCCACCTACATGGGGGAGGATAATCTGTTTTACTCAGTCTACTGATTTAAATGTTTGTCTCACAGGGCACCTGGGTGGCTCAGTGGTTGGCTTGGGTCATGATCCCCGGATCCTGGGATCGAGTCCCACATCTCCCTCTGCCTGTGTCTCTGCCTCTCTCTCTCTGTCTCTCATGAATAAATAAAATCTTAAAAAAAAAAAAAGTTTATCTCACTATATACACTCTTGCAGAAAAACCCAGAATAGCGTCTGACCAAATATCTAGACCCTCCATAGTCTAGTCACATTGATGGATAAAATTAACTATCACACCATCTGAATTAATTTTTGTGAAAGGTGTAATGGTCAAGTCGAGGTTCATTTTTTTTGTCTATAGATGCCCAATTGTCACAGCACCATTTATTTAAAAGGCTACTTTTCCCTCCATTAAGTTGCTTTTGCATCTTTGTCAAAAATCAGTGTGATGTATTCGTGTAGGTCTGTTTCTGGGTCCCATTGATGCCAGTACCACACAGCCTTCATTATTATAGCTATACAAGTCTTGAAAATCAGGTAGGCTGATTCCTTGAACTCTGCTCTTAAATTTTTAAAAAATATTTTATTTATTTATTTGAGAGAGAGAGAGAGCGCGCGCATGTGCATGAATGTGTGTGATGGGGTTGGGGAGCAAAGATAAAGGAACTAGAAGACTCCCTGCTGAGTGCAGAGCCCAACGTGGGTGGATCCCAGGACCCTGAGACCAGGACCTAAGCCAAAAATCAAAAGTCGGATGGTTAACCAACTGAGCCACCCAGGCACCCAGTCTGTTCTTCTTTTATTAAAAAATTTTAGCTATTTTAGTTTCTTTGCCTTTACACATGAATTTTAGAGTACTCTTGCCTCTATCTACAAAAAATCTTTCTGGGATATTGATAGAAGCATATTAGAATCCATTTGGGGGAAATGTCAACTGTGATAAAATACACATGCCATGAAATTTACTATCTTAATCATTTTTTTAAGTTGACAGCTCAGTAGCATCGAATACATTCATATTGTTGTGCAAATATCATAACCTTGGTCTCCAGAATTCTTTTTATCTTGCAAAACTGAATCTCTTTACCCATTAAGCAGTAACTCTCCACACTAGTTTCCGCCCAGCCTCTGGAAACTGCTATTCTACTTTCCTTTTTACTTTTTCTTTCTTTCTTCTTTCTCTCTCTCTTTCTTAATCTTCTCTTCCCTACCAAGCCCCAGACTCCATTAGCCACCATTTTGCTCTCTGTTACTATGAGTTTTTCTTTTTTCTACAATCCCACATATAAATCTGATTATGCAATATTTGTCTATATTTCTGTGGAATCTTTCTATATTCACTTGGTGTAATGTCCCCGGGTTTATTCATGTTATCACAAATGGCAGGATTTCCTTTTTTTAAAGGCCAACTAATATTTCATAGTATATATTTTTAACACATTGTCTTTATTCACTTATCCATTGATAGACATTTAGATGGTTCTAAACCTGTTGGTGAAGCAATGTAGAGATGGGATGAATATAGACATTGTCCTCTTGTACCCTCTGGAGCACAGAATGCCAATAAGAACTTTTTTGTGGGCCAAAAAATGACAGAGATGCATTTTTTTTTTTGCATCTGCAGATGGCTGTGGGGCAGATTCCCTGCGAGGAAGGCCCAACACAGAACTGGTGCTTGGACTGATGCTGGTCCTGGAAGGCTACAAACAGGTTTTCACAAGGACAGATACACTCTGGACACTCTGGACTGGGTTCTGCATGCCTAGAGGTAGGTGCAAATGCTCAAAACACTATAAAAGGATTGGATCAGAAGATATTGCACCAATTCGGACCACCAATTCCATTTCTTCAGACCAAAGAACATACTTTACAGCCCACAGTGTCCAACAATGGGCAAAGAGATATCACATCAGATGAACGAATCATGCTGCATATCTTGAGTAAAGGTCTAAAGGAGAGTTGGAACAGGTAATTGAAACATTTGTTGCCTAAAATGGGAGAGGGAGGGGTAGCTGGGGAGGGAGGGCGGCTGGGTGGCGAAGTTGGGCAAAAGTCTGAGTCTTGGTTTCAGCTCAGGTCATGACCTCAGGGTGGTGAAGTCAAGCTCCATGCTCTGAGCAAGTCTGTTTCTCTCTTCCTCTGCCTCTCTATGCCCTTCATTCTCTCTCTCTCTCTGGAATGAATCACCGTTAATAATAAAAGAAAACAAATGGGGCAGGGAGAGATAAAGACATGTAAGGCTGACTTATGTGTCTTCAGGAGTGTGTTGCTCACTTTGATAGATCTCTCCACTTTTCTGGGGGATCTGGAGGGAGTGAGGGAGAATGCCAGTATGACTATGCAGTTCTTCCCATGGAGAGAAGATGGTATGACCATAATTTCTGCTTTTTTTCCCTCCACATTGCCTCAACTTTCTTTTTTTTTTTTCTTTTTTTTTCTCCCCGATGCTGTGATCCCAAGGACCAGGGCTTCAAATGAAGGTGCTAGAATCAACGATCATTCCTAAGCAAGAAACTATATTTTTCAACCTTTATACTAGAATTCCAAGACATTGACAAAGGGCGGGGAGGTTATGCATTCTCTCCATCTGATGAAATTAGGATTGATAGTGAAGGCAGTTGTGTTGCCTCATGGTTGAGAAAGCCCACAAGCTGTATGCCTGTATCACCGTACCCTCTATGAATGGGAATGGACTGAGGGGGTCCACTCAACTACTAGCAGTGCTGGCAATCTGGAACAGCATAGAACTAGGCTCAACCTAGTGTTCCTTCCAACAGGGGAAAGTGTGAGTAAAAACAGAAGGAGAAATAGTAGCTGCAGGTAAAAGAACAAATAAATGGGTGATGCAACAAGTAAAATCCAGTATGATGTTAACACCTTGACGGAGGGTCATAGCAAGAGGTGATATTGTCTCCTACAAGAGTCCAGTTAGACCAGATGTCTTAGCGGCTGGACACCACTCCTTTTTCTAGAAGCTGATAGAGTTGAATGGAAACTGCAAACCTGTGAGGGATTGCTTTGGGAGACACATGATGTGATGATGAACTGGACTAGTTGTTGATGATTGATTGAAATTCCAGTGATATGCCACTATCTTTCAACTCTTATTTTTCAGGCCATGTCTACTGCTGTGACATATTGGGGTATGGTGTAACACTGGCAATGTCTTATCAGTAAGATTGCATTACTGATATGGATGGCCGGATTTTTTTAAGATTTTATTTATTTATTTGAGAGAGAGAGAGAGAGAGAGAAAGCACAGAGGGAGAATGAGAGGGAGAAGCAGACTCCCTGCTCAGCAGGGAGCCTGACTGGGGCTCAATCCCAGGACCCTGAAATCATGACCTGAGCCGAAGGCAGATGTTTAACTGACTGAACCACCCAGGTGCCCCTTGATGGTCAAATCCTGGGAAATTGAGTTAAGAGCCTCCTACTCTACACTGCCTCCTCTAACTGTTAGGGCATATGTTTGTTTTGCTGTAGGAGAGCTTTGGATAAAGGCCAGGGAGTGACCTGTGCAGTAAAGAATCTAGGCTTGCCTCAGAGTCTTCTCAGAAGAGAAGGGCTAGCCTCTGTCTTTGGCTTCTTGGAGGTAATCTGTGCCATACCTGATAGAAGTACCTTTGTTTAAACGAGGGCAGGCCAATCTGTACTTTTAAGGTGGAGGTTGATCATGCCAGAAAGACCAACGATGTGAGTTAGGTGGAAGGTTGTATCAGGCAACATCAATTGACCTGAAGACTGTGTTCAGCCATACAGGCAACATAATGAAAACTCCAATAAACACTCTTGAATTCGATGAGTTTCCCTGGTTTGCAATACTCCACTCTAGTATCACACCACCCAGGCTGGGAGGGTCACGTGTCCTGACTCCATGGGAGGTGGCAACCGGAGCTTTGCAGGTGGAGGCCTCCACACTTTGCCCTATGTACTTCTTCTCTTGGCTGACTTTGTCGTGAATTACAACCATGAGAATAACAGCTCAATGCGGAATTCTGTGAGGCCTTCCAGAGAATTACCAAAAGTGAAGTTGGTTTGGGAACCCCTAAATTTATTTCTTAATTTTTTTTTATTCTAGGGAGGAACCCCCAAATTTGAATTGGTGTCAGAAGTTTTGCGGACTGTGCCCTCAAACCTTGTCATTCGCCTAACTCTGGGCAATAAATTAAGAGAGAAGAAAAAATTAGATCACTCCCTTTGCCCCTGAGCTCTTTCCTATTTCTGAAAACAAAAACAGAAAGGTAAAGCAAGCAAACAAGCAAACTTCCGTGCCTTATCCAAATAAGGATATTTGGATATCACAATGAGATGCCACAATGAGATGCCACACCCCCTGGAAAGGCTATAATTAAAAAGACTGATAACAAGTATTGGTAGGGATGTAGAGAAACTGGAACGCTTATTGTTGGTGGGAACAGAAAGTGATGTGGCTGTTTGGAAAATATCTGGCAGCTCTGGTTAAGGATTGAATTACTGTAGATCCAGCCATTCTGCTCCTAGGTATGTATCCAAGAGAAATGAAAGCATATGTCCACACAAAATCTCATCCATGAATGTTCACAGCACTATAATTCCTTTTTATTTTTTTTAAAGATTTTATTTATTTATTCATGGGAGACAGAGACAGAAGCAGAGACCCAGGCAGAGAGAGAAGCAGGCTTTGTGTGGGGAGCTGGATGTGGGACTTGATCCCGGGACTCTGGGGATCACAACCTGAGTCAAAGGCAGATGCTGAACCAGCGAGCCACCCAGGTGCCCAGCACTGTCATTCCTAACAGCCCCCGAATAGAAACAACCTCTATGTCCAGATAAATGAAATGTGATCAATTGATACGAGGGACTACAAGTTGGTGATAAAAAGAATGAAGTGCGGTAGCATTGTACAGCAGGGATAAACCTTGAAAACATTATATTAAGTGAAATAAGCCTGACAGAAAAGGCTGCATATAGCAGAATTCCATTTATACGAAATATCCAGGCTGGGCAAACCTAGAGACCTACAGATGGGTGATAGCCTAGGACTGGGGGGGTGGTTGGGAGGAACTGGGGGGGGGGGTGGCTGCTGAAGGATGCAGGACCTTTTAGGGTGGGGGTGTGTATCACTAACCCAATGTCCTAGATGGACGGTGGTGGTGGTTGCAGGAGTCGGGGACTGCGCCAAACAGCATGTATTGTGCAGTTTCAGTCGGTGAATGGGATGGGATGTGAATTAGATCTCCGTAAAGCTGTTTGTTTGGGTTTGGGTTTGGGTTTGATCCCCGCCTCGGGAAAGCAGATGAGCTCTGAAGCCCAAGCCAATTCGAGCCGAGTGGCTTCCTAAACTCCGCGGAGGCCGCGCGGGGCCCGGGAGGTCGGCTTCGCGTCGGGGCTCCCACAGGCGGCGGGGGGCGCCCCGGGACCGCGTGCCCCGGGGCAGCCGGCCTCCGCGGCGCTCCAGGGGCGCGGGCCCCCCGGTCCGCCCCCGCCCCCGCCCGGGAAGCGCCGCCCCGCCCCGCCCCGCCCCGCCGCGGTCGCGCCCTCCGCCGGCTCCGCCTCTTCCCCTCCGGCCGCCGCCCCGCCCCGCGCCCCGCGCCCCGCCCCGCCCCGCGCCGGCCGCGAACCCAAACAGCGGCTCCTGCTGCGCGCGGCCGCGCGTGACCGCCGCGCCGCCGAGCCCCGCGCCCGCCGCCCGCCGCCCGCCCTCCGGCCCGGCCCGGCCCCGCCGAGCGATGCTGCTGCTGGCGGCCGCCTTCCTCGTGGCGTTCGTGCTGCTGCTCTACATGGTGTCCCCGCTCATCAGCCCCAAGCCCCTCGCCCTGCCCGGGGCGCATGTGGTGGTGAGTGGCCTCCTGTTGCTGCGCCGCCGCCGCCGCCCGGCCCGAGGCCCAGCCGCCCGCGTCCTCTCCCCGCCGGGGCCACCTGCCGCCGCGCAGCCCGGCCGGTCCCCGCGGCCCCGGGGTGGGGGTGGGGGTGGGGGTGGGGGTGGGGGGGTGGGGTGCGGGGGCGCACGGCGCGGGCCCGGCCGGGGTGCGCGCTCGGGGTTCCCGAGGAGTCCACCGAGGAGCCGAGAGGCTGGGAAACTTTGCCAAGGACACCGCGGTCGGCGGCGGCGCGGGCGGGGGCGGGGGCGGGGGCCGGGGCCGGGCCGGGGCCGGGGCTCGGCCTGTGCGAGGACAGACGGAGCAGCTGCGGGAGGAGACTCGGGAAGTGACTCACCTGGGCGGGGGGCGTCGGGGCTCCCCGGGGCTCCTCCCGGGCTCCTCCCGGGCTCCCCGGGGCGCGCTGGGCCGCCGCGCGGGCTCCCGGACGAGCCTCCGACCTGCTGGCGCGTAGGCAGGAGCCGGGAGCCGACGCCGGCGCCCCTCAGATTCGCCCCGGAAGCTCGCGCCTTCGCCTTTGTGCAGGTGTCCGCACCGCCTCACCTGCGCCCGCCGCCTGCACCTGCTCCGGCTTCTCGTCCGAGGCCCCCGCAGCCCCCGGGCGCCCCGCCCCGCGCGGGGAGGCTGCAGTGAGGAGACCGGGCTCCCGGGCCGGCGGCGCCAGCCTGCCCCGGTGACCCAGGCGCGTCCCCGGCGGGCGCTCCCCGGACGGATGCTCCTTTAGTTCACGGTGCTTTAAGCCTGGACAGCAAGCGTCGGTGCATGAGAAGATGTGTTTTTTTTCCTCTTCTTTAAATTGTCCCTTTGTAAACCTATGAAGCCTGTTTCCAACGCCTGCCACCCCCCACCCCTGCGCAAGGTAGAGGAGGTTAGTGTCCGCTCGTTTCAGAAGCGAGCGAGAGACGCAAAACTCGACGCTTAGGCCGAATGCTGCAGGTGTCACCTCTGCCAGAGGACTTGTGCCCCCGAAGCGTGGCTCTGAGAGTTGCAGTCGTTCAGAAGTTAGGCCTGCAGAGCGTAACTTTGGAAAAAACGCAGAGCCCCAAAGCAGGAACGAACATTTTGGTTCAGTATTTATAAAGGAGTCGCAGTTAACCTTGATTCCAGTCCTTCCAGTTTCATTCCGCTGCAGGCCCTGAGTAAGACCAAGTCTGATGGGGTAAACGAAAAAGACTTCTCTTCACCGTCCCACTTTAATACGCCACTATAAATAATGTGAGGATGACATGAATAATTCACATGATGTCACCATCTGTCTTCTTTTTTTAATGTCATAAGACAAGGGAAAGTGCAGTTCTTTTTCTTGAGGTTTGTTAGGAGCGGACCAGGTGGTGCTAGGAGAGGGAGCTAACGTTTAGAATGTCTGCCTGTGTGAAAGCAGGAGCAGGCTGAGGTCATAATTATTTATTGCTTTCTATTTAGAACTAGTGTAATCTCCCTAAAGACAGGGGCAAAACTGCAGAAGTATTGCAGGGTACGTATGTATGTATGTATGTATGTATGTATTTATTTATTTTTTTAAAGCTGTTTGATGGACTTGTTGAGAACTGGAAAATCAGGTCTTCCCTTTTTTGGAAATGGCTGGGAGCAGTTCTTGCAGGAAACCACCCTGTCTCTTGTCCTCGATAAGGGGTGTCTGATGTGATGAAAGAGACAGTAAGAATAAGATAATATTTTGCATTGAATGGCAAAGTGATAAGGAAAGGGAATTAAGCAGTTATTGCGAGTGTCCCACATCTGGGCCCAACTTACCAATTGTCAGGCAGCCCAATCCGTATTTCCTGCTTTTCTCAGTCATTGTGAAAATCTCTTCCATTTTCTTATATCATTCAGAATAACACAGCCTAGACTTGGCTTATGTATATTCTTAGATACTTTCGAAGCATTAGCTTGATTAGAAGGTTAGTTTCTCATGAGCTAAGACCGAAAGATTAAAGTCTTCTTACCCTTGTTCTTACGGAAAAAACTTAGGAGTTATCAGGTTGGACAGTATCTTGGCTGTGCGGTACATGAGCACAGCTAGCTTACCCACCAACAGTCTAGATGAAACACAGCAGTAATAGTAAAAGCACTTTAGAGCCTATAAATTTTCTCAATAACCTCATAACTTCAACTTCCAGTAATTTATTGAGTAACAAATAGGGAAACTACACATTTTTTTTTTTTTGGCATTGTATTCCTCAGAGAAATGGTACCACTGTACCATTTTGCAATAATGTAGGCTGAGGGTTTCTTTAGCAGCTGCTTATGAGGGTTCAGTGCTCAGAGGGAGGGAGATAAATGGGACTTGGTGCTCGTTCTCAAGGAGCTTACAGTCTGGTAAGGGAGCTAAGACATGTGCACAACGGAGGAAGCGACAGGGAAAGGATAGGACTGAGCCACAGAGTCAGGAAAGCTTCTTGGAGGAGGGGACCTTAGATCTGGCCTCTGCAGGACAGGTAGGATTTGGATAGGTAGGTATGTGGGGGATGTTGGGTGGAGGAACACTGAGGCAGCAACACCATCATACAACAGCGGGGGGGGGGGGGGGGGGGCTGTTAATTGCTATGGAATTGGAATGTGGGGTGAAAATTAAAAAGCCAGAGCCCCCATGAAATATCTTGGCAGCAAAGAGCTCCTCAGAGGCAACTGTTTAGCTGAGGCAACAGGTAGATTTTTTGACAGTAACCTTCTGGAGAAAATTGGTTAATTATCTGCCAAGGAAGCCTCTTCAGTGGTGAAGACTTGGCTAAAGGGAAGTAGGGAAGCTGAAGCATCCATGGAGATTGGGACATTGTGGAGGCGTGGCTTCCTGGTAACTTTAAAATAATTGAGATGGGATCAGCGATGTTCATTACAGCATAACTAATACCTAATGGTGAAATATTTGAAATCACCCGAATGTGTGTTGTATGGAAGTCGACAGCTAAGTTTCAGTTTGGCTCCTTAACGTAATATTGTAAAGCCTTTTATTAGTTTTTTTGACGTAAGATATTTTGACATGTATATCCTATCATATAGGATATGATCCCATGTAAGGTCAGCTGCCTATGTGAAACTTTCCCCCCTTCCTTCACCTGACAACCTGGGGCCCTCCACTCTCTTGACCTGTATTATATAATTTGCATAGGAAAAATGACTAGAAAAATAATATTACACCTGTCTTACTTAGGTAAGTATGTAGCAAGTCCTTCCTATGTGCCAGGCGCTGTGCTAAGTGCTAGGAATGTAGTGGGGAGCAGAAAGAGAGTAGGTATTTTTAGGGCATTTATGAGGCAGGGATAGGAGAGATGGTTGTGAATCAGATAACCACACAAATAAATGCATGGCTGTTTGAGTCTGTGAGTGCCATAAAGTAAAGGGAAAAGGATGCGGTGCTGAAAAGTGGGTTGAGGTTAGGGAATGGGCAGGTGAAGGTTTTCCTGAGGAAGTGATGTTTGAGCTGAGATTTATTTATTTTTTAAAAATTTATTCATTTGGTGGGGAGGGAGGGAGGGAGGGAGGGAGGGAGGAGGGATAGAGGGAGAGAATCTCCAAGCAGACTCCCTGCTGAGCACAAAGCCCAGCAAAGTGGGACTGGATCCCACAACCCATGGGATCATGACCTGAGCTGAAACCAAGAGTTGGATACTTAACCGACTGAGCCACTCAGGCACCCCTGAGCTGAGATTTAATGGGTGAATGGATGCCAGCCAGATGAAAGAAGGGCAGGGGAGATAGAATGTGCAAAGGCCCTGTGGTTGGAGGGAGCGTGGAACTCAAAGCCAGTAGAGCTGTGCTATAGATTATGGGGGAACAGTGCAAGAAGGAAAGCTTTCCCTTTTGGTATTTCCATATGATCCTGTATACTTTTTTAAGAAGCGGTCATGTAAAATATTAGAAGATCTATGCAAGTGGCTCTTCTCTTGTGAAGATAGTCACACAGGAGATAAGCAATAAGGAAATAAGATTCATTTGAATTTGGAACCAGAGGTAGACTAATGGCTTACTTATTAGCTCGAGTTATAGGGCACTTTCCCTCCAGTAAACGCAGAAAAATATAGATGTGCAATTTATAGTTCAGTACCAAAAACAAAGCAGCAAGACAGTAAAATCTTTCATGTCTCTGCTTAATTCATTCATCGAGTCTGGGACGAGGAAACTACAATAGCTAAAAATCTGTCTCTTGTAGATTGGGTTTTAGAGTCCGTCCCAGTTGTTTTAAATAAACTTCCCAGAGAAGGGAAATTGCAAGAGCTAAGATTTTTATTATATTTGCTTTTAGGTTACAGGAGGCTCCAGCGGCATTGGAAAGTGCATTGCTATCGAGTGCTATAAACAAGGAGCGTTTATAACTCTGGTGGCACGAAATGAGGTACGTCTTCTGGGTGTGTTATCATGGACTTGCTTACTCAGCTTTTGATGAGCCCGAGAGGCTGGGCTTGTGCTTAGGGGTCGTGAACCTGGGCGAGAAGTGGCTCATCTCTCTGGTTTGAGGTGTGATCCTGGAACCCCTGGTTGTTTCTCATATTCAGGGCAAACACTTCTTGGTTGAAGTCAGGTCGGTTCCACAAATATTTATTTAGTTTCCACAACGGTTGAGCAACATCAGAGACGCTGCTTGTCGAGATGGTCCATGTTGAGATGGTTGGGGCGGGTGCACACCTGCTGTGGGGACCCTGGGGGAGGGCCTCCGCCTACGCACCCCTGCTGAGCCGATTGCGGGGCTGATCCCCAGTCCTTCAGGATATGCAGGTGGTTCCCTGGAATTTGCTTATTATGGAGATGAGGTACATCTCTACCAAAACCGGACTCCATGGGAAATCTTGCTCCTTCCTTCCCAGCAGTGTAGCAAAACGTGGTTTTCTGTGTCAAGTCAACACAAGGTCTGCTTTGCTGTGCTTTGCTTTTTTCTTTCTTTTCCCTTCCCTTCCTTTCTCTTCTCTTCTCTTCTCCTTCTCTTCCTTTCTCTCCTCTCCTCTCCTCTCCTCTCCTCTCCTCTCCTCTCCTCTCCTCTCCTCTCCTCTCCTCTCCTCTCCTCTCCTCTCCTCTCCTCTCCTTTTTCTTCTCTTTTCTTTTCCCTCCCCTCCCCTCCCCTCCCTCCTTTTCCTCCTCTCCTCTCCTCTCTTCTCTCTCCTCTCCTCTCCTCTCCTCTCCTCTCCTCTCCTCTCCTCTCCTCTCCTCTCCTCTCCTCTCCTCTCTTCTCCTTCCTCTCCTCTCCTCTCCTCCCCTCCCCTCCCCTCCCCTCCCCTCCCCTCCCCTCCCCTCCCAAGGTCTGTTACTCTTGCTAGAGTCGTTTCCACATCCAAAGCAATGACACTGTATTCACATGAACAGTTGTGAAGCCCTCTGGCTCCGTGGAGGCGGGGGGAGGTGACCACGGCCGTATTGTTGTCCACTGCCGTTGTTCTGTGCTTGGCATAATGCTTGGCTCCCAGAGGGTGCTCAGTGTGGAGCTGTGGAGTGAAGAAATGAAGGGAGGGTTGATGGAAGGGCTGGGGATGCCAGCAGGGCATCACTGCTGGGGGACTCTGGACTCACCTGTGCCACAGGAGGGCAGTAGTAGGTGGCCACTCAGGTAGGGGTGCACAGCTGCCAGGGAGAGTCTGGGGGGGGGGGGGATGTTTAAATATTGGCCTAGAATTAGGCTTTGATGTTCATTATTCCTTCTTAAAATCGAGAACAGTGGGATTGCTACCTTTCATTTGTATCCTGACATCTCTAACAATGAATTTACTTTGACATCAAAGCCACTTTATGGGAAGGAAAATATAACTTTAATAAAATGGCATTTGGTGAGATTTAAGCTGTGCCGATATTTGATACAAGGCAGATGAGAAGGAAGCAGGGGAGACACCGGGTTTGAGGTGTTTCAGAAGCTCCTTCTCTGGTCCTTGCAATGCTAGACATGAATGAGCAGACGAGCCTTCTGGTATCCAGAAATTCTTTATTATCTAATATAGTTGTTTATTCTACTTTTGACAAAGGAAAGTTGTGTGTATCTTTATTCGTAGAACAAAATTATTATAGACACACCCATGTTCAGAAAACCCACGTCTTTCCCAAGGATTCGCCTCCTCCTTTGTTCTTCTCTAGCTGTCCCTGATGTACTGAAATTACAACTTTTTGAACAAATTAAGAACTGTAAACTGATACGTCTCTCTCTTTGAAAATGAGTAAAACAAGCAAAATTGAGACCTTGGCAGAGTTTCTCAGTTTCAGGGTAGCTTTGCTTGTCTTAAGATTATTCTCGAAAGTTGCCAGGATTCGGTTTTCTCAATGTACCTGAAAGGTGATTTTCACTATATTTGCTTTTATGGTAGAGGAGGAAAATATTGGACAATCTCTTATGAAAGCACTCTTGATGTGAAACCATGTGAACTCTTAAGTTTGGGAAGCACTGCACAGCCATGTGGTGGTTCTTGTTTTATATCACAACCAAATAATGTCAGATCAAAACATTTATTAGAGTTGATATTGTGCCCATCAGCAATTAGTAGTGTTGATTAGGATTTTGCAGTTTCTTTGTTTTTCTGTTACCTTTCAGAAAAACTTAATCATAGCCAAAATAACTTTAGAGCTTCTTTCTTTCGTAGACAGTGGCCCATAGCTATGCAACATAGGTGCTGTCTCGCGTGTTTTCTAGAATTTAATAAATACACAAATAATTGCTTTTTCGCTCCATTTAAACAAACAAGCAGACAAATAGACAATCACCAGAACTAATTGTTCTCTGTTGCTTTCAGGACAAGCTGCTGCAGGCAAAGAAAGAAATTGAAAAGCACTCTATTAATGATAAACAGGTATGATCAGTCTTCATGATGCATTTTCTGTGCTAATCAACATAGTTGTGGAAAGGGGGAAAAACGGTTATTTCAACTGTGAATAGTTCATTGAAAACGTGTAGGGTTTTTCCTAATTAAAATACATATTAGACTGTTTTTGAAAAAGGTGAAATCATTTGAATTGTCTACAAGTTCAGGCCATTCCCCAAAATGTACAGACTTTGACTTCCGTGCACCAGTGATCACATGTTTTTACAGAAAATGATCTCAATTATTTATTTAAGGTGACTTCATACAAACACATAAGTGGAAAGGGGTACTAAATTTTTTGGGGGGGGTTATGGCATTTTGGGATGAATAAAATGGCGTGTGTGTGTGTGTGTGTGTGTGTGTATATATCTTTCAGTATAAAACATAACAATAAGTTACTATGATACTCCTCACCCAGCTTAAGAAATGAGATTTTCTGGGGCCCCTGAAGCCCCCTCTGGGTGCCCATATCGCCCAGTCTCATTCCTAGAGGCAACCCCCAACCTGACTTTTGTGTTGCTATGCTTTTTTCATAATTTGACGAGGTGGTACGTGTGACTCTCCGTAGTATACTGTTTCTTTCTGCTTCTCTTTGAACTTTATGGCATCATTCTTATTTATTTGTTTTTTTTTTTTTGTCTGCATTCCTGAGGCATACCTCACATACTATTCAATTCACCCGTGTCAAGTGTACAGCTCAGTGGCGTCTAGCGTATCCATGGAGTTGTGCACCCAGCACCAGAATCCATTTGAGAATTTTTCCATCATCCCACCAGGAGAGCCCAGATCGTGTCACTCCCTGCTTCCCCCTTCACCCCTCACAGCCCCAGGCGATCACTAACCTGCTTTCTACCTCTGTAGATGTGTAGCACGTCGTTTTTCTGGTACTTTTGTGCAACTTGATCTCTTCGCTAGATACTGCTTTTGAAATTCCTTGCTGTTGCTGCATAAAATCATAGTTTGTGTGTGTGTGTGTGTGTGTGTGTGTTTTAACTGCTGTCACACATTTTCTGAATACATATATACTACCTTTTGTTCATCAATTCTACTGTTGGTGGATATCTCACTTTTGGTGTTTTGGCTAGTTTGTTTTATTTCTTGCTGTCACTGAAGTTTTTCTACAACACATCTCTGTGTACGTGTGCAAGAATGGATGGTGCCTGGAAATAGGATTGTGGAGTAACAGTTACAATGCATGTGCATCTTCAACTTCACTGGCGTGGGGACATGCCCACTGGTAGTACCCGCTGCCCTGGTTGCCCTGCATCCTGCCAACACTTTGGTATTGGCACATTTCCTAATTTTTGCCTTTTGGATTTTTTTTTTTTAAGATTTTATGTATTTATTCATGAGAGACAGAGAGAGAGAGAGAGAGACACAGGCAGAGGGAGAAGCAGGCTCCTTGCAGGGAGCCCGATGCAGGACTCGATCCCAGGACTCCAGGATCATGCCCTGAGCCAAAGGCAGATGCTCAACCACTGAGCCACCCAGGTGCCCCTCAGATGGGTTTTAAATGCTGTTTCACTGTAGTTTTATTATTATTTTTTAAAATGTATTTTACTTATTTATTTGAGAGAGCACATGAGCAAGCAGGGGGAGGAGCAGTGGGGGAGGGAGAGGGAAAGAATCTCAAGCAGACTCCAAGCCGAGTGTGGAGCCCAATGTGGGGCTCAATCCCACCCCCTCAGATCAAGACCTGAGCCAAAAGCAAGAGTCAGACGCTTAACTGACTGGGCCACCCAGGCGCCCCTCACTGTAGTTCTAATTGCCTCTTTGCTTCACCTCCAAAATATGTTAGAGATCTTCCCATGTCAGTAAGAACGAATCGACCTCTCTCCTGTAACTCCTTCAGCAGAGTCCAGGTGCCCAGCGTATGTGGTCGTTTCCCTGTGCGAGGGCTGCTTGCACTTCTCTGCTCGCGTATCTGTGCTGCAGGCAGAGAGCCTTGCTTGTGAGATTTTCTCTCCTCCGTGGCCTCTGTGCTCCCCTTCCCTGCAGTCCGGGACTGTTGGGAAGCTGCCAGCTCCGCAAATCCCTCACCTTTCCCCGATTCCTGGAAGTTCTGATAGAGAAAGACGTATCCTCTGAAGCCATGGAGCGTGAATGCTGCTGGCCAAAGGCCAGGCCTGCCGTCAGCACCCTCTCTCTGCCCGGACTTCTTCACCGTGACTCCCGTCCCCACTTGAGCTGTCGGAAGGCTTTGGGTCATGTGGCAGGTTCCAGATGCTTAGGGTCATGTGGCAGGTTCCAGACGTGCGCGTCAGGGAGAGGACAGACGGCAGGGCTGGGGTGGGCCTGATGGAGCTTGAGCCTTTGCCTGCACAGAAGGGCTTTGCCACAGGGCTCAGCGTAAGCAGGGCCCTGTGGACACTTTTCTCCTGGTGACTGGTTAGTCTTTCTTTCTTTCTTTCTTTCTTTCTTTCTTTCTTTCTTTCTTTCTTTCTTTCTTTCTTTCTTTTTCTTTCTTTCTTTTCTTTCTTTCTTTCTTTCTTTCTTTCTTTCTTTCTTTCTTTCTTTCTTCTTTCTTCTTTCTTTTTTTTTCTTTCTCTTTCTTTCTTTCTTTCTTTCTTTCTTTCTTTCTTTCTTTCTTTCTTTCTCTTTTTTTTTTTTAATTTTACTTGTCCTTGGGATAGCTTTTATTTATAGTAAATGATCTAATATTGTATGAAAAGACTCATGTAAAAAATCCTGATTAGAGGCATAAAACCCAGGGGCAGCTCCTCTGGAATATTCCAGGTGACATTTGTGAAGGAGGCTGTTTCCTTAGGAATTCAGATCCTTTGGACAGGGTTCCTTCCTGCACCAAATAAGACTTCCTGCCTGGCGCATCCGATTCTAAGGCAGTCATCTCTCACGTCGTGGCTTTATTCTGCACGTCGCATCTTAGAGCTGGAAGGGATCTCTGGTCACCAGCTCCTGACACCCTTTCTGGGCCTGGTGAGGCCACCGCTGCCTCCTCAGCTGCCGCCCGGCTAGTGACCAAAGGGGCAGGATCAGGACTCAGGCTTGCGGACACCAGGCCCTCTCCTTCCACCGCTTACACTCGAGGCCACATGCGGGCGCGAGTGCCCATGTGGATGTGCCCTCCTGTACACACTCATTCTGTCTGCCCCCTGGCTTGGCGGCCAGTGTCCACCGAGGAGAACTCCTGGAAAGACTGAGAAGTCCAGAAAATGCCTTTCTCCCTCTCTCTGCGACCCCCTCCTTGGAACCTAGAACATTCCGATCTCAGAGGCTTAGCTCTGGATTTGAAAACATGGTCCAAAAAGGGAAATTAAAACAATAGCTCATTGTTAGTGCCCTTTCATATCCTTAACGGCTATTTTATAAATTTCTATCAAAGCAAGCGCTGAAATATGTGCTTCCTCTCCTTCCTTCTTCCTTTCTTCCTTTCCAAAGACCAAATGGAATTGTTTCCCTTGGCAAGTGTGGGCTGGGCTCTTCCTGCCATCTCTCTGTGCTGTGAACCCCTGAGCGTGGCCAGGCTTGGACTGGGTGGGCTCGAGGGCCTGCCTGGGTGGCCCCTTGTCTAGAGAATCCCTGAGTGGCCCATCAGCCCAGAGTCAGGGACCTCAAGCTCCCACAGCCCCAGATCGACCCTTGGCCTCGAAAGATAAAATCACCAGTGCAGGGACTCAAACTCAGGTGGCTTTTGTGAGTAGGTATTGTTTGCTTATCTCTTCATCCCCTGCCTGCTGATTCGGACTCCCAGTAGGGCAGTCTGAGCCCTGGGAGTGCTCCAAGGGGAGTATTTTTTAAGCGTATTTATTAGATTTATTGTTTTTATTTTTAACAACCTAAGATGTTAACAATTGAGATACAATTGATGTACAATTTATTGATCCTTTATGTAATTTATGTATTCTTTTTAATAACCAGAGCTATAATTTATGTCCAGTAAACCGCACCCATATAAAGAGTACAGTTTGATGGCTTTTGACAGATGCATACACGTGTACAGCCAGCCCTGAGATCCAGACACAGAGCATGTCCATCCCCCCAGAGTTCCACTTGTTTCCCCACGAGCCAGGCCTCCCTCATCTGACCACAAGTGATCTCAGACCTGCCTTCGGTCACTGTAGGTTAGCGGTGTTCCAAGAGGAGCTCTTTACATTTCTTATCTGTTTCCAGCCTTATCTAGGTAAAACTGACAAGAATTGTATGGATCTGAGGGGCACAGTGTGCTGATTTGATACACATTTGCATCATGACATCCTCACCACCTCAAGTTGATTAACACACCCCATCACTTCACATAGTTATTCTGTGTGTGTATTGAGAGCATTCAAGATCTACTCTCAGCAGATTTCAAGTATACAATGTAGTATTCATATCGGTAGTCACTGTGTCGTACAGGAGATCTCCAGGACTTATTTATTTTATACCTGAAAGTTTGTACTTTGACCAATATTTCTTAAGATGTGTTTTTCAGTTTGCATAAGAGTTTTCTGTGAGAACTGCCAAGAAAATTAGGCTCCAGTAGTGCACTGTCAGCAGGTTTCCAACACTGCAATCTATGCCCACAAGACTAGACTCCCTAGCTATTGGAAAGAATTGCCTTGATTTAAAAAAAAAACTCTTTAAAAAAATGCTTTTAGACGCCTGCATGACTTTGATCGTCTTTTTCTCTTCCTCACAGGTGGTACTTTGTATATCAGTTGACGTATCTCAAGACTACAGCCAAGTAGAGAATGTCATAAAACAAGTAAGAGGTTGGGCTACCTGGAATTGATTTGCTTGCCTTTCAATTGGTTCTTAGCAGTTTGGCGTAGGGCTTGGAACTGATAAATCATCTCTGTAGCTTTAATAGTTTGTTAGACTTTATTTATTGGCACTGAGTTGCTACCAAGTGATGCTTCTCTTTTTCTTCATGGCTGCTCTGATAAACTTTTCCAGGCACAGGAGAAACTGGGCCCAGTGGACATGCTTGTGAACTGTGCGGGAATGTCACTTTCGGGAAAATTTGAAGATCTTGAAGTTAGTACTTTTGAAGTAAGTGGACATTTGCTTTTTGCTCATGTGCTAGCCCAGATACTCCAAGGAGAACAAGGCCACAGGTGAAGGCTTTACAAATGAAATAGTTAGAATGCATTTAGATTTACTAGAAGCTTTAGAAGGCTAGGGGAAAGTCGGACAAGGTTTTAGTTGTAGTACCATGGCCATCTAACCTTAAGAGCTTGGACGAGTCTCTGGGCCTTGGTTTTCCCAGCTATAAAATGAGCATAAAAGCTCCAAATTGACCTGCATTGCCGTGATGATTCACCAAGGTACACTCTTTTGAAGAGAGCTCTCTGTAAGCCAAGAGATGCTGGATTTTCATCTCAGCTGTCAGGGTTTTTAACAGTGGTAAACCAGAGAAGTTCAAGAGCAGACTCTTGAGTTCTGAAATCAAGGCAAAAAGATGACACATCAGGCAGCCCGGGTGGCTCAGTGGTTTAGTGCCGCCTTCAGCCCAGGGTGTGATCCTGGAGATGGGAATCGAGTCCCACGTCAGGCTCCCTGCATGGAGCCTGCTTCTTCCTCTGCTTCTGTGTCCCTGCTTCTGTGTCTCTGCCTCTCATGAATAAATAAATAAAATCTCTAAAAAAAAAAAAAACAACAAAAACAAAGAAAAACAAATGACACATCTTGGTTTATATTTTTAAACAAGTTTGTCATGGAACGTCTCTTAGTAATTTCTATGAGCTCTAAATAAATGAACATCAGATTCATAATCCTTTTTTTTTTAAATTTTTATTTATTTATGATAGTCACAGAGAGAGAGAGGCAGAGACATAGGCAGAGGGAGAAGCAGGCTCCATGCACCGGGAGCCCGACGTGGGATTCGATTCTGGGTCTCCAGGATCGCGCCCTGGGCCAAAGGCAGGCGCTAAACCGCTGCGCCACCCAGGGATCCCCAGATTCATAATCCTTCTAAAGTACAAAACAGTTTTTTAGTTGACATGGTATCAACTGTCTTTTCCCTAATGCTCCATGAACCTTCATTGTAGTAGTGGCTTTTGAATGTTTTTCTCCGAGAAGGTAAATGACATCCCCTTTTTATGGAAAATGAGAGTGCTAGAGTAGCAGCATAGACACCTTGCTTCTGGTGGACTCTGGGAAAGCACCATAACCTCTGTGATTTATCGTCCAGGAGGGAGAGTCCAGATATAGCTGTAGGCAGAGGGGCACCTTATCTGGGACTCGAGTGTCTTAAGGCTCCTTTATCAAATCAGCATGAAAGGTAGTTGCCTTGACCTGCAGGCCTTTACTGTAAGTAATCAGAGGGAGGTTTTGAAGATGATTTCAGCAGCTGGGTAAAGAATGAGTTGGGGAAGATAGTTGTTGTATCAGTCTAGGCGGAACGCGATGAGGTAAGACGTCAGATGATGAGGTGGCCAGGCAAAGAGGAGTCAGGTGTGTGTGAGTGTGTGTGGAAGGGTGTGAGTGTGTGAATGAGTGTGTGAGGAGTGAGTGTGAGGATGTGAGAGTGAGTGTGGATGACTGTGAGGGTGTGTGAGTGTGTGTGTGTGTGTGTGTGTGTGAGAGAGAGAGAGAGAGAGAGAGGGAGGCTAATGGAGGGCAATCTGTAGAGTCACCCTGACTCAGTGTGGAGGGCAGACTCAAGGACCTGACCAGGAGTCCTGTTTGGGGCAGGAGCCAGGGGTCATAGGAGGGCTAGGAGGTCGGGGGTCAGCTTCCGGAGCAATGTGGAGTGGCGCAGGGGCCAGAACCACTGGGGTCTCAAAGGCCACCATGGGGAGTTGGGATTCTAGTCCAGCACCTTTGAAGGGGCTTAAGCTGGGCTGGGCAGTAGCAGATCAGAGGATCTTTCTGCTGGTTGTGTCAGGAGCGGTTCAGGAGGGGTCAGAGGTCATCAGGGCAGGAGATCATGATGTGGAGGATGCGGGTGATGTGAGTGATGCCGGTGCAGGTGCTCCGGTGGGTAAACCCCAGGCTGTGTGAGGGGGCGGCGAGGAGATGGGCGCAGGGAGGGCTTGAACAGCTGTTGGGCGATGCTGGAAGCGCTCCGGCCCCAGGGAGAAGCAGGCTTCTAAAAAGAAAGGACAGTTAACCCCACACCTGTTGCCTGGGACCCAGGGACGAGGCCTCTGGCTGCCCTGTCCTGAACGCAGGCAGCAGTCCTCTGTACCCCCAGCCCCAGGCCTGCGTTCACCCCTCTGCTCCCGCTTTGTCCGTCCCTGCCCGTTGTGGGGCTGTGGTCAAGGCCACTGTGCTCATTGTCCGCAGGTCCTGTGAGAACACCCACTGCCAGGTTTGGTGCATTTTCTGAAGATCAGAGTTCATTTTTATTTAAAATGAACTCTCTCATTTTTTAATTTGTTTTGTTTTGATGGCTGGTTTGTTTGTCTCGTGTGCACTTTACTGAGGCTCCCAGGGCTCCCCTGAAAGTGTGTGCATGCCTCACGTGGTCGGCTGTGTTGTTACAGCCCACGGCTGGGGGATCCCGGCAGGTGCTGTGCGACTCCCTGCCAAGAGGATGAGAGGATGCTTGGAAACGTGTGCCAGGTTCTTCTGGCCTTTGACCCAGGTGCCTTTTGTCCTTGATAATTTTGCCTTGTGCCTTCTCACTGCCATAAATCTTAGTCATGGGTACGACGAGGTGCAGAGTCTGGGAGGCCGTCCAGTGAATCTGAAACGGGAGGCGGTCTTTGGGAAGGTCAATGCACTTCTCTTAATTTTCCACTTAATGGGTTTTCTTTATGGATTCTTGGACCTATGTCCTGTTTATCTACCTGTATCAGTGATAAGTATTTTCATGTTTGATTGACTCTATAGATCCACATGAGGAGAGCTGACGTCTTAACAACATTGAGTCTTCTAACCTGTGAATGTAGAATATATCTCCATTTATTTAAATTTTCTTCCGTTTCTCTCAGCGGTGTCTTGTAGTTTTCAGTGCATGGGTCTTGCACCTCATTTTTCAACATTTCCTATTTTCTGATGCTAGTATAAATGGTAGTTTTTATGGCATTTTCTGAATGTTCATTGCTAATGTAGAGAAATTCAATTGATTTTTGTGTATTGATCTTGCAGTCTGGCTGACGTCCATTATTAATTCTAGTGCTCACTGGATTTTCTGCATTCAAGATCATGTCATTTGCAACAGTTTTACTTTTCTGTACCCATCTGGGCACCCTTATTGTACGGTTAGAACATCCAGTACAGAAGGGAAATGGTGAGGACAGACGTGCTGTAGTGTTCCTGATCTTGGGAGAAAACTTTTTTTTTTTAACCATTAAGTATGATGTTTGTTGTAGTTTTGTTCTTTCTGTTGTTTTTGCTTAGATGCCGTTTATCAAGTTGAGAAAGTTCTCTGGTATTCCTAGTTTGCTGAGAGTTTTTTTCTTTCTTTTTTCTTTAAAGAGCACCCACGAGTGGGGACAGGGAGGGGCAGAGAAACGGAAAGAGAGAATCTAAAGCAGGCTCCATGTTGAGTGCAGAGTCCAACTCAGGGCTTGATCTCAAGACCCTGAGATCACGACCTGAGCCAAAATCAAGAAGAGTTGGATGCCTAACCCACTAAGCCACCAAAGGGCCCCTGCTGAGAGTTTTTATAAAGAATGGAAGTTGAATTTTGTCAGGTGCTTTTTCTGCATCTCCTGGGATGATTTCAGAGTTCTTATTTAGTTTGTTGATATGGTGAATTACATTGATTAATTTCCAGTGTTAAGCCAGCCTTGCATTCCTGGGATAGACCCCACTTGGCTATTCATCCTTTCTGTGTTCTTGAGGGATATTAGTTGTTTTCTTTCCTTGTAATGGTCTTTTCTGATTTTTGTGTAAAGGTAATGTTGGCCTCTTACCATAAGTAGGGGAATATTCTCTTCACTTTTCTGGAAGGATTTGTGTAGAATTGGTATTATCCTTAAATGTTTGCTCGAATTTTCCAGGGAAGCCTGAGGTTATCTTTGTGGGACTAACTTTAATTTAATGTCTTTAGTAGATTTAGGGCTACATTTTTAAAAAATATTTTATTTATTTATTAGAATGAGAGAGAGAGAGAACGAGTGGGGGAAGGGGCAGAGAGAATATCCAAGTAGACTCCCACTGAGCACAGACCTCGATGCGGGGCTTGGTCTCATGATCCGTGAGATTAGGACCTGAGCCGAAATTAAGAGTCAGACACTCAACAACTGAACCACCCAGGCACCATTTACAGTTGTCTATGGTTCATTCATTCATTTTGCACCTGTGTACATGTACTTTTATTTAATATTTGAATTAGTTACAGTCTGTAGTTACAGTGTAAATATAGTATTATATGCCCTCTGCTTTTTTAAACTTGCAGAATAAGTATTTCCCGTATCCTCTGGTGTTTCTGGTCACCATCTCTAAGAGCTATATGACTTTCTGTAGAGTCAACATTCATGGTTGACTCAGAGTTCCTCAATGAAGTGTTTGGTTTCATGTGCTGATAGATCTAGTATTTTTACAAGACTTTAATATAGAGACATTTTGATGCACGTACTTGTAGATTTCCAAGTTAAAACAAGGTTTTTAAGAGTTCTCAGGATGAAGGGAAAATAGACTCTTGGTACCTATGTAAGCTCTTACCCATCATAATCCAGGAGCCAGTATTGGTCACTTACTGTGGGTCAGAGACTGTGCTGCCACTTGACTTGTGTTTTCCTCTTTCAATTCTTGCAACAGCCCTATGAGCTAGTACCAGCATTAGCCCTGTGTTCAGCTGCAGAAATAAGCACAGTAGCTGACTTTCTTCTTCATCATCAGATAGGTAGTAAATTGTCAAGCCAGGGCTTCAAACCACAGTCCATTGCTCCTAACCGCAGTCTTGGTCTCTTTGTGTAGCTTAGAACTAATAGGTTTATTTATTTTTATTTTATTTTATTTTATTTTATTTTATTTTATTTTATTTTATTTTTATTTTTATTTTTATTTATTTATTTATTTATTTATTTATTTATTTATTTATTTATTTATTTATTTAATTTACTTATGATAGTCACAGAGAGAGAGAGAGAGAGGCAGAGACATAGGCAGAGGGAGAAGCAGGCTCCATGCACCGGGAGCCCAATGTGGGATTTGATCCCGGGTCTCCAGGATCGCGCCCTGGGCCAAAGGCAGGCCCTAAACCGCTGTGCCACCCAGGGATCCCAACTAATAGGTTTAGAAATATTTGGGGGCTTTTCCCTAAAACTGTCTTTCAAAAAGTGTTACCTGCAAGATGCAGTGTACTTTTGGTAAGGAGAAAACTAATCCTGACCAGTTTTCAGCAAAGACATCACTGCTGTCATGGTGAGAATGCAAGACTAGATTGAAACAGGCTTCAGGGATCCCTGGGTGGCTCCGTGGTTGAGCTCCTGCCTTCGGCCTAGGGTGTGATCCTAGAGTCCCAGGATCAAGTCCCACATCGGGCTCCTGGCATGGAGCCTGCTTCTCCCTCTGCCTATGTCTCCGTCTTTCTCTCTCTCTGTGTTTCTCATGAATAAATAAATAAAATCTTAAAAAAAAAAAATAAAAGAAACAGGCTACAGACGGCAGGTCATGAGCATCATGGCCCATTCATGGGATCATTATATCAGTCAGTCATTCCTTCGGCGCATCCATTGGGCTCCCCATCACTTGGTCTTCACTGAACTCAGATCTTGAGAGTGTACAGAGCTGTGGACTGCAGGCTTGAGGCCTTGACCTTGCTCACTTCTCACGTGGCTCTTTGTTCCCTACAGAGACTAATGAGTGTCAACTACCTCGGCAGTGTGTACCCCAGCCGAGCTGTGATCACCACCATGAAGGAGCGTCGGGTGGGCAGGATCGTCTTTGTCTCCTCCCAGGCAGGACAGTTGGGATTATTCGGTTTTACGGCCTATTCTTCATCCAAATTTGCCATCAGGGGATTGGCTGAAGCTTTGCAGATGGAGGTAAACACTGAATTCAGTTTTATATTTATATCTTCCAGCTCAGAAATGTTTGTTCCCTTTTAGTTTGTAGCTACTTTACACATGTTGTTGTATTAAATTAGACACTTGTAGACTTGACATCAGTGAAAGAGAATCTGCTCAACCCTTGAATTTTGCTGTTAACATTTTTCAGGCATCATACAGATTATGCTAGAAGCAAGATGAGTGTGAGGTGTTTTGCTTGCTTAATTAACTAATTTTTAAAAGGATTTTATTTATTTATTCATGAGAAACGCAAAGAGAGGCAGAGAGAAAGAGGCAGAGGGGGAAGCAGGCTCCCTGCGGGGAGCCCAATGCAGGACTCAATCCCAGCCCCTGGGATCACAATCTGAGCCAAAGGCAGATGCTTAACCACTGAGCCACCCAGGTGCCCCTTGCTTGCTTAATTTAATACACAAAGTACTACTGATATTTACATAGTATTTTTGGTCTAATACTCTGTGAGGATGCATAAGGTTAACCAGATATTTTATTCTCTAGAGGTGTTTCTTTAACAAAGAGATGTGTCCTTTATGACTGAAGAATAAACTTAGCATGTGTTTGAGGGAAGAGCTTAAATCAGCTACTGCCCAGCTCTCAGCTTTTAGACAAATCATTTAACTTGGTCTTTTTCCTTTGCTGTAAAACAAGAGGGTTGCGCTGAAAATATCATTTGGCTCTCCCGATGCTTACGCTTTAATATCTTAAAGAAGTATTGATGAAAGCGAACGCTTTTTATTTTCCCAGTTAGTAGAGCATGTTGTGAAAGAGGATTAGCATCAAAATAAGTGTCATGTTGTGATAGCCTCAATCGTGGGAAGCTGACTTTGCATTGTCGTCAGATGGGGATGCATAGAGAGTACCACGTATACCTACCCAAAATCACACACCGAAAAGGAAGGTAAAATTCTTTCTATTGTGATAGACTGAAATATAATGCTACATCATGACATTAGAAGCCCAGAAAAGAATTGGTTGTGACCAGCCTTCTCATAATAAGAGTGTGATTTGGGTGTCCCGTTTAATGATTTAGATTAGGGAGGGGTTAGCAAATTTTTTCTGTGAGGGCCAGCTTGTAAGTGTGTGAGCCTTTGAGGGGTGGATGTTGTTTGTCGCAACCCCTGAAACCTAACGGTGAGAGCAGGAAAGCAGCCCTATGTGACAGATAGATAAATGGACATGGCTGTGTTCCAGTAAAACTTTATTTATAAAAATAGGTGGAGATTTATCCCACAGGCCATAGTTTGCTGACCCCTGATTTAAAAAATCCCCAGAGGAGCCCTCGATGGTGTGTGACAGAGGGCCACACTGCCCTGCTGTTGGACAAACATGGTACCGATGAGTTGTTCAGTCAGTGACATGATCATGATGTGCCACATGGGGACTGATCGACTGTGCCATTCTCCTCAAAAACGAACCAGGCCCAAATTTCCTTTTTATCAGCTTGCTTTAGTGCTCTTAGTCACTAATAGGTCATAATAATGTTTAGCCAATGAGGCTCATATGGCTGTGAAATTTCAAAACAAGAATACCAGTATTTCTCTTCTTTTGAAATGTTCACTTTGAAAGTCCCTTTGCAAATAACCATTTGATTTTTGTAAGTTTTGTGAGATAGGAGTGGCAGAAGTTGTTAGGCTACCTTATTATAGATAAGAACACTGAGTTTTCAATAGTTCATCCAGTTACTCAAAAAGACATAGTTATTTTGCAACAAAAATAGTAACAAAGTGCTTGCCTTCTGGCTCCCTCTGCCTGGCTTCTGCAGCAGCTGATGTGTGGATAATTCAGGTCAGAAGTTGCCAGATTCATCTGGCCTGTTGTCTCAGCCTTCACTTTGGTCTCAGACACCTGGGTAAGTGAAGGGCTGCGTTGGAAATGAAAAAATCTGCTTATTAGGGCTCTTTGTCCCTAAGTCTTTTCTTGCAAAGCTACTTCAGGACTCACTAATTTAGGGCAAAGTATATAATCTGGGTGGCCTGGTTTCATCACTTCAGGTAGAACAGAGATGTTGCTAAAGAAGAGGGAAAAGGACCTGAGTTGCTAGGACAGAGTCCCCGAAGTGTCTTTGTGACAAGCATGGTTCACACGCTGCACTGCACGTAGCTGGCCTGGACCTGAAGTGCACTTGAGTTTTGTCCATATCTAGACTTCATGAAAAATGTCCCCGCATAAATGCAAAATAAAATAAACATGTGCCATGGGGAAAATACATTCAGTAATCAAAATCTACTTTTGTTCATAACAGACTTGCATCAGAACAGTTGTTTTGGGGCACCTGGGTGGCTCAGTCAGTTAGGCATCTACCTTCAGCTTGGGTCGTGATCTCAGGGTCCTGGGATCAAGCCCGATGTTGGGCTCCCAGCTCAGTGGGGAGTCTGCTTCTCCCTCTGCCCCTTCCCCCTGTGAGTGTGTACATGTGTGTTTTTTCTTTCTCTCTCAAATAAAAATAAACAAAAAAACCCAATTGTTTCTCTGCAAGTGTATGGTGTTGTGTCTGAAAACCTGGATGATTAATTTGGCTTTGCCAAGGTGACTGTGTTATCTGTGAATGAAACAGACCTTATAGAATTGCTCAGACTAAGTACTTTTGGATAATCCTTCTTGGTTTAATTAACTCTTAAGTCTTCTTGTCCATTCCACCCTTTGCCTCGCAAACTAAAGTAGGTCCCTAGAAATGTTTTGTGTACAATGAATAAATTTGAAAGAATGGTTTGTTGCATTTTTAAATTTTTTTTAAAGCTCTTTTAGGCATAAATGCATGATTTAAAGATTCTAAAAGTTAATCTTTTTGGAAAGCAGACTTCTGACATGGGTTATACACAATGAGGTTGTAGCAGAGACCGAGTAAAAGAGAAATAGCCTTTGTGCTTCCCTCACCTGGCCATGCTCCCCTCCCTCAAGGGCCGTTTGTCCCCACGGTGGTGAAAAGTAAGCTGCAGCTCATGTTCTAGAGCTTCTTCAACGCAGCTCTGGTCCTTTCTCCAGCAGAGAAAAGATGGGCACACAGCCTTTGCTTTGATAGCATTAGGAACTACACATTTTTGGTGGGATTATTTTGATAATAAATCGATTCTCTTGAGCAGTGGGTTGTCTTTCTGATTGAAATGGAGATGAGGTAGGAGGAAGAAACTGATGAGGGGATGGTCAGTCAGCAGGGACAAAGACAGACACTGGGGTAAGATGAGCAGAGGAGTCAGCCAGTGAAGTCCTGGCCCACAAAGTCTTTGAGAAAGTCGTGATCTCCAGGAGTCAGCGCTGTCTTAGCACGTGAAGCCTACCCAACCGCCTTTCCTTTGCCCCTGGGGTTATGGGATTAGTTGATCAAAGGAAACTGTAGATATCATTTGGTGTATCTCAAGTTCACCAGTTATTTGACCAAGAGTTTCAGGAGACTGAAGATCCATGAGGGCAGAGGCTCTCTGAGGCTCTCTGAGTTGCCTCCATCCATATCTTCCTTCATAGACCGATACCAGCACACAGTAGCCAGTCAAGAAGTATGTGTTGGATGAATAAAGACAGGTGATTAAGTGATTAGCCACTGGAGGTAGCCAACCATAGCTGGAGAGAGTCATTTGGCTTCGTGATTGTAGAGAGGATACCAACACCCGGAAAGGGGTCTGGCCGTCTGTGCCCACTCCAGGAGAAAGCTGTTTCTGAAAAGCTGGTTCAGCCATAACTCGGGTTTTTGACATACTGTCTCACATTAGTTCAGGTGCCACAGCCCTTATGCTTTGGAGGTGGAGGGGGCCAAAGAAGCAGCAGAGAAACAACCGTGTCTGAGCAGAGTTGGCTTCAGGCTTTCCCACTGGGCCACTTGCCACTTCTCAGCTTTTTCGCTGGTGTTCTTGTCTGGTCTGTGTACCGCAGAGGGCAAGGCCGTGGGAGACAGTTTTTAAAGTCACTATCTCAAAAACAAGTGGAAGAGGAATTGCTTGCTCATCAACCTCACTGCCTGGCCCGAATCCAGAGCTATTTATGAGCAGAGCTGGGCCTTGACGCCGCATGCCCCATCGATGCTGAGTGAATGAGCTCTCTCACGCCCTAAGTGCATTGGAACTGAACCAACGAACACATCACCCTTTGCTAGTGTACTTTCCAGGATGGCTGGCCAGAAGCTTCTGCCTACATGCTTCTCCCAGACCCTCTCAGCTCCTCCCAGAAGCTTAGAACTATGCCTCTCGGAGGGCCTCAGGGAGAGAAAGAGCTGTGTGATGAGATGGGACCCTGGGATGCTCTGTTGCCACTTTTCAGCCTCCCTGAGATACGTGGTGGCCTGCCTACCACCAGCTGCCTGTCTACTACTAACTCTCCTAGGTGTTGTCCTGGGGCTAAACAATAGCAAATAGGAAGACAGAAATTTTGATGGTATGAACTTATCCCCCTTAGAGCCACTAGCATCAGGGCCAGATGAGAGTGTGGAGCAGAGCCGCTGAGGAGCAGGATCTTTGGGAAGGGTGGTGTGTCCTGGCAGACTAGCAGGAGAATCTTCTGGAATCATCCCATTGGCGTGTGTTTATGAGTGGAGAATTCCAGCACGGAGGCCCAGTGGTGAGGTGAAGAAGACTAAGAGCTCATCTCAAGCTGGGAAGGAGTTTCTTAATATAAGTAGGGATGAGGTGGTCTTCGGGGAGGTGCGTGGCTGGTCTGACTTGAGACTCCACCCAGTGGGGAGAGTCCTGTTGGCTGGTTCTGGGAGGATGGAAGAAGGGACTCCTGACTCCCTCCTGACTTCTGGAGGGATCCACATAGTTCCAGGCCTGGATCTGGGGTGGCACAGGAAGGGCCTAGGGAAAGGGTTTGAATGATCTTCATAGATCTTGTAGATGAAATCAACCAGAGTTTCCGAGGCAGCTGTGAAGGAAGCCAGATTTGTAGTCTGATGGCAGAGGAGTGGACCTGCCCCATTGGCCCAAGGCCTGAGTAGTGTCAGGGTTGGCGAGGGGGGGCCACGTGGACTTCCTGTTAGCTGTCCACCTTCCTCCTGGACAGCTCCCAGGGCCTTGCCCCATCAGCAGGGTGGGCAACACAGAAGGAGGTGGGTCCACTGTCTTCTGAAGTAGACGTTGGTGGGGTGAGCTTTTTGCCTTTCTTCCTAAATGATCTTCCTGGGGAGGGGTTTCCTGACCCCGCCAATGCTAGTTCTCCATTTAAGAATCACCCTGTTGGTCTTACCAGCTTCTGAGAAAATCCGGGCAGTGTCCATTCTGTTGCCCGACGGCCAGTGCCAGGGAGTAAGGGAAGAAGCAGAGCTGTACCTTGTTTGCTGAAGGGGCGCGTGTTGTTTCTAAAATGCAGGTGAAGCCGTACAATGTCTATGTCACAGTCGCCTACCCGCCGGACACAGATACCCCTGGGTTTGCAGAAGAAAACAAAACCAAGGTAAGTGTTCTTCTGTGTCTGTTTTTAGCCTTCAACATTGTAAACAAACCTCTTTTCCAATTTTCTGACTTTCTGCCCATCAGCCTGGAGTCCTTTTCACCAGTCAGAAAATTGAGTCCTTTTCAATTGACATGTTAGGTAGAGAGAGGCCTCTGGACCTCCTGGGGAACTTTCATGTGGAGTCTTAGAGAATGCGGCCTATATTTTACGAGATTAGGATTTTTGCTAATAATCTTTGAAAATTTACCTAATAAGGTATTTAAAAAAATTTTTTTAATAAGGTATTTTCTTTATGATGGGGAGCACAGTCTATATTTTCAAGTAACTAACGAGATGATATTCTTGACCAAGAACATTCTTTCCTCTCAACTTAAAACACCTGGTTGCCAATCCATTGTCTCCCTGTGGGGGTCTAGTGGGCACCACGACTTAGCATTTCAAAAATGGATCATATGATTCCCTCATTCCATCCGTTCATTACTTCTCATCTTATTGCCCAACACCCAACAGCACCCATCAGCCATAGCGCTCAGGCCAGTAACTGAGAAGCCAGCCTTGATTATTCTTCCCATACTTCTCATCTGCTTGACTAGCACATCCTCTTGGCTCTACTCTCAGAACTTACCTGAATCTGATTTCTTTTTTTCCTTTTTTCTTTTTAACTGCAAATACCAGTGCCATGCTAGGAATGATAGTTGCCGCTGCTGTTTTTGCCTGAACTGCGCTTCATAGTCTTCAAACTGGTCTGCCTCCCTGTCTCTTCTTCACACAGCGGACAGTGATCCTTTTAAAGCATAAGTCAGATCTTGTCACGCCCCTGTTCAAACTCATCTTGTGCACAAAAGGCCAGAAACAAAACAAAAAAAAACTGTTCTTGTGCAGCACAGTCTAGCAGAATTCTCTAGAATGGAGATGTTCTCTGTCCGCACTCTCCAATATGGTAGTCACATTGTTGGCTGTTGAACACTTGAAATGGGACCACTGGGACTCCATATCATAAAACTGAGTTTTGAATTTTATTTAATTTTGACTCCTTTAAAGTTGGCGTTGAGAAGCGCGTTGGTAGTATGGGGGTGAGTGTGGCTCCACTGGTTGTTCCCATCAGCCTAGAGTAGAATCCGAAGGCTGTGAGGTTTATTGGGTCCTGTACTGTGTAGACCTTGGCCACCTGTCCACAGTGCTGTCTGGTCTTCCTCTTGCCCTCAGCCATATCAGAGCCCTGTCTCTTCTTGAACTTGCCCAGCTTTGGCCTTGCTTTGCTCTTGCTCTCCTCTCCGGGTATTTAAATGGCCAATCCCTTGCTTTTTTCACCCTGAGAGGCCTTCCCTGACCCTCTTTATCTCATATATCACTCCCTTGGAATATTCACCATCCTTTCCTCTGGCTTTATTTTTCTTTATGATGCTTATCACCACCGGACATTTACATTATATACAATGACAGTCATGCTGAGCTGAATGCAAGCTTTGCAACTTTGTTCAAAGGAGACTTTTCTTTGCCTTGATGCGTAGTAGGCACCCCGTGAGCAAACGAATCAAGTGGAGAAGAAAGGAATCCATCAGAACTTCCTACCTTGAATGGGCGTTGATTGGTTTTCTTCTCCTTTACAGTGATGCTTAGTAAGCGTGAGGCTCTGCAGCATGAAAATTGGCACTTATGCTCCGTAGACTGTATATTTGCAAAAAGATGTTTATGATTTAGAAGTTTTTTTCCCTATTCATTTCTCTTTGGCTCTGCCTCTTAAGATTACAACTGTTTCAAAGAAGTAAATTTAAGCCAAATGTCCTGTCTCAGAATAAGCAGGGGTCTGCTAAGCAGATTTGCAACATTTGGTAACAGTCTTTTCCTTGGAAGCCAAAGCGGACAAAGAGAGGTGATTTCCCTGTGAAGATTTGATTTTGATGTTAAGTTGGGTTTTTTCCCTCCAGTAGTACAGTGTTGAACAGACTTTGGAGAAGTCAAATTCTCTGTTGGTGTGTAAGCCCTTTAGGGGGCGCCGTCGGACTTTTAAATCTACTGTGTCTGGCGGGGTTGTGCCAGCCTGGTGGTCTGGAGGAAGAAAGAAAGGCCCCTTCAAAAGAGCCTTTCTCTTAATTCAGGTGCATCAAGAAATACTTGACTTCTAGGAAATGCTGTGTTTTTCTAATTTAAGAAAATACATTCTGTTTTTTTCTTTTCATTTTCTCAAGCCTCTGTGGTAAATAGAATTTACAGTTTCATGCAGCTTAAGGCTTTAGTTTTGAAACTTCTCATTGAAACCACCTTTGAAAGAATTTATGAGCACATGTTTATGTCACTGTAAAGAAGATTTAAAAAAAAAAAAGA